>NC_048893.1:150581785-150702672 GCF_011077185.1 Oxyura jamaicensis | reverse complement strand
GGGAGAGAGGGAGAAACTAATGGGAAAGCTAGATAGGGGCTTTGTTCCAGGTGGCATGGATCTACTTTCCAAGCATATTCTAGAATGGCAACATCTGTGGTCACTTACCATGATCAATGCTTGAGATCTCAGTATATATTGACTAAAAGAAGCATAAAATGGGTTCTTGCAATGATAGTCTTCTATCCTCAAGCTCTGAGGACTCTGTTCTGCTGTAAAGCAGAATTTCTAGTTTTTTGTGAATATGTAGCTGTTGTTCAAGAATGAAACCATGTGAGGACCATGACACACTCACTGTATCAAAGCAGATTCTTCAACGTGTGGGTTTGACCATGTATCAAGGCAGGAATGGTAGCATTCAGCATCTCTTGCTCAGATATTCTTGTGCAGGCATTAAGCTGGGGGAACCTCAACAGCTTTAAACTGCTTTTAGATGTTATTCTAGCAACAGTTAGAAACTGCTTGTTTTTTGCTTACTGGTGGTCTCCAAGAGCAATTTGTTGCTGAGAGTTGGAAGGGTGAAGGAAAAAACTAGTGATTTTTTTGTTTTCTTTTCGGTTCATGATGGCTTTCAGTAAATGAGTGCTGAGATAGCATAAGACCAGTAATCGGGGATTCACAGGGTTTGCATTGCTTCCCTGTCTTGCTTGGGCTGAGAGAGAAAGCTTGGAGGGAGCCAATGTTAAGCAACCTTCATGTGTTAGAACTTAACATGGAGTAATACTTGAATGCCACAATCTCAAGAAATAGCTTGAAGTTGCTCTGTGTGTAGTTTTGGCAAACATTTTGTTATCTGGGTTTTAATATTCTTTTTTTTTTTTAAAAAATCAGTGTTCTGTGAAGTAGCTCTTGTGCTCTTTCAATATCTGCATCTATGCTGAGAGTTGTTTGAACTTTTGCAAAACATAAGGTCACATTTCAATAGAATGTGCAAGATCAGAATAGAAAGCCAGGGATTATTCTCTATTTGTGCAAACAAGTGGTTCTGTATTTGCTAGATAAATGAGTTTTTATCTGGGAAATGTAAGTAACAAAGGTGTTAGTAAGTAAACCTAATCTTTATTCCACTTTTTAGAATAAAATCTGCCATGTTTAAAAAAAAAAAAAAAAAACAAAACACACACACATTAAGGGCTTTTTTGCCCATCTCATGCTCGGACAAATTATAAAGAACCTCATTTTAGAGATGCCAATAAGCTTTTAAAATGCAGTAGGAGTACTGCTGCTTCTAGGATTTCTGCAGCATCTAGAAATCTAACATTGTTTTAAAAATCAAGTGCTGCAATTTAACTGGTAGGAGATAATAGTTGGGCTTACTCCTGTACATTTCTCTAAAGAACTGAGTTGTGGTCCACAGCTTAGTTGTTAAAAAGGGGGGAGGGAATTGGGTTGTAATTATTGACTTAATCAGAATATCTGGAGCCCCTTCTCTTTTTCATGAAGTAGTGATCTGCTAGAAGTAGGTTGCTGTAAAGTAGGTTTCAGACATATTAGAAGTATTATGTTAATACTTTGATATATCAGTTGTCAAAGTGTGTTAATGCAGGCTGAAATACAGCTTTGAGTTTCCACAAACTGAGGAGATGCCAAACGTGTTTATTTAGTAATGGGAAATTCTGGATGTTGTATAACGAATATGCTGAGATGGAAAAAGCAATGACCAGATGCAACATCATGTTCAAGAGTTAAAATAATGAAGGATTGTTAAAACAAACGATATCCACAATCAACTTGACAGTATGCTATCCAGGTCTGTGAAATATCTTGACGCTTCTGTGAAGACTGGCCATGTGGTTGCAGGTGCTGTCTGGTACTCTTCAGGATGTTAGAGTAACAGGTGGTGCTGACCTCCCTGAGACAAGTTACTTCCAGCAAACAAGTAAGCTTGAAACTGAATGCAAAAAGGAGGAAAGCCCGATTAATGAAAGAAAGGTAAGAAGCCCGATTAATGTAAGCTGGAGTAGTTAAATAACATTGCAGAAGATGTGAAAATATATACCTCAAACTAATAAAGAAGTTGGGAACAGCTGAATGGAATGCAAGTAAACTGCCAGGTCGGCAAGGATGCGAATTAACGATTTGTCATCTGGGTGTGGGACAAGTTTCACCCATGTCCTGGGCAGTGTAGTCAAGAGTTTGATAAAAGGTCACCCATGTGACTACAGAAGCTGAAAATGTTTCATTCTGTTCAGTCACAGTCTTCTGTGGTATCACAGCTGGAAAAAAAAAAGACACTTACTGCCTTTGAGCTGCCAAGTGGTAAGCAAAAGGAGTTCAAGAAAGCCTTGATGAAAAAAGCCAAATTTCACTGAGTTGGGAGGAACTTTTTTCTGGAAACTTCTAACGTGAAAAATGGATAACTAAGAACAACTCAATCTGGATATATGGTATATATTAAATATAATATACTTGTGTAGGAAATCATTACACATTTAAAGAAGGATAGCAGTAACAAAATATTTTAAGTTCTAAATAATTTAAGAAATTAGTAGGACATAGCTGTTCCTCCATCAGCTGATCACTCAAAGGCCGAGCTAGTGCAGGTTAATCTAAATTGACAAAAAAGCCTTTAGGAGTTAGCAGTTCAATCACTGGGGAAGTTTGTTGGATACTTTCTCCAGATCTAATGTGTCACAAAACCTACCTAAATAGGAGGTTTGGTAATCTCAAAATATCACATGTTGACTGTATAAATGTCTTGTGTTATTCAAACTTGACCCAACACTGGAATGAGTATTCAGTAACACAAAATGCTTGCTGTTACTGAAGTTGCAGTCATATTCCTTTGTTATGGAGGAAAAAGCCCGTGGCTTCTTTGTTGCAGGTAGTTGCAAAAGTAGCTTGTGGTAAAGCTGGCATCCTGGACAGACATGACTTACGCTACTTAGTTTAAGCTGAGTCGTTTTGAAGAACATCTCAAGAACTCTCAGAAAAAGTACAGGGAGATGTATACAATATATTTCCAGGATGATGGACGTTTTTATATTGACAGTAATCAATAAATTGTAGACTTATAATGCATGTGTTAAAAGATAGGATATACAAACAGCTTAATTTTCAATGTTATGCTTATCTTAATCCTGGGATTATGTGCTGCCTCTGGCTAAGTTTTGCAAATATTATTTTTTTTCCAAATTCTCAGTTAAAGTCTAATATTAATGGAAATAGCTTTCTGACTCTTTAGACTTTGATTTGTAAGACTTGGGCAAGTTTCAATGTAGGTAAAATGAAATTTTAGACATAGTAATGCAGGAAAATGTATTTTTTCTTTAATCAAGTAGTATCTTTCTAACTCTTTTTTCTTGAACTAGTTTTTGTTTATGTAGCAAATAAGTTTATATCTCACTTGGTATATTTTCACACTCAAAAGCAGCTATTTGCAATTCTTGACTTCACTTCCACGTTTTTGCGCACAGGCTAAGGCTGAGAATTTGGGGGTGGGTGGAATAGCAACTGATCGTGTCTGGTTGAGGAACTCCTCACAGTTAGAGGTGAGGTAAGAGAAGGAGCGTAGGAATTGGCTGTGAGCCTGAAGTGAGAGCCTGGAAGGCAGCAGAAAAAGCTACAGCCTTGCAAGGTGAAAGAAGGATCACAATTAGACAATTGGAAAGTTCATTCAAATAAAACTTGGTTCAGAGCTTAAAGCTCTCCTTATGTTCTTCTGTTCTTCCTGGAAGAGAAAGATGTAGACATAATGAGAAACTCCAAATATTAGCTGGTTTGAGCTCCAGTCCTACATAGGTGTTTTTTTTCCCCCCTTGTAGGTTGCTCAAGAGTTTTTGTAAGAGACCCAAATGTTAAATTAGGCATCCTCAGCTCCTACACTGTAATTCCCAGGTAGCATAGTTGTCATATAATATTTTCATCCTTTAACTTGACCTCCAAATTTAGTGATAGGAACAGGACAACTTGTTTCCAAGAAGCTTCAAAAGTGAGTAGATGTCTGTAATGGCTGAAACCCTGTTTTCATGGGAGAAAAGCCTCTGTCAAGCTAAAGCCCTATCTTTCTTGTTGTTGACTTGACAAGGTTCCGCTGAAAATAACATTGTGGATTATCTTGTTGTTCTCTGCCACTAGGCATTTATATTTATTATAGAATCATATAGGTAGGAAGGGACCTTTGGCAGTCATTTAGCCCAAACCCCTGCTTGAAACACAAACTAGAGCAAGTTGCTCTGGGCTTTATCCAGAGGGTTTGGATCTCTGGAGATAATGCCATTGTCTCTCTGAACAACCTCTTCCAGTGCTTGATAACCCTCAGGGGAACAGAACTTACCTTTTCACCTAGCTGAGATTTCCCATTTTCTGACTTCTGTTTCAGATGGGTGGATATGAAGCTTAAGGACGTGGTTTAGTGGTGCACTTGGTAGTGTTAGGTGATGATGAACTTGATGATTTGTGGGTCTTTTCCAACCTAAATGGTTCTATGATTCATTTCTTCCTGTCCTACCACTGCTCTGTGCATCAAGAAACAGCCTGCTTCTCACTTGTCTGCACACTCACACTTAGAAACTGACATTTATACACTTTAAAAAATATTTATATAGTGTCAGGGTATGTTGGGTCAAGCTTTTCTATTTAAATTATTTTTATCCAGAAAGCTAACACTTTTGTAAGTTTACATATTGAGACAGCATTCTTTATAGCTCCAACTTCTATCTCCAGTGGTAAATTTATTTATCAAACTGTTTGCTGTTAAATGACAGTATGAAATCTTAATTGTCATGTGTTAACATGAAATAACTTGCTAGAGTTTACAGTGAAAGAACACAACTGTTCATCCTTTTTTCCTACTCCAATGTTGAGTTATTAGATTAAATTTTCAGTAGAGGTAAGGTTGGTTTGTGCAAGGTTCAAAATTCCTGGTTGTGTCTTTTTTTACAAACTTGAAATGGCTTCTTCCAAACAGAAAATTTAGGTGCCTAAATTAGGGGAGTAACTGAAAATAGCTTTTCCTAAAAAGCTCAGGTCCTCTGTAACACAGGACATTCTTCAGCAAAGTCTTTGCTTTGCTGTGCAGTCACCTACATCCACTGCCCAAAGCTGGCAGGTCAATGAGCATGTAAATATGTACGCTGCCTTGGGTTGTGCAGCGCTGCCTCTGACATCTGCAGATTTAGTATTAGCGTATATCTCTTTTCCTTTTGATTAAATTGTCAGATATCTGACAACGTGATAAAGAATCCTGTTGTGATATGGGTCAGCAGCAGCCATCTAAACGGCTGCTGGGCATTGGCGTGGAGTAGTAGTAAAGCTGATGGACTGCATCTGACAAACAGATTGACTGGGAAGCTTAAGTGTGGCCACGCAGAACTGTGGCTTTGATTAGCAGAGCGGTAGGAATGCTGGATGTTTATCGGTTTTGTTTCATGCTCTGTTACTTGTATTTCAGTCTATTATGAGGTATTTCCAAAGAAAATATTAAGTGATTTTGGAAGTGTTCGTAGCAAGCACATCATTACAGCTGTTGTAGTTTAAACAAATGTACAAGTTGTGCATCATTTCAGGAACTAAATATGGCACTGTTACTAGAGGATTTTAACTGTCTTATGTATGCATGGGTACAAAAAAGAGCTCAAAAGTACATATGGTAGTAAAGAGTTTCTTTTCCACAATTACCTATTGTGTCCTGCCTCCTCCACCCCTGAGATCCCTATTTCTTGTGTTATCCAGGTTACCTCCTCTACTTCTGATTTAATGTCTTGTCAGCCTTTCTATGCCTGTTCTGCCACATTGCTGTCCTCCCTATTTTGCCAGCTCTTTTGCTTTTGTCTTATGTGCTGCTCTTGTGTGACCCACATCCTCTTTGCAATCCACGTGCTCGCTTTGCATGCAGAATGAGCTGGCTGGAGTGGTGCTCCTCTGCTCTGCTTGCTTGGCAAAGTGCAGGCTTGAATTGTTCAGCTCTGAGCTTGTCTGCCCTGCTGAAGTTCAGTGGGGCTCTTGCATTTTTAGCTCTTTGGTCTGGGACATGTGAGGGCTAACTGAATTTACTGCTTTAATCTGTCCTAAATTCTTTGTTTTATTGTTCCCTCTGTTCCTAGCAGTACACAAAAGCTGATAAGGAAGAAGAACTACTGTCTTCCCTGCTACCTGAAACCTACTCAAGGGACAGACAAAATGCATTTCTGTGTACCTTTACTATGTTTCTATCTGCCCCCTTAAGCAGCTTCTCAGAGAGCTTTTATAACTGTTTCCCTTAGATCTGTATTCAGTTTCTCCTAGGAGAAAATATTAAATGCTCACAAGTTGTCTCTGTAGTGTATGCCTCATTCTTTTGCTTTATGATGTCTTGGAGAAGAAAGTATTTAAGATTAGTGTTGACAGAGCTGGCAGAAAAATTGTGTGCTTTACCTTCAGCTATTGGTCAGCAGTACCGAAACTCTGCTCTGCAGGGTGAGCCACTAGCTCCGTCCTGAGGCAGGAAGGAGGAGAGTCCCTTCCAGCAGGGAAAGGAAGGTAGGTAGGCCCTGGGTTTGTCCCCCTGTCAGAAAAGAAGGCTGCTGATGCTTCTGCACCCTGGGGGGAAAAAAAGGTGATGGCTTGATGGGACTAAAAAGGTATGAAGGGAAGAGGAGAGCTTGGCTGCGTGTAGGGTAGGAGGTAACCCTGAGCCACACAGAGGGAAATGGGATTTTGTGATAGAGGCAATAGGCCAAAAGATCCAAACAGAACATCTGTGTTTGCATCAAAACACAGGAGTGCATGTAGCTCTACCAAGTGAATTTTCAGCAGATGTTTTGGCTGGGGAGCGGCTTGATCAATCTCAGTCAAATCCGAGTTTCTCTCAGATTTTTGAGAGGCGATTTTAAGCAGTTAGCTTACACTTTTTTTGATATCCTTTAATAGAGAGGTGTTTGCTTTCTGCTGCTTGAATGCATGTTATCTGACTTCTTTTCTTTGCAGTCATGAGTTATAAATTAAGAGAAACGTATTATGAAAAATGATAACTGTCTAATTCCAGGACCCGGAATCCCAAGAGCGATGTGGTGTATAAATGCATAGAAGCTGCCTTTACTATCTGGTCATTGTCCTCCTCTTCTTTCTCTTCGGAATGCTTTCATTGTTTTCTGGCTTCTTAGTTGTATGCTCCCTGGTCAGCCTTGTGACTGTGTGTAGTGGCAGTGGCTGCAGCAATGATTGATGTGGAGACTAAATTGCTGGACACAGCTAATGAGTATTTCATGGAGCAGTTACTCAGCAAACCTGAAGACGGAAATGCAGTTTTATGTAGCTCTTACCACTGTGTGCAGCATCTAGTTCAAAGTATTGCTGTCAAATAGTTCAGTAAAATGTATTTAAACATCTTACAGGAGTAAACACTTCCCCCCCCCTCTGAAAATCTGCTTTTTTAAAAGAAAATACTTAAAGTACTTAAAAGTTGAAAAGCTTATTGGAGAGAATTTATAAAAGTAAAATCTTAGCAAGTGGCATGGGAATTACTTGAAGATGCCATGTGGGAGTCTTGAAGTAAATGCGTACACCTATCAAAGATATTAAGTCTAAAAAGAAACCGGTGTGGGCACTGCTAAATAGCAGGACAAGAAAGCTGGTTTCACAAAGCTGTTTACCACGTTCTTAAAGTCAAGTTTTGTCTGCAAGAGCAAAGTTGAAAGGATCATAAATCCTGGCAGCATATGGTAAAAATGCAATGCAACCAAGACAGATGCTTGAGGAACAATTTGCAGAAGACATAAATTAAACTTTTTGAAATGCTCTGGGAACAGGAAGCTTCTTAGGGAATGTGCAGGGCTAATAGATGATCCTTCTAATAGATGATCACTCTTTCTGTACTCTGGGAATAGAGCTGTATCAAAAAAGAAGCTACTGTTGCATATGCATTCATCTTTGAGTTTTGAAGAAGTTCTGGATCTCCCTTGGAATGGAAGTGTTGGTAGAAGCAGTTATGGAACAACGTGGTATTTTTTTTTTTAAGACATGAATTAGAGGGTGTTCAAAGGTACTATGTACCAACTTAGAAGAACCAGAAGGTATTTAAAGAAGCTCAGGAATTAAAAAGCCAAACTACTAAATGTGGATGTGACTTTTCTGCTTAAAACTTGGTATTTGGAAGACTTGAAAGTAGCTTTTAAAAAGAAGCTTACTACTAAGAAGTAGGGCTAACATCTGCAATAGGAAAACTAGGATAAACTATTGTAGGGAATAAAATTAGTGGGTAGCTTCTGATTATGGCAGAGCAGAAGGTCCAAGTGGCTTTTGAAATAGGGAATCATGCCTGAATAATCATATAGGATTCCTGAAAAGAGTCAAAAAAAACATTCTCACGGGGAATCTGGTGAGTGTCATCTACTTGAGTTGCCAAGGACATTTAACAAGGCTTTTCCTCAAAGGCTGTGTGGGAAACTTAACTTCTTACCAGATAAGAAGTGGGTTAGCAACTCCAGCAGCTCTATGAAGACAAGGCTGCTCCAGCTCTGTGTTTCCAGATCCAAACAATAGCAAGGCTGAGCAAGTATGTATTCCTTGTAGGCATGTGCATGGACTTATGTATATAATACATGCATGTGCAGGGTGAGCTGCAGAGGTCAGTACAGACAGACAACACAACACTCTTCAGACACAGATGGTACCAGTGGCCTTATCCTGATTCACTTCCATGGCTGACCAGGACGAACATTCATTACTGGGAAGTGTCTGTGTAATTACAATAATTTCAAAACTGTTTGTGTATATACACATAAATGTATATATTCCTATGCTTAGAATAGGAAAAAAAAAAAAAAAAAAAAAAAAAAAAAAAAACAACCAAACAAAAATACCACAGATCCCTTCTGGTAGCCGACCTTGGACAATAAATCTATCTGGGAGCTAGACCTGGATCCATAATCTCCCCAGTCTTCACTGGCTAGTCCAGTTTGGGAATTTCAAGTCACTGTGCGCTGATACATGTATCCTCACTCACTCCAGCTGCTGGCACTACAGACCCTCTGACCTATGCATTGCTCTGGTTGCTGGCATTTCAGATTGATCTTGCTTCAGTCCCCACAGTTGCTTGTGCTGCAGTCCCAGAATCACAGAATGGCTGAGGTTGGAAGGGACATCAGAAGATCTGGTCCAACTCTCCTGCCAAGCAGGATCGCCTAGAGCACATTGCTCAGGATGGCATCCAGGCAGGTTTTGAATATCTCCAGAGAAGGAGACTCCACAATCTCTCTGGGCAACCTGTTCCAGTGCAGCCACACAAACTCTGTAGTTTAACTCCAGTTGTTGGCACTTAAACTTCCATAAGCGCACATAATAGAGTCTATTCACTCAGGAAAATATTTAGAATTGGAATTTAATAAGAAGACTGGCTTACTGGGTTCAGGGAAAGCCCAGGCAAGCAACTTATGTTCTACTAGCTCCTCTTACCCCCACGCCTTTCTGCTTTCATGTGTTTGTTCTTCCTGAAACCCTCCTGATTCTTCTTCTCCCTGTCTTTAGTTTCTCCCTTATGCATCCCAAAGTACATCTTGTACAATTTCAAATGTGCTTGCCTTGGATCCCATAAAGTTTCATATTCCAAAAGTCAGTAACAGCCTCCTGAAACTGATGGGCCAGATTTAAACATCTGGCAGCCCTTCCAGTCACTCAACATGGTGGGTCTTGCATCCCTCCTCTGAGGAGCTGGGTCACAGGCTTTGTTTCTCTCAGTGGGTTACTGGGGTTCCTTGGCCTGACAGCATGCTTCTGTGTTCTTCTGTGTGCTTTGAGATGAGTTTTTTATCATGTAGCCTAACAGTGGCCATTCATGTTTATTATTTAATTTGCTGAAAGGAAAATTTCAGTTACTTTGACTCATACTAACCTTATTTGGGTAGCTTAGTATTCTGCTAGAGATCTGTGACTGCATGTTGCTTTATTACATATATTCGTGAATGCAGTAGTAGGCAAAAACTACTGGTGCCAACCCCAGCTGTCCACATGGGTAATGGCAGAGAGTGTTTGGTGGGGAATAATTGCTTTATGAGTGAGAGGGTATTCCCAAACTGCCTCAGAAGGAGGGTACAGTTTGCGTATGTCCCTGCTGCTTAGCAGAGATCTGACTTGCTGAGCATGGTGACTCAATGGGATCAGTTAGTTCTGTCTTTACTGTGACCTACGGTTCCCAGAAATACTGAACAAAAATTGATTTTTCTTATCTTGAGATACAAGCTGATTAGAAGCACACGTGAAAATGCTTTTCCGCTCAGTGTCCCTTTTGAGGGGGCTCTCTTCAAACTTAAATGCTGCAGGTGATAAACCCTTTAACCACATATACCTCTGCATCTTTTTTTCTGATCTCAAACCTCCTTCTGGGCACAAATGGAGAACTGAAAACCTAACTGTGGATCTTTCTGATATGTTTTTTTGCATCCATAGCTAACTTGAAAACTTATCTTTTGGAGCTGAAATGTTGGCGTGAGAAGAATCTTTTCAAAAAGAAGGCCGGCAGCATCTTTTTACTGCAAAACTATTTGAGTGGGTTTAAGCTATTTTGGTTGATTCAGAACAGATAAATGGCCTACGCGCTCTTCCAACAATATAATGTTCTCAGTTATTGTTGATGCTTATATGATTGCATTGCGGAGATGCAACTGCAGCTTGTGTGGAAGTTCATGCAGTAAACTGACTAGCCCTGTGTGCTGCTGCTGCAGTAATGTTGGCAAACCAAGGGTGTTGACAGGGCTTTTGGAGAAGGAGCAGCTCTGAGGCTGCGGTGTTTGTCCTACAGCTCAGCTGTATCTGTATCTTCCTTGTTCTTCTGTATTGCTGGTGATGTGGCTTTAATTGAACTAACTGTCTATATTGTACACGGAAACCAGGATGCGAGACTTGACAGTTCAAGGCCTGAGTGAAAGTGTCTTTAACATCTTTGTGGGTGACCTGGATGATGGGATGGAGTGCACCCTAGCAAGTGTGCAGATGACACCAAACTGAGTGGTGCAGTTGATACAGCAGACAGCAGGATTCATCCAAAGGGACCTGCTTTGAGAAGTAGGTCCACGTGAACCTCAGGAGGTTCAACAAGTCCAAGTGCCAGGTGCTGCACCTGGGCTAGGGCAATCTTGGCCATGAGCACAGCCTGGGAGAAGAGCTCACTGAGAGCAGCCCTGCAGAGAAGGCCTTGGGGGTGCTGGTGGATGAAAAGCTCCTCACAAGCCAGCCGTGTGTGCCTGCAGCCCAGCAGGCCAACTGCGTCCTGGGTGCACCACCAGAGGGGTGGCCAGCAGGGGAGGGAGGGGACTGTGCCCCTCTGCTCTGCCCTGGTGAGGCCCCACCTGGAGTGCTGTGTCCAGGGCTGGGGGTCCCAGCACAAAAAGGACGTGGGGGCTGTGAGAGCAAGCCCAGAGGAGGGCCACAAAGATGATCAGAGGCTGGAGCACCTCTCCTATGGAGACAGGCTGGGGCTGTTCAGCCTGAAAAAGAGAAGGCTCCAGGGAGACCTTATGGGGGTCTTCCAGCAGCTAGTATGCCCACAAGAAAGCAAGAGAGAGACTCTTTATCAGGAAGTATAGTGACAGGACAACAGGTAACAGATTTAAATTGAAAGAGGGTAGCTTTAGGTGTTAAGAGGAAACTTCACTCTGAGGGTGGTGAGGCCCTGGCACAGGTTGCCCAGAGAAGCTGTGGATGCCCCATCCCTGGAGGTGCTCAAGGCCAGGCTGGATGGGGCTTTGGGCAACCTGGTCTGGTGGGAGGTGTCCCTGCCCATGGCAGGGGGTTGGAACTGGGTGGGCTTAAGGTCCCTTCCAACCCAAACCATTCTGTGATTATTTTATGAAGTCTTACTAAACTGAACTTGAGGGTGACAAATTAGCAATTCATGATTGTTTAAAAAAAAAAGTTTGACTAGTTGATATACTTTATTTTCTTGTGATTAGGAATAGTGTGTTGAGTATGGAAAAAGCTCATTGTAAGAAAATGAACAACAGAAATACCTGGATTAGAGGAAAGTTGGGGAAAATGAAGTTAGGGATACCATGGGTAGAATTAAGGGAAGCTTTTCAAGGTGATTATGCTTTCATAGATCAAATTCAGAATTACATTGGTAGAGTTTAGCGAATGGCAGAGAAGACTGTGACTAGTTAAATGGGGGAATTAATTATTTTAATATATAGCACGTTTTTTCTTGTTTGCCATGAAAGTAAAAAGGTTTCCTAGACATCAGAAGTTAGGAAGCTAACTTCCTGGCTGCAACAATTCTCTGTGTCACTAGTAAGTTCCATACCCTACACTTTTAGAGCTTTCTCTTTTTAACTCCTGGCTTTGTTTAAATGCAGAACATCTAGAGGACTGTTTCTTTTAGTGGTGCATGAGTGAGGATTGGTAGGAAAGCAAAGGATATGCAATGCACTGTTTTTTAAATATAAATTGATTGCAGGGGTAAAATCAGAGTAGAGGAAGATGAAGTTGTGGGTGTTGCTGAGAGACTGGTGCCTTTCAGTTCTGAAGCTGAGTGGGGAAGAGGAGTAGGAGAAATATACATGTGGCTCAGCAGTGAATTTGAACAGAGGCTGCTGAAGGTTTTAAGAAGAGTTTTTGAAAACTTGCTGCAATTGTTAATAGTTATTTTCATAGCCGGTTCAATCCAAATCAAACTGCCATCCATAGAACAGGTGCAAGGTAGAAGCTTATTGCTCTTTCTAGCTTTTAAAACCCACAATACATGAGCTTAATGTATTTTTCCTCTCTTCAAAAATAACTCAAATCTTAGAACTCTTAGCAGTTGCCAATCCAAGACCTGTACATTAAAAGAGTCTTTTTAGGGCAGTGCTCGTTTTGAGAATCACTGATAGAGAAACAGTTTATAAATAACAGCGATGACATCCTTCCAACTTTTCAGAATAAATGCCAGCTCTTGAGGGAAGAAGTTTGTCCATGGCCTAATTCTTTCATGCCTTACAAGTACTTGGTGTGTCACAACAGTTTCAAGTTTCTTGGTCGTGGTTTCCCATATAGCGCTCCAACTCAGACTTATGCATTCACTTGCACTGCAACAGCTAGATTATAAATCCCCTGAATCAAAATAGTCATTATGGAATACAATAACCTTTTAGTGAAAGTTCTGTAAGCTTCATGTATATGCACCTTTTAATCCCTTCCATAATGAAAAAGCATTTTTTGGCTTGATGAGATGTCGGTATAAACCGTACTTGCACATGCAAAGAAGTGCTTAGATACATCTGCTGTGGTAAATCCTATTCAACTGAAGTTCTGAATCTGCAAATTCTGACAGCTTTTTATTCAGTGCTACAGCTGTTAGCATAGCTACATATGGTAGCGATGCTTGGAAATATTACCTGTGAGTTCTTAAATATGTATAAAGCAAAGAAATCCTTTACCTTCATTTGGCACTTTAAGATAAACTACACTGGCTCTTGAAACTGTAATTTTAAATCTTCAGCTACAAGGCTTTTTTCAAAAATAAAAAGATGAGATGTTTTTCAGAAATGTGGTACGATCTCCTAGGACCCTGAATCAGACAGTGCATTTAGGTGGAATTACTTCCTCTATGCATTCCCATCTCCATTTTCATATCAAGCTGAAAGAGACTAAACTTTTCAGTCACTGAAACGAAAGGCTTTATTAGAACACAAATCTGACAAGGATTAAAAAAAATAATGAAAACCTCAGGGTGAGGTAGAGTTAGTTATAAGGCTGGAAAACAAATCTATTGCTTGCTTCACGTGCCATTCAAGTGGGTTGGCTTTTCCTTAGTCATTCTTTTTTTTTCAAACCCAGCTCATTCTTCACTCCCCAAGTGTTTGTTTAGGCTGAGGCAATACGCAGTTTCCATCTCTAGCTTTTTCCTCGAGTCCACAAGAAAAATCTTGTTTATCACCTTCTGATGCCCAGCTGTGGTCCCACTTTCTGATGCTGTTGAGAGCCTCGTCAGTCCTAACTGCCTTGTAGCTTCCCTGCTTGCTGGTCGTCCCTCTGTGTCACCTGTGTGTGTCTGCTGTGTTCCTACAAGTGCTCAGTATTTAGGGTAGAAGTCTCCTTTCTTCTCCCCACCATTCAATGTTCTTCTAAGCACTTGTCTCAACTCATTCCATGTAACACAGCATCAGTATTGGAACAGGAATAGACAGGGCAGCATTCCTGCTGCTTGTCATTGTCTTTGCAAGTAGTGTTTTTAGGAATCTAATGAATTTATTTAATCATTCAGTGCTGAAGCTCTGACATAGAGGTACAAGTGTGTACTGTGTATTGTGTTCCTGATCTCCCATCCTCTAACCAAAGTAACTGTCTTAAATCACGTGGAAATGTCTTAGGATGTACCCAGCCCGAGGTGGTGTGGCCAACTTAATTAGAGCATTCCTGCAAATAAAAATATTTTGAGGAAAACCTGGAAATTACTGTCTTAGACTTTAATTACGTTATGTTTTATGAAATGTAAAGAGCTTTATGGTGCTGTGTAAAAGGAATTTCAGGAAATAATGAAGAGATCAAGTTCTATAAAGCTTGAACATGAGTTTATATCCTATTAATGTGACATTAAATGTGAATTCACTCATTCTCCATGAGTTTACCATATTGGAGAGAAGTATGTTATGGAGGGAGACCTTCTGACAAAAGAAAGTCCTTAATAAAGTCCTTAATATTTTGGAATTATGTGGACATGTTAAGGACATGTTAAGCTGATGTCTTGTCCAATTGTTCTATTGGAAGTATATCAGGAGTGATTTTGGCCTTCTTAAATTATTTTTTTCATTGTTAGGTAAAGGTGACTGTCTATTCACAGAGCTCAGAAGGGAGCAGGGATAAAGGTAACTCTGCTGCTGCATCTACCCACTACAGCTTTTTTGCATTTTGAAGCTCCTTCCAGATAGATTTCCAGAGGCAGCTGCTCCTTGAGTTGTTTTCTGTGTGTCTCATTTAAGCTAAATCGCCTGCAAGGGAAAGGCGGGCATGCAGCTCCAGAGGCAGTGTGACAGCGCAAGGCTTCCTTGGGATTCCCAGGAATTTACACGACAAATCCCTTGCTATATTTCCATTCTTCCACTCTAACATATGTGCTGCCATCATTCATGATTTAGATATAAATAGCTATGGTGTAATGACACTTCAAAATCTTTTTATTTGCTTTCATTCACATCAAATTTTGTACCTGTATTCATACTCAATGGTGTCAGTTTCTAGCAATAATTTCTTTTCTAAATTGATTGAGGAATTTTGATCAAATCTATAGCTTACTGATAAGCCTAGTGGTGGCGAACTTTATTACATCCTAATCTATTTATGCAAAAATGACATGCACATTTTATTGTAGGACTTAAGACTTCATTTTGTTCAAACTTGAGAATGACTATACTCTCACTGGCTAGTCTTGCTCTAGGTTATCTGATACTCAGGGTATCCAGTTTTGAAGAAGAAACACCTAGGTATCATCTTAGTGGGAAGATGACTGCTAATTAACAAAGCATTTTACTATAACCTTCTTAGTAAGCATAGTTACTTGCTTTGAATTTATGGGAACGATTTGGAAAGATTCAGTTCAGTCCCATTAACAGACAGGGGCTTTGACTTTGAGAAAAGAAAAGACAACCTTACCTGCAGTGGAAAGATAAATCAACTGATAGTGGTTGCATACACACTGGAGTAGCTTCCCTACATCTCTCAGCAGAGAGAGAGTGCAGCAGTGTGCAAGTCTAACAGTGGCAGAGCCCCTAATTTTTTTCAATTCCTCATCAGAGGAGAGTCCAGGAAAAAATTGTTTGTGTGTGTGTACATCAAAGTCATGGGTTGTCCTCAGGAATGACCATGACAAAAATCCCTACTGGCAAAAATGCAACACATCTAGGACTTTACTGTGGGCACCTGTGATGTATTTTACGAGGCAGAACTCAGAATGAAGTTTCTCTGCTGATAAGTCTATAATAAAGTGAATTCTGATTGATATGGAATTAAAGGCCATTCATGCTTATGGATGTGGGTAAATTAAACTCACTGAAGATCATCCGATCTATTTTAGGATATTATAACTGCCTACTTATTACTGCCTAGCCTGAAGGCAAGCTGTTCCCCCAGCACACATGCACACACTTTTATTTACAATTGTGTAAGTGTCCCTGCTGCATGCCTCTGCCATTCAGTCACATACTTTGTGCAGGCCTCTCAAACAATGTGTCCTACGTTGGCGTTTTCTGGCTGTTGGAGGGGAAGGGAAAAAGGAAATGGTTTCTTCAGAACAGTTTTTTGATTATTTAAGTGTAGAAGAGAATGCAAACTTCCACAATTGATTAAGATTTAAAGTTACATCAGCAGCATCTCCTTGTTTCAGAAGACGGAATGAATGCTCAGCTGTCTTACCATATACCTGTGTTGCTGTTGAGAAACAGCAGTTAATGGAGAGGTCAGGTCACTGGGCGATCTTAACTACTTCATGGCTTGCTGCTGCTTGTACGTTACAGACTACTCGACTCAAAGACTTCGTCTGGAACAAATGACACTAGCTAAACTTATAATTTATGCTGTGAAGATTCAACGGCTGTGCTGAAATCTCCACCAGTGATTCTAGTGGAAGGAAATTCTTCTGAAATAAAGAAATACAGAGAGTTGCTGTTGCGTGGTTTCTTTGATACAAAATGAGGTTTACTTACCTTCTAATAAAGTCTTCATCCAAAAACCCCCAGTTAATTTGCCAGTTAGACAAAGTAACTTATCTCTTATTTTCAGGATGATATCTGTTTATCCTTAGGAACAGCACATGCTGGAGGACACTCAGCTGGAAAGCTGCTCTGCAGAAAATGATCTGGGGGTCCTGGTGGACATCAAGTTCAATGCAAATCAGCAACGTGACCTTGCTGCTAAGAAGGCTAATGGTATTCTTGTCTGCGTTAGGCAAAGTATCACCAGCAGGTCAAAAGAGGTGATCCTTCCCCAGTACTTAGCATGGGTGAGGCTGCACCTGGAGTACTGCGCCCAGTTCTGGGCCCTGCAGTACAAGAGAGATGTGGACATATTGTGAGGAGTCCAACAGAGGGCTACCAAGATGATGAATGGACTGGAGTAGCTCTCCTGTGAGGAGTGATTGAGAGAGCTGGGACTGTTCAACCTGGAGAAGGCTCGGGGGTTTCATCAATGTGTATAAATGTCTGAAGGGGGTGGGGGGGGTTGAAGATGGGGCCAGGCTCTTTTCAGTGGTGCCCAGTTCTGGGACCAGAGGCAGTGGGCACAAACTGGCACACAGGAGGCTCCCTCTGAGCACCAGGCAGCATTTCTGTGTTGTGTGGGTGACGGAGCAGTTGGACCAGATGGCCTCCAGAAGTGCCTTCCATCTTCAACCATTCTGCAGTTCTGTCAGTAAGGGTGCAGGCCTCTGTTTTAAGACTAAAAGGGAGCTGTGGTCTCAAACACATTTGTTTAAAATCTTTTGGATTTTTTCTAAATCTCCTGTACTTACCAGTCCTTCAAAATCTACCACGAACAAGCTTTATAAATGTTGTGCTAATGGCACCAGGATCTACTGGCCTCCCTCTAGTAAGTTTCCTTAAGAGACAAATGCAGTGAGCAGGCGGAGAGCTTTGTCCTTCTTGTTGCATTGGAAAGTGCAATGACAAGTTGTTCAGGAGTGCTACAAATTTCAGGTGGTTTGTTTCAGTATGTAATCCCAGGTTTTAAATCTGTTTTTCAAATTTGACATTGGGAAAATATATTCTTTTAGAAGGGCATAACTATAAGTCCCCAGGAAATCTTTTATCCTTTTACAATTTTTTTTTTTTTTAAATGTGCGAACCACTTCAATTTTCAGAGGAATGTTTGCAAACTACTTCTGTAAGGTCTAGTTGACTTACAATAGCAGTAATTATTTCCTTGTTGGAGAAAATTGTAGAAAATTTGATTGATATGTTTTGTAAACTCCCAGTTATCAAATCACTTTTTTTGTCTGTTCTCTGTTGCTGGGCGTTATTTATGGAATAGAGCAGGAAATAAATCAATGTTGAGATACTGGCTATTGACATCTTCTTGGTAATTTTAAAGGTTGTCAGAAAACAAAACACTGAACAGGCTTCTCTCTCTCTCTCTCTTTTTTTTTTTTTTTTTTTTTTTTTTAACAGAGAGCAAACTAATGTTCATGCTAATTTACTCTTCTGACCACAAAGAACAGCATTACAATTTCAAGAGCTAATCATTTTCGGTTCAACTGTGTCTAGAAATGAGCAGACATCTTCAAATTTGCACTGAAGTCAAGAGGATGTTGATTTTGTTGAAGATTGGAATTGAGTGTGCAGAGCTGAGGCCTTTAAAAATCAGTACTGATCTGCAAAGTTTCTGAAATGTTCACTGCTTGTGTTGTAATTATTTAGTTATCCTTGTCTGTTATTACTAAGGAAGCCAACTTTACAGTGTACATGTGCTCTGATGACAGTTATGCGTTGGCTATATGGGCTTAAAAGGATTGGAAAGTTTGTTTATGTGTGGAATAAATCTGGTACGCTTGCCCACTGATGATGGTCTGCGATAGTCACGTGTAACTGTGTAAGTATAAAGGCAGTTGAGGGATGGAGAGAGGACAGCAGAATTCAGTCAGGTGTGGGGGAAAAGTCATTTAACAAAAGAGAAGAAACAAAGTGACCAAAAAGATATTTCTCTAAAGCACCAATTTAGGGCAGAACCTGGAGGCTGGGGGTGTTGTGCCTTAACCCAGCAGGCAGCTCTGCACCATGCAGCCATTTGCTCACTCCCCACCCCTCCAGTGGGCTGGGGGAGAAAGGTAAAACCCATGGGATGAGACAAAGGCAATGTAATAGGACAGAGAAGTAAGGGACATAATAGTAGTGATAATAGTAATAATTATATATATGCACAAAACGATTGATGCACAATGTAATTGCTTACCACCTGCCGATTGATGACCAGCCTGTCCATGAGCAGCAGTCCCCCCCGGCCTGTCTTCCCAGATTTATTGCTGAGCATTATGCCACCTGGCATGGGACATCTCTCTGGGCAGCCTGGGCCAGCTGTCCTGGCTGTGTCCCCTCCCAGCTCCTGGTGCACCCCCAGCCCCCTCGCTGGCAGGGCAGAGTGAAAAGCAGAAGAATCCTTGTCTCTCTGCAAGCACTGCTCTGCCACAACAGGTACCTGAAAGGAGGCTGTAGCGAGGTGGGGGTTGGTCTATTCTCCCACGTGCCTGGTGACAGGACTGGGGGGAATGGGCTAAAGTTGCGCCAGGGGAGGTTTAGGTTGGATATTAGGAAGAACTTCTTTACTGAAAGGGTTGTTAGTCACTGGAATAGGCTGCCCAGGGAAGTGGTGGAGTCACCATCCCTGGAGGTCTTTAAAAGACATTTAGATGTAGAGCTTAGGGATACGGTTTAGTGGAGGACTTGTTAGTGCTAGGTCAGAGGTTGGACTCGGTGATCTTGGAGGACTCTTCCAACCTAGATGATTCTGCGATTCTGTGAAAATTAACTCTGTCCCAGCTAAAACCAGGACGGGGTTGCCACAGGATGCTTGAAGTAGAACTACTTGCCTGTGTTTAAACTACTGAATTTTATTTGTCCCTGAATGTCTGCTAGGAATCGCTGAATTGCCTAAAAGTGACTTTGACTGTATGCCCAGTTAACACACAGTCTAGGTCCTCTTTAAAGCGTACTTAAGTATTACAGAACTATGAATGTATGTAGGCAGAGAAATAGTTACTGTATTCAATTAACAAAAGATTGACTTAATGGATTTTCTAGGACTGTATTCATCTCTATTTTGTGTATATGATACATATATTATTGGGGCTTCATAATTCCAAGGTCATATTACACATCCAAGATGCTATTGTGATTTAACTACAGACAGATAAATATAGTACCAGAGAATAGAAGTCAGAATAGCGTGTCTTTTGTCAATTCTATATATTTTTTTAAGGTTCACTAATAACTGCAATGTGTTTTATGTATTTTGGGAGAGTTGAAATATAGCCAGAAGGAAAGAAACTGCCTAAGAGGCAACACTGTGCGTTTCAACATTTTGAAACCCATTTTCCTGTTTACACTTTGTGTCTTACCAGTGGAGGCTGCATCTGTGTCTGCGCAGAAATGCCAGCACATTTAGTGAGGTTTGTACACATCTGTAAGAACATAAATGTTCCTCAGGCAAAATCCTTGTTTTCCTTTAATGCTTGATCATTATGATAGTGTGGATGCACATATAAATTACTTGAAGTCTAATGCATTCAAACCAAACTCTAGTAAAATACTCTTCTCACAGATTACATTTGAGGATTTTTAAAGCTGAAGGATAAAATGTCAATAAAAATAAAATGGAGTTATACAGTGTTCAGTATTTTGATGTGTCCCACCTGCTTTCATAGTAATGTAGTGAATGATACAAGCTGGTTTAAAAGTTTCCAAACTCATTATTAATATATTTTGGTGGTAGAAAGCACAGGTAAGAACAAGCACAGATTGACATTGGGCACCTCACGGAAGGAACCCCATAACTAAGATGGTCCGCGTGTTTTTAATTTACCCCCCTTGTCCGCTTGTACTTGGGCAGCACGATCGCACCTCCACTTGCACGATCAGCTATGCAGATCTCCCCCCCCCCGCCCCCAGTCCTGCCTTGTGCACCGAAGAGGACAGATGGTGTTCACTTCATAAGCCGCTAATCAATATTTTATCTTAGCCTGGTTGTTCAGCGTGAGCCTCAGGCTCTGTTTACTATAGGCTATTAAGTCCCTATTACAATATTAATTTCCGTGTGGACTTCCTGTGGTGCTCGTTGAGGTAATGTTTGAGTACCTCACAAAAAAGCCATTCAACAACCTTGTGATGAGGTAAAAGGATGTTATAAAGAGCACAAGAATATGAAAGATGAAAAAGAAGAACACTATATTTTAGTGTTTGACCCTTACTTTGTAGCTTCTGGCCTAGATTGGCACAGCGTACAGTTCTATAAACCACTGGGAGAGCTGCCAAACTTGTCCCAGCATCTGGCTTTTTAAGATGCTGTTTTTGATTGCCTCTGTAGTTGCAGACTTGCAGGAAAAGATTTAGTCTTGTCTAAAAAAGACTTCAATTAAACCACAGACAGAAAGAGATAAAAGAAAGGAAATAATGTGGGTAAGGAAAAGAACTTCTGAACAGGGAAGAAAGAGAAGTTAAAACTTTACATTCCATGTTTAGGACCTCTTGGCCTTTTCAATGCTGATTTATCCCTGGGGTGGATCTTTCCTAATCAATGACCAGGGCAAGGGTCCTCTGAAGATCACGGAGAATGTTCCACAAGTCTAGGTGCACAGGGAATCAGATCCAGGAGTATACAGGAAAACTTGTTGGCAGAACTCTGATGTTAGAAATCGTAATAAAGCTTCTCATTAATTCATCATTTAAGCAAAATTTCTTTGTCCAGACGTTATACTTACCGAGATGACTTCTTCCAGCATGCAACTGGTAAAAAGGTATTGTGAGCAACAATTAGAGGGAAAACATATGAAGTACGATTATGTTTACATTCCCCTCTCGCAGCAGTAGGGTAAAAAGCCATGGTATATCAAGTTCAGTGCCATGGTGGAGGAGGCAGAAGAATAGTTGCTCGTAAGTACAGAGCTGTGAGTAGTGCACCTTCTGTTTCTCTGGTTGTAGGAGGTGGTACATGCGCAGGGTGCTCAACGGGATGAACTGCTGTGCCAACCACCCCCCAAAAAGAGCCCTAGCAAGTCAGTGTTAATTGCAGGTGCTTTGTTTCAATAAAACTTTGTTTTAATTGGAAACATCTGAAAGTGTTCTTGAATTTTAGATGCCTTAGAGGACTGTTAGCATCTATCAGATCTCATTTTTCAATCTTTGTTGTGTTTGCATGAGTTATCTCATTAGAAAAAGGCAAATTCCTGACATCCAAGTCACATTCCATGAAAGTTCCTGTTTCATAGCTTAGGGTTTTCAAGTTTCTCGTTAAGCATCGTGCTGTGGGTTAACCCCAGCAGGCTGCTAAGCACCACACAGCGGCTTCTCTCCCCTGCCCCCACCCCCCAGTGGGTAAAAGTGCAAGAACTAGTAAGTTAAGATAAAGACAGTGTACTAGGCACAGCAAAAGCTCTGTGTGCAAGTACAGCAAAATAAGGAATTCATGCACTACTTCCCATCAGCAGGCACCAATCTGCAGGAAAGCGGGCTCATCATGTGTAACAGTTTTTGGGAAGTCAGATGCCAAAACTTTGAATCCCACTCCCTGTAGTGCCACCATCTCCCCTCCTTCTTCTTTCCTCAATTTTTTCATTGCTGAGCATGCCACCTGGCATGGGACATCCCCCAGGCCAGCCTGGGCCAGCTGTCCTGGCTGTGCCCCCTCCAGCTCCTGGTGCACCCCCAGCCTCCTCGCTGGCAGGGCAGTGTGAGAAGCCGAGAAGGCCTTGATGCTGTGCAGGCACTATTCAGCAACAGCTAAAGCATCAGTGTGTTATCAAGAGTGTTTTCATCAGAAATCCAGAACATAGCAGCATAGGAGCTGCTTTGAAGAAAATTAACTCCATCCCACCAAAACCAGTGTACACAGCCAGGTATTTTTTTTCCATCATGTTTCCATAATCTTTCCCTTGAAAGAAACAGACTGGTTTCATGGGATTTTTTTCCCCTTCCTTGTACATCTGTGTCTATATATGGGTGAAAACCCATCATTTGGTTGGTCAGTTGTTCTTCCTCCCCAAAATATCCCCCTTAGCCTAGTACAAACAGTAGTCAAGATAAACTTTACCTTGTTGGTCAAATCTTGACAAAGCAAATGATCAGGGGGTGTGATTGTAGTAAGCCATACTGTATAACCTGTTTTTCCTCTAATAAGAAGGCACTGGAAGA
Source organism: Oxyura jamaicensis (assembly GCF_011077185.1). NCBI lineage: Eukaryota > Metazoa > Chordata > Aves > Anseriformes > Anatidae > Oxyura > Oxyura jamaicensis. Next base: position 150,679,897 of record NC_048893.1, on the reverse strand, counting down.
AATTCAGTGGTTTGAGGTAAGTTGTGTTCAGGACATTTAGACCCAAACTAACAGACACATATAGCCTGGAATTGCAAGAAATTCCTTCCTAGTTTCACTGTCAAATCAGATGTATGATCCTATTTTTCTGGACTTGATTTCTTGGATACTCCTTGCCAGGTCTTATTGTATATTATTAAAAACATTGTTGCTAACTACTTAGTGGACTGGCATAAATGAATAGCCAAAGAAAATAGATACTTCAGTAAATGCCTGATCTGTATCTTGTGTGAAAGAACTGTACGTATAGCTTACATGCTTGATGATGGTTTATCTTTAGTTGGGATATTCTTTTCAAAACAACTTTGGGCCAAAATAGATGTTTGTCTGAGAATTGCTAGAAAGTCTGTTTGTGCATTGTCAACAACTAAAGTAAAGTTGGCAAAAAAAGTTTAATCAGAGTGTTTGTGAAACCTCACCTTATCTCATGTACAACTAGAAAAAATTACAAAAGGAAAGAGGTTAGTTACCTTAAGTGTTCTGAAATGTCAGAAAAATAATTCTCATATATGTGAAGCTGTTAAATGTGTGGTTTTTGAAATAGTCTAGCTTAGCAACTTGAAATTCAAATTAAATTCCATGGTTTCTCTTTGCTTCTGAATGCTACACTGATCCATTTTCTCCATATCAGACAAACTGAGCTGAATATAGTCAGTCATTGTCTTGCTCAAATTACTACTTCAAATTTTTATAATTTCAATAAGTTATTCTGCTAGCTCCCTCTTCCATATAATCCCTACATACCAGTTAGATCTCCTGCTATCACGTTTTTGCCCTTGTTGACTGTTATGATGCAATAAACAAATTTACTAAGGGTATGCTGTAAGAGTGAAGGACAGTGTGAGGGGAAAAAAAGTATACGCTCTACAGCCTTTTTCAAAGCTTGAAGGCACACTTCTTTTGAGGGCTTGGTTGTGCTTGAAAGGTAATCTGTTGTCATATTTAATTCATACATAACCTTCATCTCCAATTCTTTTGCATTTTAAAAACTATGATATATGTCTTAGTTTTATATTTCACCAACACGAGTTTTCTTTCCGTCAGTTATTAAGAAATGGTCTGTGTTTGCTTAGGAGTTGCACAAATAATGACATGCAGTTTATTTCTTGCCTGGTAGAAATGTTGTAAGTAATCACTTCCAACATCAAGTCAACTTGTATTTATAACGTTGTATTATTCTTGTGGAGTATCATCATGAAATTATTATGGAAAGGCTTATCATTAGATAAAAACATTTTCAAATGTGTATTTTAGAAAATACTTTTACTACTATCATAATCCTTCAAGAAAGAAGAAAGCTTTCTATTTCTAAGAGTCAATCTAACTGGGAGGTACGCCATAGCTTCTTCAAAAACACCTTCTCCAGCTGTAAACCTTCTTGGAGTTTGAATGAAGACTTTGGTGTAACTTAAGATGGATCTGTTTCAGTACCCTATATGTGGCTTTAAAAATGACTGTTCTTACTATTGTGAGAAAAAGCAGAGACATAACGTAGTAAAGAAACTTAGGCATTGCTGTTTTTGAAACCAGTATCTAAAATCACGAGCCACTGAATACAAAGGCATCCCATGTACCCGAGACACTTCTGTGGCAGAGTCACTGGATGCTGAGAGAATTTTCAGGAGGCAGTACTATCCACAACCCATAATTGCATCGTTTTCCTACGCATCCATATTGTATCTCCAATCAGCAAGGCCGTTCTTAAACTGTTATTGTTATTATTTTTAAATTTAAATATGATTTTAAATTTAAGTATATAAAGCAATATTTGAGATTAACTTTCTTTGCGTAAAATGCATGGAATGGCAATGTGACCATATAATATTCTAAACTGATAAGGTGTTCATAGCATACCTGGATTTTTTTATTTTTTATTTTCTAAATTTTATTCTTTTTTTAAATGTTATTTTTGAAGAGAATAAGCTTACAGTGAACATTTGCTTCTCTTAAAACAGTGTAAATGTAAGTAATGAAGTCATGCTAAAGCAAAATAGTTTGTGTGAACTCACAAGGAGCTAATTCCATTTCATTAACAATAGCATTATATCTTCTGGTTCTTTTTATACCTTTTCATGACTGGCAAAATTTTATAGTTCTCCTAGAAGTTTCCTTGAAATGTTCTGGCAGAGTTGATAAGTATAAGGAATAATAAGCATAAGATTTTCATACAAGATTAAAACAAACAGACAATCTCTAGTAAATCTTTTGCCTTTACTGTATTTTAGACACTTGTATGTTATAAATTAAAATAGAAGTTATAGCATATGATAGCATGAAGTCATCAATGCATCAGTATTGAAGTCCATTCTCAGTGGAACTGACACTGAATGGAATGGGTTTTAAAAAAGTACCTTAGTGGGAAGTAAATTGACTTGGTGGGCAATAAATTGGAAACAGTTTAATAGTCAAGGAATGAGTTTTGAATGAAGGTTAAGAAGGTACTCCAACTGTTCAGTCTGTTTTATCTCTTTTATGGAGCTGTTGTATTTCTGTCACTTGAGTATCCTGCTGAAGGCTGAAGCAAAACCAGAGCTAATGTTTTTTTCAAAAAGCAGTGGTTTTGATTCAAGATACTCACTTGCACATAATATCAACCAAAATGCCTTGGCCAGTCTCTAACTGTTACAGCGGAGTACAGAAAGCTGATTCTGGTTGCTGGTGTCATGAATGGACAGTCAGTACCTTTTCTTATACCTTAAAGCAGATAAAAGTGATTGGAATTAGGTAATGTTTGTCTTGTGAATCCGTTGTCATAACGTTAACCAAACTCTGAAGTAGCTTTCAAGGTCTGCGTGTGCTGTAACTGAAGGAGAAAGAAACCACCAAGTCGCGGATATGTGTGACCTGTGTACCTTAGTACTGTGATTTTCACTTTGGATATATGAATGTGTGTTTATGAACAACTAAACTATTTTTTTTTTTTGTCTGCTCTACCCTATATGGTTTTCTTACATTTGTTCACTCTGTGATTTGCTTTTTAAAACCTTATCATATGGGTGGCTCTTATGTCACAGAGGCTGGTAAGGATCTCGAGGATGGTAAGGATCTGTCTGTCCAAGAGGTCTAGGATAGGAAACCTGGTTAAATGTTCATTTATTTTTTATTTTTTACTGTATTTCTCAAGAGTAATCAGTTTATAGAGGTTGCTTTGGACTGATCTGGTGCCTGTGTCTACCTCTGAGGCTCTTTGGCATGTGATTATTTATTTGTACATTTACTTATTCACAAAGGTGAATTCGCTGGGAATTTTAATGTATAGAGTCATCTGTGGTACATACATTTATTTGTGTGAGTGTACTGGCCTGTGTGTTTCTGGATCTGTTTTAGTACTGTATGATAACATAGTCTGCAAAGTGTGTTGGAAATACGTCTGAACTCTTATTTAAAACAAATAAACAAATAACCCCAACAAATGAATCTAAACCTTTATTCCACCTAATTAATAACAATAATTAATTAAATTAATTAAATTAAATTTATTCCACCTAATTAATAACAATGAAATAACCCTTAACCCTCCCACCCAATCAAACCAAACAACTAATAAAGTATTTTTGTTGTGAATTTCAGCATTATTCTCTTAAGCTAGAGTGAGTAGTGCAAAAAGTACATCTTAGAAAATCAAAGATTTGTTTGAATCATACAATAACTTTCTAAATCTGTAATATACCACTCTGAACAGCAGAACAGCCTTTTTTTGTGATAAAATGTATTAGTGTCTGCTCTGAATATGCCATGGATGTCTTCTGAAAATAATTATATGTCACTTAAAAATATATAGCTAAAGGATATTGAAATATAGCAGGCATTTATTTGATGATCATCATAAATTAATTTTATGTATAAGCATATAGAAAGTAAGATTAATTGAAGCCCTTGAGGCCCACAGCAGTTTTTTATAGTAGCTGACATCTCTCAAACTGTTGCCTAATTAATACTTCAGTCCTACATGGTGTTAATTCAGGTGCTTGAAATGTTAAGGATGCTGTTACAGGAATCTTTGAGGAGATCTCATTGTTTGACTGGTTCTATAGTGAAACACCCATTGCAAGAGAAGCTTTTGTTGTTTTATCCTGTAATGTTTTCCTATGATCAAAAGGTCCACAATGTTTCCTTTGCTTTTGAGCTAATGCAAGATGGAGGACTCAAAAAACCAAAAGCTCGTCCTGAAGGTATGGTTGTGACACATGGCTTTAAACCATATATAAATACGTAATAGCAGGTGCATTTCAAGTGCAACTGCATTCAAGATAACAGGTCAGTATTAAAAGGTGGAGCTGTAAATGTGCACCTTGACAGTTTTCCAAAGGATTCATTGTCTGCATTTGGGTTATATATTTACCTCTGTTTCTTGTCTGGAATAGGTTTACTAAGGTGTGCACATCTAGTTTTAGTGAATGATTCAGAAGCTGTTCAGTGCTGTATTATACATTTATCTGGTATTCTCAATCACAGTCCAAGCAGGGAGCTTTGTATGGTCTAGTTCTCATAACTGTTGCTCTGATTCTCTAACTGTTGCTTATGCTAGGGATAAAAAGAGGAATTAAAACTTTCTGACTGCTATTTTTTATTCCTAGAGTTACAAACTGTTATATGTATTAGAGGCTTCTACAGAACAAAGTGAAAAATGAGGAGCCCCCACAAAATGTTCAGTCTGACTTAAAATAAGACAAATTGGTGATAGCAAATAGATTAACAAATAGTAGTCATAGTGGCTAAAAAAAAAAAAGACAAAAAACAAGTGAATATGTATCCTGTCAAAGTGCTGTTCTTTTATATTTGAGGATGAAAAATGCTCCTGAAAAATAATTAAATGAAGCAAGACTTAGTCACTGCACCAAGCCTGTATGAATTTAAAAAACGTTTGGACTGTGCACTAAGTCACATGGTCTAAACTTTTGGGTAGACCTGTGCGGTACAAGGAGTTGGACTTGATGATCCTTATGGGTCCCTTCCAACTTGGAATATTCTATGATTCTATGATTCTGGTACTAGGATCGAGTAAAACTGTTAGAATACAGTATTTTATTGTGTTTACCTCTGTTTGTAAGAAATTTTGGTGGGCTGACTCCCCAGTGCAGTAAATGTCATTGTAACTCTTATCTGTTAACTTCCCTCTCATTTGTGGTAGCCTGTAGTGGTGACAGAGCTTGCAGGAAAACATTTGGTGTATCCTTTGCATGTGCTGAAGACAGCGGTGATGTGGAAAAGAAAAGCCAACACTTTGTTCAAACTCGTTAGGCACCTAGTGTGGGCAGTACCAGTATAGCTGCTTGATTACGATGCAGCGAGGGCTCAGTTTGATGACTGCACAAGGAACGGATTTTTACAATGCAGCAAAACCTTGGTAAGTATCGAGTGGCGCTTGCAAATACTTCATTTGCGTTCTCAGATCAGCGCGTGCTTGACTTTCCTGAGACCTGTATGCTTCCCTAAAACTTAAACTGTGTCAGCTTCAGAACAGCCATGGATGGAGAAAGAGTGCTGGCTGCACAGCTTCTGTACAAACTAGACCTGGTAGGGCTTATGAGGTCCGAAATGGAGCATCTGAATCCGGGTGAGAAATCTGCATGAACACTGCCCACCATGTTCCACGGTGGGCAGCATCACTGACATTTATTCTCTCCACTATACTTTTAACTGCCTTATATGCATAATCTACTATGCCTAGTTTATGTGGGTTTTATATTATACATGAGTTTGGTTTATTCAGTTTCTCTCTCATCTTTCCAGCCTGGGAAGTTGGCTGTCCGTGCGTACAGCTTCTGTAGAAATAGAAGCCGTCACTTCCAGCACACACTGAGTTATTCACAGCTGTTTCTGGAAATGGGATTTTGCACAGAAAAGTTCCTCTATTTTTAAAGCCAAGGAAGCTGATGAGGGGTTGTTATGGGACTAGGTGTATTGTACAAGGTGTCTCCTTTACCAAATTATCTTTAAAAATGGGTTGTGCTGTGGTACAACATACCAGTGTAGCTTTACTGCCTTGGAGGACTTGTAGGTGTTCATGTAGATGGTAGTCCTCTGAGCTGATTTTAAATGGTTATGAAACTACAGCAGAAGCCTTCAAGCCAAGATAAACTCGCATTTTCTCAAAAAGAAGTCCTGTGCTCCTCTCTCCCATTTCAAGCACTGTGCTAGTGCTTGTTTCTCTCTCTTCCTCCTTTCCAGCTTCCCAAAGCTTGCGTAGCTGTGAAATTAATTGGGTTGGAGAACCATCTCAATTAAAATTAGCTGTGTTTATGTTCATGCAGCTGCATATCGGGGAAGGAAAGCAGTGTGAGGATAACAACTGGGGCTAGGAGAGCTGAGACAGTTCCTTCTGCCAGCTTGATGAGTGCCATGGGTTGCAATCAATCAGTTGAGCTTATTAGCTGAAGCAATATCCTATACAGTTGCAGCTTCAGATCACACTCAGATCAACGCTGATAAGAAATTGTGTCTCTGTTAAGTCTTAGCAATTGGCATCATAACCTGCAGTTAGGATTCACTAGTGTTCACAGGTTACATTTTCGGGGAGAAGCACGCATGCTGATACACCAGGCGTACAGTTTTAAGGAGGCAAAAAGCATTAGAGAAATCTCTCATCCCTGAAAGTTTCTGACTAATCCCTTCCTTCACCATGAAGAAATAGGCTCAAAAAATCAAGGGAAAAAAGTGAAGGCTATATTTTTTTTACCCCACAGAATGTAAAGATTAAATTGGTTTTGGAACATCGTTTAATGTGTGGCATTGTAAATCAATTTTGATACTGGAAAAATGTCTAATTTACTTTATGCCCAGAGATTTTTCTTCTTCCTCTTCCTCTTGGTCTTCTTATTTCTTTTCTTTTTTTTTTTTTTTTTTTTAAATTCTATTCTTTTTTCCACCTACCATTTTTTTCTTCCTGGTGGTAATACCCAGAATCTCTTCCCTGGTTTTCCATGCCACTGTCTTGCTATTTTTATTGTCTTCTGTTTCCATGTGTCACATTCCACCCCTATTTGCTGTTTGAATCCTGTTTTCTGCTCTTTCTGTCTCATGCATGTCCCAGTCACCCAAGCAGCAACCCCACCAACCAGACACAGGATCTGAGCAGCTTACAGAGTGAGGTCTAAAAGCAGCTGATATTTGAAATAAAAAGCCATACAACAGAAAGCCAGAGGCAATCCTTGAGCGACACATTGAAAAAAACTCTTTTTATGTATGTCAGAGCTGGGAGGATGCTGCTCACTGAGTTCAGACCCTCCTGTCTGTGCATCACGAGCAAATACATTTTGTGTCTGCCCTGTCTCCGTGAGCTGTGCTAAACCACAAGGGGCTTTTCTGTGAGTTTCACTGCTGCCTGCAGGGCTCTGACACGCAGGACTGCTCTCAGTTGTTTGGCACTGATGCTGCTCCCGTAACCACGTTTGTTAATTATATTTCAAGATTGCTACGTGAGTGAAAACGAGCAGGTTCCTGGGCCATGTACAAAGAGGTTTGGTGTGTTGATGGGTGCCGTCTGGGGCATTCAGGTGGGCTTGTGTGCTAGGTGGGAGCCTTGGCCCTGGTGGTCGCTTAGTCTGGAGGGAAGGGAAGGGGCATGGCAGTAACCTGGGGACCAGGGACAGGGCTCGGCAGCTAGCAGGGCACATGGCGTGTTGTGTCTGAAGACTAGGAGACTTAATTTAACGATGTGGCTGGCCAAAGTAGTGCATCAGGTTGCCACGTGAAGTCGTGGAAATGCTCACAAGTGGGCACAGCCCTGAGCTGCCTTCTCAGACTGGCTTTGAGCAGGTGTTTGGACTCGGTGGCCTCCGGAGGTCCCATCCAACCGAAATGACTCTGTGCGATGTTTGTACATCACAGCAGATGGGCTGGATAGCTTACATTTTTAGTGGTGTATTTCTAATCCAAAGGTTTTTTTAGTGTCGCATATGCAATTTAGTCTATTTATCTTTAGGAATTACATCATTGTTAGCATGATGCACACTAACAAGTTGAAAAGCATACAGGAGAATAAGGTTTGCCATACCATATGAAATCCTCTGGTCTGTCTGGGTGACAGCTAGCTAGCTATTGCTACTACCAGACCTTTAAAAGAAAAGAAAAAGAAAAAAATACTGTAGAGTCAGTACAGGATACTGTTACGCTATCTTTTCCCCAGTTCCCCTTCGTGCTCGCTTCGGCAGCACATATACTAAAATTGGAACGATACAGAGAAGATTAGCATGGCCCCTGCGCAAGGATGACACGCAAATTCGTGAAGCGTTCCATATTTTTCACCCTCAGTAAGTTTGCAGATGACACCAAGTTAGGTGCGAGTGTCGATCTGCTCGAGGGTAGGAAGGCTCTGCAGGAGGATCTGGATAGGCTGCACCGATGGGCTGGGGTCAACTGCATGAAGTTTAACAAGGCTAAGTGCCGGGTCCTGCACCTGGGGCGTAATAATCCCAAGCAGAGCTACAGGCTGGGAGATGAGTGGTTGGAGAGCTCCCAGGTGGAGAAGGACCTGGGAGTGATAGTGGACAGTCGGCTGAATATGAGCCAGCAGTGTGCTCAGGTGGCCAAGAAGGCCAACGGCATCCTGGCTTGTATCAGAAATAGTGTGACCAGCAGGGCTAGGGAGGTGATCGTCCCCCTGTACTCGGCTCTGGTGAGGCCGCACCTCGAGTACTGTGTTCAGTTTTGGGCCCCTCGCTACAAGAAGGACATCGAGGTGCTTGAGCGGGTCCAAAGAAGGGCGACGAAGCTGGTGAGGGGCCTGGAGAACAAGTCCTACGAGGAGCGGCTGAAGGAGCTGGGCTTGTTCAGCCTGGAGAAGAGGAGGCTCAGGGGCGACCTTATCGCTCTCTACAGATACCTTAAAGGAGGCTGTAGAGAGGTGGGGGTTGGCCTGTTCTCCCACGTGCCTGGTGACAGGACGAGGGGGAATGGGCTAAAGTTGCGCCAGGGGAGTTTTAGGTCAGATGTTAGGAAGAGCTTCTTTACTGAAAGGGTTGTGAGGCATTGGAACAGGCTGCCCAGGGAGGTGGTGGAGTCACCATCCCTGGAAGTCTTTAAAAGACGTTTAGATGTAGAGCTTAGGGATATGGTTTAGTGGGGACTGTTAGTGTTAGGTTAGAGGTTGGACTCGATGATCTTGAGGTCTCTTCCAACCTAGAAATTCTGTGATTCTGTGATTCTGTGATTCTGTTTTTCCAGAAGCAGTCTGCACATAGACCACAGAGGCTTGCTCGTAACTTTTTAATAAGGTAGTAGATTGCTATTGTTTGCTCTTGATCCTCTTTTAAGGAAAGTATTCTAATTCTTTTCAATCTCTCTTTTTTCTATGTTTCTTTGAGATAACTTTGATGTCAGCATTTGTACAGATTCGCCGTATAAGTAAATCTATAGTATAAGTATTACATAGCGTGTACGTGTGAATGTATATGTGCATTTCCTATTATTCCCCCATCCATTATTTTTGTTTTCTTAGATCATGTTTGTTTTAAACTGCAATTGCACTTTCAGTTTCATTGAACGGTTCATATGGGAGCTGTCTCTTTCCTTTTTTGATAACTGTGAATTTATAATCTTTAATGGTCTATAAAAAGCTTAAATTTTCACTCCAAGGAGCCTTCAGTACTGTCAGAAAGAATTAAGGGGTAGGAATGCATTACCCATTTGGAAATCATTTGTCTTGATAGTTGCTTTCTGAAGATATTGAAGATTAATATTAAATTTGATATAGTGAATGTGTGCATAGACTTCTATTTTCATAATACATTTCTGGACAATGACTTGCCTAAATGCATTTTCATGTGTTTAACGTAGACTTTTGTTCTATGTCCTTTGTACAGGCTAAATAAGCCAAATTCAGGAAAGAGGAAATATGAAATTCATACCAAAATGGAAATCCAAGTCTAATTGTTTACTAATGAAAATTATGTCATAAACCATAAAAATCCTGAAGTTGTTTGGGGTTTTAATTTGCTATAGTTACTACTTGGAATCCAGAGCCTCTCCTCCTCCCACACATATGCCTCGTTCCTTTCCAGATATGCTAATCGCTACAGGGGGTGGTAGGGAGGATCACAAGTGACAGTACCAGAAGTTTGCGCATCTATATGTGGGAATAAGGAACCGCAGACTTCCTTTAACAAAGTACCTCCGAACTTTGTATTCAGCGGTCTTGAACCTTCATCTCTCGAGTTTTGTCTTGGGATTTTCCTTGTCTCAGGTAGGACTTTGAGGACCAAAAATAAAATATACTACTTATTTAAAAAAGAGCAAAAATAATAAATCTAACCAAGTATGGGCTATGAATGGAAGGGCCACGAGGTAAGATATTTGAAGTGCCTTCTTTTAGGTGCCTAGGTCCATATTTTTTCCCCAGAGATGTATGCAAAGGTTCTTTGTCCTAATCCAAATCCTGAAATTATTAGGCAAAGAGTTTGTTAGACAGTGTTTAAAGGTTATTTACAATCAGCTGGCAAGAGTGGGCCAGAAAAGGAAGTAATTGTGCCACTTCCTTGGGTGAAAGGGCTTTTAGTTGAGGGAAGCGTGCTGACAGTCAGATGCTCTTCTTGATGTTGGATTGAAAATGCCTGCACAGCATTTGATTTTCCGAAAAGCTATTTTTACGTTAAATGCATTTCTTAACACTTGGAGTCATTCTACAGTTCTGAAAGTCTAATTTATTTAATTTTATGTCCATCAGATCCTGAATTGCATGTATGTCGCAAAGTACTTTTCAGCAAATGAGGTTTTAATTGTATTTCAGAGATAGCGGTCAAAGTAACAAATCTTGTCTTTACATCCATATAGGAACCTGATACGGATTAATTAAATTGAGAAGCTGATGTAAAATTACTTGGTCTTATTAACTGTGCTGTGCACTTGGATGCAAAATATATGCATTGCTCATCAAAGATAAATGACGGCGTGAAATTAAATAGAAATATTTTAAGAAGTAAAATCATACTTATGCTTTTTATTAGCAAATGAAACCAAACCCTCATTTTCTTACCTTTGTGGAAAAAGTTAACAAGTAGCACAGTGCATTTCTGCGCATCTTAATAGTGTCTGTCATATATGCATTCCTTCCACCTCAGCCTCTTCTTAGTCCCCAATTAAACTTCATTATATTTTTTTTTAATAAAAAAAAAAACACACTTTACTTCATTTTCCAAAAGTCTTCTTGTAACTGTATTTATAGTGATTTCATCAAACCTATGTTTTCATGCTGCTTTGCATGTGTGTGTGTGCGTGTAGGGGCTGTTGTCATGTTCACCTTGAGATACTCATTCTTCATGCAAAAGTGCATAAAGTTTTCCTGCCACTTCAACTCCCAGTCAAATTCTTAATTAGGAAGGAGCTGGCAATGAGTGGAAACAGTTGAATAAAAAGAAAAAAGCGCTCCTTTCATCCTGCAGAAGGGGATGCGACTGGCAAAACTCATACCTATTTGTGAATTTGTAGTTCCACATGCATCAGATGCCGATGCAACTTCACAATTATAGTAGAAGTACTACTTTTTAATGCAGTGTTTAAACCTTCTAAAAACAGATTTTAGTTATGTTAGATTCTAACAGGTTTTAATAATGTTAAATGCAGTATCAGTTCAGTTAGTTGAAAACAGTATTTTAAATAAATTTTAAATATAAACTTATTCCCCTTGGCTTTTTGCAGGTTTTTGGATGGAACAGGCATTTTGATATGACCTCAAGGATGCTGATGTAAAATCTAGGAAGAAATATCTAAGATGCAGACTTGTTTTATGAGGCAAATTATCCTGTTATGGAGTAGTGATAGAAACTTTTTACTTAACGATTGTCTTGTCTGTTGTAAATCTAGTATACCTACTGCTAAGTACCTTTGCTATGGGGCTGAGCAGTGCCTTCTGCTGCTGCTTTTGACGTTTATGGCTGGAAAGGAAATACCGGTGTTTCTGAAGGAGCTCCACGCTCTTCATCTTGTGCGGAGCATAAACACGGTGGAGTAATGACAGGTTTCAATGGAGTGGTTTGAATATTGTTGGTGAAGTAATTGCAGGTAGCTAGCCTGGTGGTAGAAGCTGATTACAAGATAAGAGGCTACCTGAGAGGCGTCACCATTTTTGTGAAGTAGCAATGCCGTGTTGATACTTGTTAACTGGCCGTTGTGGCTAAGGAGGAAAAAACCCGCCTGCTTGAAGACGGAGCATTTTTTCTTTCATTTGTATTTGTTGCTTAAATGAGAGCTCATTAGTCAAGTTTAACAGCTAGTAATTGCATTGACGGCTCTAAGTGTTACTGAATCAGCACTAGAACACTTAAAGTTATTTATACAGATTTACTGTGTTAGTAACTTTTGCGTGAATAATTATGCCATTTAAAACTTAGCCTATTAAGGGGTCTTCATTTATACCATCAATAGTGAGGGCTCTCCTTCCTTCTCCCTTTAGTGATCTTTTCAGCCGTTTTCTTCATTTATACTGGTATCTGCTTCATTTGTCATTGTTGAAGAGTAAAATTATCTAGTTTTAGGAAAGTGGCTTTTGTAACAGCTTGTGCATAAGTATTTTGGTGGCTAATGGTTTTCGAGGAGATGAGAATGTTTTAAAGTCACTAATCGCAAGGAGTTAATAGCTCTCTGCTCCTGGGAAGCTAATACTTTATTGATATTTTGTAAAGTTTTAAAAAAGTGATTTTATTGAAAAATATGAAACTGTGGTAGCTTTTTGTCATTCAGCTGCAAAGCAGAAATGCCTTCCAAATATTAACTATTTGAATGGCCCTTAATAGCCATAAAAAAGATCATCTCTGTAAGACTGAATCGATTGGTCTAGTGAATAGCTGTATGCATTTAAAAAAAACAAAACCAACATCAACAAAAAGCAAAACAACAACAACAAAAAGCAATCAACCTCTCAAAAACAGCATTAAGACACATATAAACAGCCGAGGAGGAATGCTGGTTGGTTTTTTTTTTTTTTTTTTTTTTTTTTTTTTTTTTTTCAGTATTGTATAAGGGTACAGGAAAAAGAAAAAGCTGGACTGATTTTTAAATGGTGTTCATGCTGATGTACCTGTGTGAAAATTGTCCTTGTTCCCATATACGTGCAAGAGTTTCTAGAAGGGAATTACAGTCGGTGTTAGCCAACGTCTGTGGATATTTGCTCACATCCCATAGTTTTCTCTATTAAGTGAATATTCAAGGAGCCATTGTGCTCTAGGTTGCTTAAACCAGTATCTCTGCTTTGCCACCTCGGACCTGAATTTCTGCGAAAGGTGGCACAACCCTCTAAGATACCGTGTGCCAGCATGTTCGGAGTCTAACCCTGCGTGTCTGGCTGTGGCCAGCTGTGGCTTCTGCTGTATTTGTGGTGCCTGAGGCAGTGCAGCTCTCTGTAGGGGTCTTGTGGGGTGAAAGGGAGAGTCAAATACAGATTTAAGGAAGCAAGGCGAGAAGGCTATTTAAAACTTGCTGCATAACCAGGTAAGCACCCTGTAGCTGAGACACTGCAGTGCTTTCTGCCCGGTGTTGAGACAGGGAGACTGACAGCTTTCCACGACGTGCTTCGACAGCCAGTTTTAATCCCAAAAGCGTGGGGCAGGGCAGAAGTCTTGTCAAGGCCTGGCAGTGCTGCTGGGAGCGTTCTCCGTGTGGCTGCTGCTATTAACCACAAGATGGTGCAGTAAAATGACTCGCAACCTGTGCGCATTCGTGCTTCTGAGTCACTAATGCAGGAATATTCAGCTGCCTGGAGAGGGGAAAAATCAAGAGGAAGTTTGTAAAGAAGTCTAGAGGCAATCATAGCCCGTTGTTTAGGAACTGCTCGGAGTGGTACTTAGTGCAGAGATGGTTTTCTTCTAGATTGCAAGTGTCAAGCTCTCTTCCTGTTGCTTTATGACCTTATTAATTTTTATTTTTTTTTAACAAATGAACTGTTTAACTGCATGTTTCACTTGTGAATTGCATTTTGTTTTCCTCCTTTGGCCTTCATTAGCTTTACTGCTAGAATAACGTTGGGATGTATTCCACTTTTTCCTTTTTCTCTTGCATTATTTGAACTATTTTTTTTTTCTTTTTGAGCAGAAGATACATTCTTTTCCTGTCTCTAAAAAGGTGTTAGCCAGGTTGTTGCCAGAGCAAAGCATCAGACACTTCAATGCTTCCTGTCCCTTAGACGCTGTTTTAACTCCTGTACAGATAGCCACAGAAAGCTGTATGTTCTGCCTTAATGCATTCTCCCTGTTGGACTCTGTGTCTGTCCTGGACCTTCTCAGTGGAGATGGGAAGTTCAGAGAGAGCTGTCAGCACCTGCATGTTTTCAGAGGCCACAAGAACCTTGGATGACTCAGTTGTTTGGGGAAAATACTTTTCTTCTGAAGCTTTAGCTAGCTGCTGTCTGCAAAACTGACAGTGACTGTGTCAGTAAAAGGTTCTTGATTTTGATCAGCGATTCACCCTTCTTGTCCCCTCTCTGCAGGCCTCATTCCAGCACTGCAGTGGCACCATCCCTGCCTCAGGGCCGGGCGAGGTCCTGTGTCTGCCTGAATGTGTAACCAATGCTGGGCTGGGAAGTGAAAATGTTTATCCTCAGCAGAGCAGTTTGAAGCCTCCTCTTGCAGTGGTTTGTAGTGTTGAGACAGTCTCCATGTTCAGCTTCTACATCGGAATGCTTCCTTCAGTCCCTGTCTGCAGGTGCCTCTAGCTGAGTGGCGTGGTTGGTGGCGGTAATTAATTCCCCGCATCACCGCGGGCTGAACCTACCACGGAGTGATTCCTTCTTGCAGGAAGCAACCCTGTAACCAGTACCAGGCCCTCGAAGAAAAGTACCAAGAAATACTCTTGATGCATAGAAAACATCAGTTACCTGAAAGTACTCTTTCTTCACAGCTTGGATAAAACTTGACTTTTCCTAAAATTAGTAAGGGCCGATTGTTTTTGCTGAGATTCCAGAGGCAGAGGCATCTTTATAATCAAACTCTTGGGAATCCTTGCATTTGTCACTACTGTAGCAGCAGCATAGCTAACCTCACCTGCTGTTACCTGTGGTGTTTTGGCGCTGTTGAACGACTGAGAAATCTGTGCTCTGGAAGCTTTCTCTCTTGTATTTCTCTGCAGCTCCCTACCTGATGGCAAGAGTGAGCATGGACAGTTCTCCAAAGAGTGGATACAAGTGTCCTGCGCACCTTATGTCATTCACTTTATGACTGCTTATGTTCTTGCATGGGAGCCAGTCTCTTTGCCTCTTATGCTGGTGCCTAAGGACCTGAAAGCATCCAAACCTATCTGACTACCCACTGACATCTGTCCACACTGGAGCATCGGTTGTGAGGGAGGAGAGATTTTTGGCTCCTAATGGTCCTCCCCCATCCAGCCAGATTTTATGGTGATCTTAGATACCCTGCCTTTTTGATAAAACTGCAGAAAATGAAAACTCCATTTCATTTTGAAGTATTAAAAAAATCCTGCAAAACGGTATGAGCAATTTCATAGGCTTCTAGTGCTTGTCTGGCATTGGTATTTGTGCTATAAATGCAAAATGACATGTCAGAAAGGATTTTCTAACGAGTGAGAGAAAGAGAATATGCAGCACTATGGTCCTTTTCATTTATTTGACTTGTTCCTGTTGTTGAAATCCTGACAGAGGTTTTCAAACCTAAGCAGAGTTGTCAGATACTACTATCTGCTAGAAAGAGGCTTCATAGTTGAAGGATACGTTTATTTCTGCAGCAACTGCCTGAATGTGTATTCTGGCTGTTTGCACGCTGTATTCCTGCAAAGACTTGTTATCAATGCAACCTACAGCCTTTCTGTCTTGTGACTCCAAGATAAATGTAACAGGACGTATGTTTTTCCTCATGCCCCAGATCATTATTGCTATGGATTTTTTTTATTTTTTATTTTTTTTGGCTAAATATTCTTAGAATACACAGTTATGGAAAAACTGAGCAAATTAAGTATGTCCTTACATGTCTGCCTAAAAGTGACATTGTCGTGCTATTCTCGCAGTTATTTTGTGGTTATACATCTTTTTTAGAATTGTTAAGACTGGGAATACTACTAATTGTGTTGTTTCATAAGGAAGATAGCTTTGTAATTTGTCCTGTTTTCTAGAATGATGTCTGAATGTTGGATTGTGTTGTGACCAAAGAAGAGTATTTTACTGTCACTTTCAGCTTAATTTATTGCTATTTCCCCCTGGCTCTGCTCCTTCCGTGGCTGTTGTCACTGTGGTATGGAGGTATGAATTTTTGTCCTGTGTGCAATTTTTTTCTTATGCATTGAGTTATCTGAAATCTGACAGAAGCGTGGCTGCCCAAAGTCAGGCTCTTCTGTTGTTATGCCCATGTACCGTTTCCAGACTGGCTCAGTTGATGTGTCAGCCTGAAAGATGATGGTACAGCCATGGGGACTGATCCCCGCCTCGTGGCCTGCAATATGAAAGCGCTGCTCTAATATCAAGATAGTCTCTGTGGGGTAAGCACCTAGAGGAGAATACCCTGTTCTTTGACAGGGAAATATCAAGAACAGAATCTTTCACACTCCAGAGGGAACTTTTCTGTGGCTCGGAAGAAAATACAATAAACCATTTCTCTCAGGCTTCTTGCAAGGGACCCTCCCTGAGGAGACACGTAAGTGGATACAAGAAACATCAGAAATTATTTTCAGCATGTGCTTGTTTTTAGCACACCGAACTCAGTCAAAGAAAGGAAGGCAGTTTCTAAAGGTCCAGGTTTTGGGTAGCCATGGCATGGTTCTGTGAAACTTGTTGCAGAGAGCTGTGTTTTAGCAGTAAGTACAGCTGCAAGCCTGGATAAATTGATAAGTGCAATAAATTAGGTTGGGGCTACAGAGGACTTGGTAGAAAGGGAGGAACATATCACAGCACTTTGTCTTCGGACAGATGACTAGTGTTGTTTTACCTGCTACCACTGCTAAATGTAAAACAAATCTGTATTTGCCAACCGTATGCCCCGCATCAAAGCCTTTTCCACATATAAAGAAAGCACTGCATAAAAGTGTATAATGTCTTTTAGCCTTAACAAGACATCTTGTAATTAGATTTATGTAAATGTATGATGTCTTTTAGCCTTAACAGGACATCCTGTAATTAGATTTATGTAAAAGAGAAGAAACACAGGTTTTGTCTTTTGCTGTTTGAGCAAGGTTTTCTAAACAAATGTGTCTCTCTGCCCTAAGTACCGTGCTGCTGCTAGACTAATTAATCATTTCCATGCTGGATAGGGTTCATCAGGGAATGACCTACAGCTTTGAAACTTCCTGGAGCTACTACTTGTGTATGTTGGTGAATAATTAAAACTTAAAATCAGCATTTTCCTTCAGTTGCTGAGTTGTGTGGCTTTGATCAAACCAGTGAATGCAAACTGAGTGACTTGCAATGTTAATAATGTACTACTGCTACTTTATTGCAACATCTGTACTTGTCTGACTATAACTAGAGAGGTGCCAACACATTAACTCAATACACTTTATACCTGAAATATCAGCTTAATTAGGATCATTTATCAAAATGACACTTGTTTCATAAGGCCAAATCAAATTGATTACTGTTGTTCCTGCTGCACTTGTGCAAGCGTTAAAAGCAAAGCTTTCAGAAACAAAGGTGTATAAATATATATCTTGTATTGCATAAAAACGTACTGTTGGAGAAAGCTCGGATGTTTAAAGGTATCAATATCTATAAAAGAAAATATAAACATTTAAGTGATTAAATAGTCCCTATCATCATCACATCTGACTAGTTGCAGCCTTGGATATATTTGCAGTCATATAGTGGGAAGTAAAAGTTGTTGCTGTTCCACAGATGGGAACCTGAGAATCAGAGACCTAGGTTCAGATTTCCAGGTGTATTTGGTTGCCTCAACGGCTTTTGATGGCACTAGGAGCCAAGTATCTATTTATCTTCCGAGGTTCTGGATTCAAGTAACCTGAAGATCAACTGAAGTCAAAGTATGTCATGTTTTGGGAAAGTAGTACTGAGAACAACAAAACCATTTACAATACAAACAGGTAAAATATTTTATTTTACAATGAAGGGTACTTTTATAGAGGATGAATGAAGGCTGTGCTAGCCAAATTTCTTTAAATTGAAATCTGTTTGGATCCTCTTCTAAACGCACTAATGCCGTGTGCTGTGTGCTCAAATCACATTGAATACATTTGAATAATGTTATCTGAACATCACCTGTGACATGACTTTCATATCTTGAGGCTGGTATGTTTAAGGTTGTAAAGTCAGAGTGATCCCATCAGCCCTCCAATTCCCTTGGTAAGTCAGAATCTGAACTTTCAAAAGTGAGTAGGATCAGCTGGGGTAGTAATCTATGTGGTTAAGTAAATCAAATAGAAACCCAGCTAACAGAAGAAGCAGAGCATAGCCATTCTGAAGAAGTTAATGCTTCCTCTTTAAAGATGAGGAGCTCAGTGATGGGGAGGATTCAGTTTCAGAGGTGGGATTTGAGTGTCCTGACTCAAAATTTGAGGCCTGTATGAAAAGAAACGTTACATGTCATCCATGTCAGCTCTGGTAAGCTCTTGAAATGAGATGTTTACAAAGTAAGCATAGGAAGAATGGCTTAGAGGAGAGGAAAGGAATGAAAGTCAGGCCCAAAACTGTTTTGCAAACTGTATCCAGCACAGTTTTCAGCGCTCTACTTTTGCAAGGAATTACTGTAATAGAAAGCAGTCTTGATGCTTGTCTGCCTGACAGCAGATTTTAGTATTTTGGTGCTATGGACGTTTGTGACATAGTAGTGAGCTTCTGCTGGGAAGCTGAGGGCACAGTTTTAGAATTTCAATGGAGCTTGGCAGTTTGGAGAAGTGGTCTATGTGACTTCCACTATGTGACTTCCAAAGCAGAAGTGAAGAGTAGGGATGTCTTCTCAACGGTTAGGATAAACTAAACAAGAAGCAGTGTAGAGAGTATAAAGGGGAAGAACTCCATTTATCTGCAGTAGACCTGCAAAGAAGTAACAGCAGTAAATTGCAGGAAAACTTTTTTTTTTTTTTCCTTTTTTTTTTCCTTTTTTTTTTTCTTTTAATGATTAGGAGACACTTAGCAGCATTACAAGTGAATCATTAGGATGTTTTGCCTGGAGATTTCAATTTCCAGTCTCTGAGGTCCTTAAGAACAAAATAGAAAACACATTTGTTAGGATTGAGAATTTATTGTCCCTTGTAAATCTATTTATAGAATGGAAGCATAGAATGGTCTCAGCTGGGAGGCACCTTAAAGACCACCCAGTTCCAGCCCCCTGCCACGGGCAGGGACACCTCCCACCAGACCAGGCTGCCCAAAGCCCCATCCAGCCTGGCCTTGAGCACCTCCAGGGATGGGGCATCCACAGCTTCTCTGGGAAGCCTGTGCCAATACCTCACCACCCTCAGAGTAAAGAATTACTTACGAATATCTAATCTGAATCTACCCTTTATCTGATCTTTGAATTTTATTTGACCTTCCTGACCTAAAGTACTACTTTTTGGGGCCTATGTACAGTCTATTTGGAATAAGTGCTAAACAATGCATAAACAATATCCTATTGACTGCAAGCAAATGAAGCAAGTGTGAACTTTATTTTGGAGACTTTAACTGAGTGTTCACATAGTTCTGGAGACTCATTTATTTTATTTCATTGGAAACTAAAATGTAGAGATTGAATATGCATTAGATTTACAGGTTGGTTTTGTACCTTCACCACAGGTAAATGAACTTTTCAATATAGAAAAAAGTTTTCTCTGGAAATAATGAAAAATGCACTTTGGTGCTTAGTCTTTGTTTTACCTTGGTGACATTGCAATTTGCCAGATTTATTTTTCATACTAAAAGAAGAGAAAATTGTTGCTACATTGGTTTTCCAACTGAAATTGAAAATATGCTTTGTTCTGGCCTATTTATTTTTAATTCTTTCTCTTCAGTTCTTGTTGCCTCTAGCAAAACACCACTTCACCCTAGCAAACTATTAAAAGAAACAATATCCATACTGTGTGTTCGGCCCATTCCATCAATGCATGAACCTGCCAGAAAAATGTCAGAAGAGATTTCTGTTGCTCTCACATCACTCTGGTGAATTACCCTGGTGACAATTTTTTCACACTGATATCTTGTTTACCTACTTTTTTTTGCTTTATTTTGGAGGAACTTATCCCTTTGTTTGTTGCATTGCTTTTCACACGTCCAGTGGCTGAAGTGTCCCCAGTATTGCTGTGTAACTGTAGACACACTGAGGTGTTAATTAAATGCGAGAATTAGGACTCTGACTCCTATTTCTTGTGGAACAAGGGGTAGCATTTTGAAGAGATACCCAGACTGACTACCTGCAGCTGCCCTGGTATGAAACTCTTCATCAGCTGTGAGAGTGCTGGAAAAGGCTGAGGATGGTACACATCCACTTCACTTCGTGGTGGTCCTCCAGAATGCAAATGCATGGCATCAAAGGTTTAAAATAATATGCCTGCTTAAACAGAGTGGCTGAAACATGGGGAATATGCTCTCTATTTTTATGATTTGTGTTCTTATCTAATCTGCTATCGTATTGTGGGACTAGAATTGGAGTACCTGAAATAGCTTGTGAGATTCTTACAGAGCTTTTTGCTTAATGGATAAACAGGATAAAATCTGCAAATAAGGACTAAGATTTAGACATGTCATTTCATAGTATTAACCCCCTGCTTATCCAAAACCCATAAAATTTGCCAAAACAGTATCAATGTGCAGTTCACCCCATATACCAGCCCTCTTCTGGTTATTTTATTTCCAGATCCTGAAGAATGCATGTGAGGTGACTTTTCAATGGAAAGGATTCATGCAGGGGGGTTGAGGAATGACTTTTTTTTCTCTTAGTTCTGATGCTGTGAGGGGAATATGAACTGATAAAAAATGTATGGTCCCGAGTGTTCTCTTGCAATGAGATAAAAGGTTGAAGCAGTGCTAAGGAAGGATTCTTTACCCCCTCAGATTTAAAGATCATGGCTTTGGATGACTTTTTTTGGAGGGGTAATACCCAGATGTTGCTTGAAGGAGCATGTTATACTTAGTTGTGTTGGTATATTGTTTTGATAAGAGTGAATGGAACAGCTTTTGATGCTTTGTTTATCAACAGTTAAACACAGAAGACATTTTTTAGGTTTCCAGAAACATATCTAGCAAGGGCACTTTTGGAGGATGGTCTGTAAGATTACCTGATACATTACCTAGCAGTGTGTCATGCTTCATTATGACGAATAGCTTCCAGATCAGCCTTGCCCATTTGCTCAGCCTTTTTTTCATCCTAAGAATCATGTAGAGTCTTTTGTAGAGTCTTTAAAAACAGAAAAGGAATTATTCATATTAATATGCGTAGCGTAGGGGTAGTGTTAATTTTTAGTGTTAATTTCTCATTGTGTACGTAGGTAGTTTGTCAGCACAATTCCTTTCTTGCTAAAAAAAATTTACCAGAAGCCCATCTGGGGAAAAAAAGGCAGCTGCTTGCTTTACTGGTTTATCATAAAAAGAACTTTTGCCTTTCACTTTCAGATACCAAGTGCTTTGTGTTGTTTGCAGTCGACAGTCTGCATAGTTAGAAGAGATTTTACAAAACAGCAGTGAAAACAGCGGGTTTACCCTGAGCAATCCCAAGAAAGTTGGGGTCACTGATTGGCAGATAATTGATGTTGTTGAAATGTTTCTATGGAGCAAGATGTGTTAGCATAAGCCCTCTTCAGAGAGAGACTGATCAATACAAAAGAGTGTTTTAATCTATACAATACCTACAGCTGACTTTTTACACAGTAACTTTGAAATCTTCGAGAATATAAATTTGTTGTTGTTTGAAAGCAGTATAGAAAAGAACTGTGTTAACACTGCTTTTTCTGCTTGTAGTAACATGTAATATTGCATACACGTTGCAGAAGACGAAATAATGTGACATGAAATTTTGCTAGCTTTGTATTGGATTTGGAGTTTTGGCCCAGAAATTGCTTTAAGACACACCACCTATGAGGATGGAGAGGTATGAATGGCTTCGTCACGGAATTTATCATTGGCAAACATTATTTATTCATTTTTAATGCATACACTTGAAGTCCCTGCTAAACTTAGTAGTGTTATCACTTTTCTTCATTATTCTTGGTAAGTGTATGCCAGAACAGATGAAGTTACTATGTATGCTACGTATAGTATTGTTGTTCAGAGCAATGATTTTAATAGCTGCTTCCAAACTACACAGAATTAGAGAATTTCCTCACTCTTATTGCATTACAGTCTTTCCTTTAAAAATGTTCAGTACTCTGAAATACATTGGACTCAAGTAACTTACAAGATCTGAAGTCTTTAGTTTTTTCATGTATGAAGTGCAATTTATATGATGTGACAGGAGAAGTGACTATCTAATCAAAATCCTACTTCCATCCTGGATGCTGTTTGGAAGTGTTTCTTCCAAATGTGCTTGTGTTGCAGCAGCTCTATCTGATCAGTAAGTTGGCTTCTTTTGCCTGGAAAAATAAGAGCATCTAACTAGCAGTTTTGCTTAACATTTCAACCATACTTAACTATGAAAACATGCTTTATTTGAAATTTTCTGAGTTTTTTACAGAAAGTTGCAAATACATTAATTGATCTTAATTTCTGAAACTTTCATTTTCTCATTTTATGTCTGCTTGGTACCACTGAATATCATGTTTCCTCCCTTGCTAGTGCAGGTAAACCTTGATGCATACACAGAATGGCTATCTTCATAGTTAACAGTATGAAGTTAAGGAGGGGCTGGGAGGGAGACCTTTCAGAATTCTAGTTTGTCAAAATAAACCCTGACCACTAAAACCTGAGTTAACAAGAATGCTGTCACAGCAGTGATCCTTTCCCTTTATTCCTGATATACATTTATAACGTGCATTTTATCCTTATTCACAAGCTATGATTATTTGTCTGTCTCCCGACATTACTAAGATTGTATCTTCATTGTGGGAGGATTGTTAGGAGTGCATACAAGATTTAAAAATAAAGTAAAATAAATATAATTAGATTTGTATGACAGAGATGCTGGTTTGTATGAGAAGGGAGGTGAAATGGCAGTCATTTTGTTTTAATAAATAGAAAATCAAAACAGTTTAATCATATCAAGAACATTCTGTAGTAGATCTTGCAGCACGTTTACTGCAGTCTCCCATGAAAAGAAGTCATTTCTATCATAACTAAAGTCATCATGCCTAAAGTGATAGACATCAGGATAATTCACTTCCTGAGAATGTAATTGCTGTACTAAAAATTTAAAGTGAAATTCATGTAGTAGGAAAGTAGCTATGATGACATTCATTACTGCTGTGAAAGAAAGTTCATTGGGATTTTATGCAGATGATACTTATGTGATATTATTGAAACTGTCAGAAAAAAAGCTTTGAACGGCCTCTAATTTGGAAATGATAGGCAGGAAACTTTGACCTGTTCTTTTAGATCCAGTATGTGTTTCACTAGAAGAAATTGAATTGGAAACATAAAGAAACTTTTGCTGTTAACAACTAAAAAATAGAGAGATACCAAGCTTGCTTGAAGAAAGATGAACAGCATGTTTGCTGGTTTGTTCCTGAAGTGTGCCTGTCCAAGGCTTTGATTCTGCTCTGCAGACTACTACCATCTTCTGACCACTATGTAGACAAAGTGACTTCAAAATCAACTTTGAAAGTAGTGTGTTTAAAAAAGAAAAAGTGTGTGTAAACAAACTCTTAAGACAATTTATTGCCACTTGAACCAAGAAGCAAAGCTGCAAAGTAGAGCTGAGATGTTAAAGGGTGGTGGAATTGTGTTGTGTCTCTAAAATTCTCCAATGGCCAGAAAGAACCTCTTGAGGATTGACTTTGGGAAATAGTTACCTCAGCCTCTAAATCTAATGAGGCAGCATTGTATCAAAAACACTGTTTTCAAAAAATGATAGGGCTTTTAAAATGACTGCTACTTAACCTTGTCTATATTTGCTCATAAATTGACAAATATTTCTTGCACTTTAATTAATAATTACTTGTATTTATTTCTTAATAAAGTTTAAACTGTTACACTATCTTCATTAAAGTTTAACTCTTTAACTGTTAGTTAAACTCTTTTTAGATTATCATTGCAGGAACAAAGTAGCTGGTGGAGTTTTCTCAAGAGCCTATTAAATCTCTCTATATTCTATGATCAGCTTTTTGGGACACCTTAGGAATGGGTGATTGTAAGAGAAAAGCTGGTAACTGATTAAAAAAAATGTGGTTTTGAATATTTTAGATGAACATTTACATGTCTGTGGAGGTTTCCAGTCCCCTCGTTACAACTTGTGCTGGATTGACTGCTACCTCATAGCCACATTAAAGGAGAGGGGAGAATGCAACAGCAATTTGGACAGAAGCTTCTGAAAAGTACATTTGTTGCCTAAAGAGGATGCTGCTGTTCTTTCAAAAGCTAATCCCCCTCAGTGTTTCATGAGCACAGAATCACAGAGTAGTTGAAGTTGGAAGGGACCTCTGGAGGTCATCTGGACAAACCTCCCTGTTCAAGAAAGGTCTCCTAGAGCACATTGCACAGGATTATATCCAGGTGACTTTTGAATTTCTCCAGGGAAGGAGATTCCACAGCCTCTCTGGGCAGCCTGTTTCAGTGCTGAGTTACCCACACAGTACAGAAGTTTCTCCTCATGCTCACATGGAACTTCCTGTGTTTCAGTGTGTGCCCATTACCTCTCACCCTATTGCCCTGGCACTGCTGAGAAGTGTCTGGTCCCATCCTCTTGACATCTTCCCTTCAGAAACTTACAGACATTGATCAGATACCCCCGAGCCTTCTCTTTTCCAAGCTGAGCAGTCCCAGCTCCCTCAACCTCTCCTCATATGAGAGATGCTCTAGGCCCTTGATCATTTTAATAGCCCTTTGCTGGACTTGCTCCAGGACCACCATGTCTCTCCTGTACAGGGGAGCCCAGAACTGGCCATGATTCCCCAGGTGAGGCTTAACAGGGAGTACGACCACAACCCCCTGACACCTGCCATTTCTCAATCCACCTTACCATCCACTCATCCAGCCCACACTTACTAAGCTTGCCTATGAGGATATCGTGGGAGTGTGAGTCAAAAGCTTTGCTGAAGTTCAGGTGGACAACATCACTCCCTCTCAGCTGTCCCATCATAGAAGGCAATTAGGTTGGATGAACATGATTTCCCTTTGGCGAATCCATGCTGACTACTCCTGATCACCTCCTTGTCTTCCACATGCTTAGAGATGACCTCCACAGCATGAGCTGTTCCATCACCTGTCCAGGGATGGAGGTGAGGCTTACTGGCCTGGAGTTCCCTGGAACCTCCTTCTCGCCCTTTCTGAAGACTGAGGTGATGCTTGCTTTCTTCCAGTCCTCTGGCACTTCTCCTTATTTTTTCTCCATGGCCTTTCAAAGATGATCGAGAGTGCCTAGCAGTGATGTCTGCCAGCTCCCTCAGCACTTGTGCATGCATCCCATAAGAGCCTATGGACTTGTAGATGTCAGGTTTGCCAAAATAATCTATAATCTGATTCTCCTTGACCAGGGGAAAGTACTCCTTTCTCCAGACTTCTCCTGGGTCAGGGATTCCTGAGGCCTGTCCTGGGCAGTGAAGACCAAAGCAAAAAAGGCCTTCAGTATCTCTGCCTTCTCTGCATCCTCCATTACCAGGGACCCTGATCCATTCAGCAGTGGGCTTACATTTTCCTGAGTTTTCCTTTTATTATTGATGTATTTGAAGAAGGCCTAGCCTTTGCACTGGTGCCTGCGGTCCTTGCTTTCTTTCTGTAGCTCAGAAGGAAACTCCAGCTCTTTGTAGATGTTGCCCTCTACTGTCTTAAAGTTTCTCTGTACCTAAAACTCAAAATA
This sequence comes from Oxyura jamaicensis, assembly GCF_011077185.1. Taxonomy (NCBI): domain Eukaryota; kingdom Metazoa; phylum Chordata; class Aves; order Anseriformes; family Anatidae; genus Oxyura; species Oxyura jamaicensis. Next base: position 150,654,056 of record NC_048893.1, on the reverse strand, counting down.
AATAACATTGATTTATTTATAGGTGAGATCACTTACAAGGGAGTTGTACTGGACAGTTGGCAGTCAGGTCACTTTACAGGCTCTTGTAGGAGACTTGTAATGTGAAGTTGCTTTTCCGAAGGCCATATTGTGGACTATCAGTCTTTTCGCTTCAGTTCATGTAATCCAGATGATGGTGTAATGTGTAATGCTTAAGACATTGCAACAGTGCAAGTAACATAAATTTCTTATACTTATATCTACTGCCCTTATCTCCTTGGCTGGGGCTTCCCTGAAGGAGACCTGTATCATACAAACAGTCTTTCTGACTGTTGAATATCTCCAAGATATTCAACCACGAATTAATCAGTCAGCATTTTGAAAATAGTTGGAAAAAATGAGATTTGGATTTCCAAGATTCTTGCAGTCATCTTTTTCCAAATATTTGGAAAAAAATCTCATAGCATTTGTATGTGTGCTGTTTCTAGCCTAGGATAATTGTAAAAAGACAATTTTCTGCTTGTTATAGCACAGTATTTCCAATGCATAGTTCTTTAAAAATGCCTTTTATTTATCTGAAATCTTCTGTTTGCATTTTACGCTTACAGAAATAACTCTTGACATTATAATACTTGTGGCTGAAGTACTGTATGGAGTGAATGTGAAGATCGTACAGCAATTTCTCAGAACAAGAATATTCCTCTGTATTATTCTGTACACAGTAGTCTTATTATGCATAATACAGATGCGCTGAAAAAAACGCAGTCTTGTTTTCCTTGCAAGTCGAGGCAGGAGTGACAGGAATTCTCAAAAGGACTGATGTACGTTAGAAAGACAAAGGAGGGTTTGTATTGCATCATTAATCTTTTTTGTTAGTTTATCTGTGTAATTTGTACTTTTTTTTTTTTTTTTTTTTTTTTTTTTTTTTTTTTTTTTTCTCTTTTTTTTAGCATATGGTATAGGATTTATCCAAATTCAGTTCAGAAGTTCAGAAGTTAGTTAAAACTTGAAACTTGCACATTAAACTTTCAGAGATGTGGACATACTGGAAAGGATCCAAGAATGACCACAAAGATGATGAAGCACAAAAGACAGAGAGCTGGGACTGCTCAGCCTGGAGAAGAGGGAGAAGCTCAGTGGGGATCTCATCAATGTCTATAAATACCTGAAGGGAGGATGCGAAGAAGAGAGAGCCAGGCTCTTATCAGGGGTGCCCAGTGCCAGGACAAGAGGCAGTGGGTACAAACTGGCACCCAGGAGGCTCCCTCTGAGCACCAGGCAGCACTTCTGTACTGTGCATGTGTCAGAGCCCTGGCACAGGTTGCCCTGAGAGGCTGTGGGGTCTCCTCCTTGGAGAGCTTCAAAAGTTGCTGGGAGATGGGCCTGGGCAACCTGCTCTGGGTGGTCCTGCTGGAGCAGGGGTTGGACCAGGTGGCCTCCAGACGTGCCTTCCAGCTTCAGCCATCCTGTGATTCTGTGATTTGTATTACTGTTAGTTTGTTGGTGAGATAACTGCCTAAAAACTATGTCCTGTTATTTGTTGTTCATCTGGTGCACCAGGAGCTGGGAGGGGGCACAGCCAGGACAGCAGGCCCAGGCTGGCCAGAGGGGTGTCCCATGCCTTGTGGCATCATGCTCATCAGTAAAACCAGGGGGGGTGGCTGCTGCTCAGGGACTGTCTGGGCATCAGTTAACTGGTGGTGAGCAATTGTGTTGTGCATCACGTGTTTTTTTTTACTTTATTTTATTGCTATTGTTTATTTTTTTTTTCCTTCCTCCCTTCCTCCCTTCCTCCCTTCCTTTTTTTCCCCCATTTCTTATTAAACTGTCCTTATTTCAGCCCATGAGTTCTTGCACTTTTCTTCTCAATTTTCTTCCCTATCCCAATGCAGGGGTTGAGGGGAGTGAGCGAATGGCTGTTTGGTGTTTAGTTGTCTGCTGGGTTAAACCACAACAACAGTGCAAGTGGTAAGAAGTTCCAGTTACTTAACCAGTCTGGCGTTTCAAAAATAATCTCCCTAAATTTAAAGTTGATGATAATTTAATTTCAGATTTCTTCCATTCAGCTATATGAAATTAACAGCAATGTACAAGTCCAAACGATTAGTCACAAAAATGAGTGTTGTTTTGTTAGCTGTTTAGCTACAAATGAATTTTGAACTGTTTTTGGAAAATAAATGAGCTTTTTTTTTGAGACCATTTTAAATGGACTGGCTTACATCCTTCCTCATGAAGTAGGAATGTTTTTGGTTTTGTCATATTTCCTGTTTCCCAGACTGTAAAACAGGTGGGTTATGCAGCTTGTGTTTCTTCTCATCTGCCTTGCCAAACATGGAAAAGTTTCATGTAGCTCAGAGGTTTGCACAGTTTCGTGGCAGTTACTGCCAGCTAAACTAAGCAGACAGAATTATTTTGGGTAGAGATAAGGAATTGCTGTGCATCTCCCTAGGGTATGCTCTGTTTCTGTCAGAACACTTGTTTTCTTTTCTGGCTGGGCCATCAGAGAAATGCCAGCATTGTAGTCTGGGATAAAGGCTAGAAACTTTTTCTGACTGAGTGCAAACTTTTTCTGGGGAAAATAAATAAGCAAGTAAAGAGGTGCCTGAATTTATTTTCGTAACAAGTTTGGTTTCCTACCTTTGGTTTCCTTCCAGCATGCCCCATCTTCACAGTCTACTTCACTTAGGTGTTGTGTTGACATGTCAAGAGCGAAGGACAAACATATCTGGAAGAGGAGTAGGACAAGAGGCCTTGGCAGGAGCAGTCTTCCATAACGGGTTTTGACGGTGGGTTGCAAAATATCAGTGTGTGGAAGTTCTCATGAAGCCTGAGAAAGTTCTTAGTGGCCCCTGCGAGGCTACATGAGGGGCTGCAGTCCAGATTCTTCCTCTGCCAGCACTGGTGATGGCAGAGGTGGAACAGAATCGACAGCAGATGGAAATTTCTGTGCTTGAAGCGATATGAAGAGTTTCAAGATGCAGAGAGCTCTAAAGGTATGACGAGTAGCAGAAAGTTTTAAAGTTTATGTATTCCTGGGCGTGCCAAATGTGATCTTGTCTTCTGCCCCTGGTCGTTTTAGTTCACAGAGGAGAGGTTTTAGATGCATCAAAGTGAATCTAAGGGCCGGTTTTGAATTTTTGTAAATCTAATTGAGAGAATTATAATGTATAAATGCTTCAATGGGAAGACATGCATAATTATGTCCAGGCTGTAACAAGTACAATGGTGTCCAGGTCAGCACAACAAGAGATTTTACATCTTAGGTGAAAGAAGCTAAGCGTAGTGCCTTTATACGTGATGTCTGAGCCTTTGCTAGCAGCTCAAGTAGCACTTCAGTACAGACAGTTTTATTTCAGAGGATATATTTTTAAAAAATCTCTTTTCATGATGGCACTTGAAGCAGATGTAGTGTTCCAGGGAATAGCATAGATGACTGTGAGGTAGATGAGTAGATACCAGTATAACAAGTCCATTATTTCTGATCGGTAGCTTCTGAATCATTTTATTTCAAAGTATTTGCTCCAGTTGTGTTTGGCATCAAGACAGCACGTCTATATGTGTTTAGGACGGTGTGTGATATCTCCTAGCAGTCAATGTCTTGGAAGAGCTGTCATGGTAATGCTATGTGGTAACCAACCGTTTCTCCTAATCCCCCTCCTCTCAGTGTGGGGGAAGAGGAGGAAGAAATTTGGCCTAAGTAACGATGTCGGGGCCTTCCTGGGGGTCCTGAAAGGTTTAATACAGCAAATTATAACCTACTCCTCAGGCATATTTCTATTGTACTGGAACCATCAAGCTTCATTTTATTTTTTTTTAGGTGTTTGCTTGGCATTTACAGGTAACCTTTCTAACAAACATCAGTTTCTGAAACTCATCAGGTAAATTTGATGAGGGTACTGGTTGATAAGCCTTTGAGGAGGATAAACCAGGATGGCTCAGAAAATTTTGGTTTATTTTTCCCTTCTAAAGTAAACTCTTTGTTTTGTACCATAGCTGAAGGAGCCTAAAACTTGTCTTCAGGTCTGTGTTTTGTTGTGCTCTTCACCCCATAGCTCTTCCAGAGGGAACAAATGAGCTGGCGAGCAGATTACAAAGTAGTAAAGACTTCCCTTCCCTTTGTGTTTAGCTAAGCAAAGAAGATTGATTGTTTCAGAGCGTATGTCTCTCTGTGTGTATGTACAAAATCTATCATAAGTTAGTGCTTATTTTGTACAGGATTGAAGGCTTATCTACTTTTTGAAGTAGGTTCAGTGGCTGGAATGATTCTTCTGAGTGTAGTTCATAAACATTAATGAGATATAGCTCACTACTGACTGTCTTTTCAATAATTAGTCTTTCTGACAAACTGGTACATGCTTCTTTTTTTTTTTTTTTTTTTTTTTTTAATGGTTTATTTCTCCCTTTGTTCTTCTTCTGCATTTGTTTGGGTGAGGATGTGTGTGTCCTCAGTCTCTTCTGTAGCGAGGATAGCAGCAGGTACCTCGCAGATTTTGGTCAGCAGCTGCAGGGCACTGTGTAGTCGTACTGAAGGATTACAAGAAAAAAATATTTTATATATGATTTATATAATTGATTTATGTAAGAACAGTTGTCTTGCTTTTGTGGACAGGTCAGAAAGGAGATCTGTAAAGATTTTTTCTTACTTGCCAGGAGAGCCTTAGAGACATGCTTTCTTTTTTGTATTGAGTGGGTTGTGTTCAGAGCCAGAACATTTTCTGGCCTTTCTGTTCAAACAGGCTGCCTCGCAGTCAGGAGTGCCAGAAAGAAAGGAGTGGTTGTTGGCTAGTGATGAGAAAGTTTTTGGAAAAGTTGGTTTTGTTTGTATGTTCCTTTCCCCTTCTCCTTTCTCTTCCCCTTCCCCTTCCCCCCATACAGGAAGTATCTGATTAAAAAAATTATAAATACAGGTAAATTTGAAGAGCTTGGTCTAGAGCTCTTTTGAGGTCCCTTCCAACCTAAACAGTTCTGTGATACGTCCTGACATGAGTTACCATGTCCAGTTACTATGAAAGCGGTTTCATTAGCATTGATGTAGCAGTGCCTTGCTCAAGTATAACAGTGGTTCTTCCAGGCTGTAACTCAGCATCTCTGCTCCTGTGTGACTTGAGTGCTAACGAAAAAAAATCCACTTAAATCTGTTCATTGGGAGCTACAGAGAAGGAAGGAGACTGAAACGTGACCAGTACATCTCCCTGTTTTCCTGTACCCACAACCTCTTTCAGCATAAAACTTAAATAAAAGTTGTCCTTTCTTCCTCTATTTTGATAATAAACAAACAAACAAAGTAACACTTCATTCTTTGCATCTTTTCCTGCAATTCTTGTCTTCCCTTACTTTTTATGGTGTTAAAATATTTTATTTAAACAGTGCTTGCAACATGCCTGCATTGTAATATATGCAGAATAATATCAGAAATATTCTCCACTCAAATTTAATTGGGGCAATTAATTTTAATTTTTTATTATTTTTTTTAATTATCAGCCTTTTTTGATAACATGCCCTTTTAAGGGGAAAGATTTCCAGCTTGCATTTTTTGAGTCAACCCAAAAAAAAAAAAAAAAAAAAAAGGCTCTAAAAAGTAGGTTTGGATTTTTCCATTTTATTTTACAATGTGGCAATTCCCAAAGTTACAATGAAGATGTTCATCTTTGCCCTTCTTTTAGAAGCGTCACTGCTTTGGGCCTTTCCACTTCTTTCAGGTATTCAAAAATACCTTTAAAAATAACATATATAGGAACTTGATGTGTATGAGGACTCTGCTTTTCTCATGTGATTTTATTAATTCCAAGGGAGAGGAGCCTTACAAGTATATGAAGAAAAAGGTTACTAATAACTGAAAACAAAGACTGAAGAAATGAATGCTGTTAAAAGGAGCCTTCTCTTCCAAAATTGTTTATTTCAATTCAGTTCTGTTCAATTCAGAAGTGAGTATTAGGCACACCTTTTAAGAATCAGGATGTTCTTAGTTCTGTTTCTCATGAAGTGATCTGTTCTCCTTGATCTGTGGTCCTCCTTAGCATTTCTTTTTTATTCTCAGCTGTTTGCTAGCTTGAAAGTTGAATATTGCTTTGCTATCTCAGTGTGTTAGGTATAATTTTCAGGAGCAATGTAAATGTCTATTGGCAAGTGCTTTTAATATAAGTTCATCAAATAGAGCTATTTCCTTTGGCTATGGAAATATATTTATTTTATTGTGAAGATAAACAGGTTTTGAAGTTCCTCCTTAGCACGTTTAGCCATGGTACATGAGTCTCATCACAGGCCAGGTAGAACTGACTTAGTTGTAGCTTCCAGTTGGAATATTTGCAGCACATCAGCAAAACACTGTCAGGACGGCAGGGGAGGGATGTACTGGGTGGTTGAGTGGCGGGAATATATGTGCCACCTATATCTGAATAATACTTTCCTATCAGTGCAGATTTCCAAGTATAAAGAAAAATGAACAAACAAATAAAACAATTGATCAGTTAAAATCAGCTGCCTGAAGAAAATTCCATATGGAACCATAGTGCTTAGAGAGAGTATCTGGAGGTTAGGTTGGTTAAAGACAAGGTGTTTTGCTTTATTAATTGAAAGCACTTTTAGGTTTGGGGGAATATTTAGTTCTTATAGAGAAAATACCTCCATTTATTGTGTTCTCAGCAGCATTGTCATAGCATTATTTTCAGGACTTCTTTATTTTAGTAACATATTTACTCTGACTTTGAAATAATACAGAAGCTTCCCAGTTCTCAATGTATAATTGCTCTACATCTCTCCTAAATATGACAAATGTCTTTTGTGTTTTTATACTACATTTCCATCTTCTTATCTCTTCATCTACACATGAATATTTTGTTTTTCTGGAACTTAAGTGTAGGCAGAAATAGAAAGTTGTTAACAGCTCAATATGAAAATAAAAGGGGCCTACAGGAAAACTAGCAAAGGACTCTTCATCAGGGAGTGTAGTGATAGGACAGGGAGTAATGGATTTAAACTAGAAAAAGGGTAGATTTAGATTAGATATAAGGACAAAGTTTTACACTCTGAGGGTGGTGAGGCCCTGGCACAGGCTGCCCAGAGAAGCTGTGGATGCCCCATCCCTGGAGGTGTTCGAGGCCAGGCTGGATGGGGCTTTGGGCAGCCTGGTCTGGTGGGAGGTGTCCCTGCCCATGGCAGGGGGTTGGAGCTGCATGATTTTTAAAGGTCCTTTCCAACCCAAACTAATCAATGATTCTATGAAATTTAATAAAGTTTCCTTTGCTTATTTTTAAAATTTTAGTCATCTAATTTATGGCTGGATAAACTGTCAAGCTGAACACTTAATATTGGTCAAACCATTACTTCAGGTTATTGGTATGTGTACTCCTCCAGCACAGAAATTTTTAGTAACTTGAAAATGATCAATCTTCAAAACAGCAGCTCGATTATCTCCCTTAGCACTGGGTATGGTATGAGATTACTAAAAAGCTATGCAAAGTTATTGAACATAAAGCTTTATTAAAAATAAAATATTATTTGTGACTGGAGCTTATGAACCAAGGAATCCAAGTTAAGGCTGTATCATATGGCCTTGGGGCAGAGAAGAAAAGTGACTTCAGTAAGTTTAAAAAGTGTAAGTGATGTGAAGGGGTGTGGAGTTCCAGGTGCGCCTGGAGTCCTGCGGAGTCATTTTTGTAGCTGCATTGCAGTAACGTTGGATTTCAGTTGGCCATCAACTTTGTTTCTGAATGTGAGACAGAAGGTCAGTTTTCAGCCTATCTTCAAATATTTTAGAGCAATCTTTTTGTAAAAACACTGAAGCTATTGACTACTGTAATCTTAATTTTGTTGAGGAGTCAAACCTGGTAAAGTCTGTGCAGGATATTTCTTATTAATTAACCAAACTAGTCAAAGTTTGGGGACTGTGTCAGTGGTTAACAATGTAGTGACTAACTGGCAAAAGTTCTGCTGGCATAAGCTCATTTAAATAAAATACTAATATCTTTGAAGAAAGAAAAAAAATCTCTGCATCTGAAGGTGTTGATGATTAAGGACTTCGTCATGCTTGGAGTAATTGCTTTAATTAGCTATTAAACAGGCTTCAGGGTCAATGTGAGAACAGGTTTCTCTCTTTCATTTGATTTAGTAGGAGCAGTTAATGATTTTGTTTTTATTATCTTTACTCTCTTCTTTAGAATTATTTACTTAGCACATGGAAGGCAACAGATATTTGCTATTATAAAATCAATTTCATGCCTGACTAGGCTATCTCTTCCACCTCTGTCATTACTCTTGGCGCTTGGGGCGTTATCTTGGGCTTATTTGTGTTTATACAACTAGATGGCAGTGGGCCTTTCCAATAATTATTTGGGGATTTTGGACCCTGCATCAACAAACAAAAAGTGTTCAAAATAAGAGTTTTTAAGTATGGGACATGACTGTCCCATACCTTCCTTCTAGAGAAATATGACTACTTAATTTTGTATATCATTAAACATGTAAAGCACATAAATACTAAAATATGTCAGCTATCTTTCCCTTTAAATAGAAGAAAAAAGAAAATTTTACCATTTCAATAAGAAAGGTAAAAAGTATATATAGATACTCCCATTTTATTCAGGTAATTAAGGTTTCTAAGTACGTTTCTGCAAAATAAGATTTGACAACTGGACTGTTGACATTTAGTATCTACCACATTTCATACATTCCTAATCTAAGCCCACTGTGATCATCTTTTATTGTTTTGCACTAACAGATCTAGTAATTTAATATATTATGTAACAGCTTTTGAATCAAAAAGGACTTCTCAAAGAGCATGTAGAGTTAGCTGTCAGAATATTTCTTTTTTGTTGTTGTTTTGTTTTTTGAATGTCTGCTATCTATAACTTAAAAGATTGGGATATGGAAAGAGAAAAATTTGAAGTAGTTCAGAAACAAAGATCACATGCTCAGGTTCCCACAACGATGAGCTGTGTTGGTATGTGGTTTTGGTGTTGGATGAGCTTGTCTCAACTAAATCCAGCAGTATTCAGATCAATACCCTAAATGACATGGTTTTTAGCTGTGATCCTCATTTTTTTTCCCCCACTAAGGTAACGCCCATGTTTTGGTATCTGGGAATTGTTTTCTTTGTCTTCCCGATGGTGTCAAGAACCGTCTTGGTGAAAGAGTGGATTCCTGCTCTGTTACATTCTTCTCCCCAGTTTAACAGCCTCTCTTTTTCACTTTTTCAGTGAAATACCCAACATTGCAAATGGTTTCCACTAAAGAAAAAAATTGTGCAACCTGAACATCCACGGGTATGCCTGCAGAGCTTAGTGATGTAGCGGGCAGACTGCCCCAGTGAGCAGTGAAATGAGGATGGATGTTACCTTCCAGCTCTCCCTCCTGTGCAGAGGTGTCTGATCTTGGCATGCATTGGGCAAGGGAGATCCTGTGGCAGTGCAGAGGGTGCCAAGCCACTGCCCTCTGTGATCTCTCCCTTGAAAAAAAAAAACACCACCACATTATGCTAAAAAAGGAGAAGGGGAACATGGATGGGCCAGGACGGGATGACAGTCCACATGTAAACCTTGGTATTTTTTCTGCTGGCAGTTGTAATCAGAAGCTAACACCTCTTCTCTGATATCTCTCATTTCTCATGCCTTTCAGGACTTTCATTGGAACTAAGATGCTGAGTCTGTCCAAGTGAGCCGACTGGTTTATAAATTTTCATGGCTGTTTCTCTTGTGTGCTGTGCAGATCATCAGAGCTCCTAAGGTGGACCTGAGAAAAATACTGCTTCTTGCAAGGAATTGAAATAACTTTATTATTTATTTATAACAATAACTTTATTATTATGAACTTAATTACTTACCTTTTTACACATGTATGTGTCCATGCACATGCATGCATAAATGCACATGCATGTCGTGGAGAAGGACCAATTGCCTATTGTTCTACCAAGTATGCTTCTCTTCTGGAGAATTGTCTATTAAGCATTAAATGGGAAAACTTGAAATTAAATAGAGATTAGACAAAAGATGACAAAATAGATCTTCATTCTAGTGACTGTTACTGGGCTCTCCAAATTCAGCCTGTTGCTCTGGGTATTGTGGGACGCAGCCAAAGAGTGACAGGCATATAGAGCCGAGAGGAACTGAGTGTTATGGAGTTGCCTTGTATAAGCCTTGGAGATGATGGACATTTAATAAAGGCCTCTGGATTTTATTACTGTTTTACTCTTGGGCTTCCAATGTGCTGTTTGCATTTGGTTGGGGAGCTCTGTCTGTGCAAGAGGCTCTGCTTCACTGGTCTGTATGTTGTGGCTGGAAGGCTGGGAGAGATGGTGGTCTGAGGCTTCTGAGGCAGAGAACCGACTGGGAAGGGAAGTTTAGTTTGATCACTCTTGTACTAACCTTGGACAGTGGTGGCTATTACAGTGAAGGCTTTTCTTGTCTTAGGTCAAGTGCTTAACACAAAAGATGGTTTTAGGGGTTGGGTAACACTTCAGAGTCTCTCTCTATTATTATTTTCACGACAAATTTGGGACAGGGAGTACTTTTAAAATTAAACTTCTATAGTTTTACATAGGAATAAATGATTCCTTTGCTCGGGAACTCTGTTCTAGGACCTGTTGATGGGTGTTCAGACTGTTTTCCTTGGAGTCCTGGTGGTCACGCGGCTTCCCCTTGCTGTCCTAACAGTTGCACTTCTAAAAATGCATGTGGCACAGGAAGGAATCCTGGTTTCTGTGCTTATTAATAGTGAGAAGTAATTAAGTTTCTGGGTTTTATTCAGTGATTAGTTATTTTGACAGTGAAATGACAATGGAGATTCTATCCTATTGATTTTTTTCTTTTTTTTTTTAAGACAATGACTTGAGTTAAAAGATGTAATTTCACCCTAGCTGAGTAATAGCATCCTGTGTCTGTATTTCCACACTAGTCAGCTGTTGAGGAGTAGGACCGAAATAGCAACACAGCTCCATTGTCAGTTCTTCATTGTCTGGGACAAAGTCTGGAACACAACAAAAGAGATTGGAAAAATCCAAATAATTTGCCTATAAGATGTCATGGAAAAGTAGCAAGGAAATATCTGAGCATTCAGTGCATGCTGTTATTAAATTGTGACCGTGTACCACTGAAAGTCGTTTCTGCAGAAGGCTGTCCCTGCTGTGCACCTCAGAGTGCTGGGCTGCCTAAAGTACAGCCCCTTGTCCTTGTCCCACTGTGGGACTGGTACATCGATAAGGGATGGCTTGCTGCTATGCAGCACTGGTCTCCAAAGTAGAGAGTGCACGCTCCCTGGCATGTGCAAGGCAATCTGTTGGGTGCAGGAAGAAAATGTAGTGTTTATTTAATCTTTATTTCATCCTTTTTTGTCTAATTATTTTTTGTGTATGTTAATGTATGGCATAATTTAGCAGTATAGTATAATAGTATATAATTTAGAAGTACATATACTAAGGGTTGTGCTAAAAAAAATGTTATTCGTAGGGGACTATGATCAAAAAAAAGTTTTCTTTAAAGGCCACTTCATCTACCCTAGGAATAGTCTCACATCTTAATGAGCTTTTGAAGTTATATTGGGTGATGCTGCTGTTTGTAAGACTAGCATAGCTTTTTAATTTAAAACCTTAGCCTGTGCATTGGAGAAGATTCCTGTTTGCTCTGACCAGTGGAACTAAGAATCTAGTCTTCCATAAAGGCAGTGGGGAAGAAACATGGGAGGGGTGGGCCAGGAGCTTAACCTCCAGTTTTCTCCATTGAAAGCTGCCAGGCCAAGGAGAAATGACTGCATAGACTCCATATGGCTGTGGGTGCCCTGGAGGTGTTCAAGACCAGGCTGGATGGGGCTTTGTGCAGCCTGGTCTGGTGGGAGGTGGCCATGCCCATGGCAGGGGGGTGGAACTGGGTGGTCTTTAAGGTCCCTTCCAACCCAGACCATTCTATGATTCTATCATGACTCTTTCTTTCAGACCAATGTGGTATTGAATGATGCATGAATGTGTGGCTAGCCCATCTCTTCAGGATTTTGCTGCACTTGAATGGTCCAGGGGTGAGACCTGGAGTGTTTCATGACAGGAACATTTCTATAACATAATGCTAAAATGTGATGCACGCTTGTAAGTGGTATGTCAGATTGTACTGTAGTGGTGAGCAATGCTCTTCTATAGTATGCATGGTTCTGCCCTTACAGTATGTCGTACTCAGGTTCCCTCAAGAAAAAGGATGTAGCTTGAAAGTCTTTAAAAAATAAGTTATGGTTACAGACTTAAACACTAGAATTGATTGCTACTCAATAGCATGGCTCATGTAGATCTTAGGGACAAAGTCATCCTGGATGGACTTCTCCAGACCTCCTGAATGTACCACCTCCTGGTAAAACTTGTGGTACCTAAATGTGAAGATAAGTTGACTAGAACAATAGTAGCAATCTGCTTGTTTTGTTTATTAACTCTTCCAGTTTAACAGGATTTACTTAAGTTGTTTGCCATTGTTTTCTCTGAGATTTTTCTCTGACATTTTCTCTGAGATTTTACTAACTCATTTGGTTATTGAAGTCAGAAGTAAACTCTTTTGACCTTGTGTGCTAGGTTTCATTGTCAACATCTTTACTTAGAGATATCTTGTGCCGCACCTTGAGTACTGTGTCCAGTTTGGGGCCCCTCACTACGAGAAGGACATTGAGGCCCTGGAGTGTGTCCTGAGAAGGGCTACAAAGCTGGTTAAGGGGCTGGAGCACAAGTCCTGTGAGGAGTGGCTGAGGGCACTGGGGTTGTTTAGTCTGGAGAAGAGGAGGCTCAGGGGAGACCTTATTGCTCTCTACAGCTACCTGAAAGGAAGGTGTGGGGAGCTGGGGGTCGGCCTCTTCTGACAGGTAACTAGTGATAGGACTAGAGGGAATGGCCTCAAGTTGCACCAGGGGAGGTTTAGGTTGGAAATGAGGAGACATTTCTTCTCAGAAAGAGCAGTCAGGCATTGGAACGGGTTGCCCAGGGAGGTGGTGGCCATCACCGTCCCTGGGGGTGTTCAAGGAAAGGTTGGACGTGGTGCTTAGGGACGTGGTTCAGTGGGTGACATTGGTGGTAGGGGGATGGTTGGACCAGGTGATCTTGGAGGTCTTTTCCAACCCTAATTATTCTGTGATTCGATGATTCTATGATTAAGCAATCATTTTGCAAGTAGTTGCAGAACCTTTATAAAGATTAATGATATATTTTAACATGCTGTGCTAATATAACGTGTTGAGGCTTTTACATGTTTTTCACTGGTAAGCTTTTTATCATGTATCTGGTATTAATGAAATTTGGTGGTGGATTACATATTACCTCTAATGGGCAGAAACAGAATTTAGAAACCACTTAACTGTTGTAACGCTTGATTTGAACTGTTGTCAAGTGTGCCTTGTATCCTTTCTTATTTGGTAGGAGCTCATTCCTTTATTCCAACCCTTTGTGTTACTGCTCTTTACTGTGGCTATTTATTCCTGCCTTTTTGTTATCCTCAAAAGTTAGGATGTATGTAACTTTTATCACACTGGTTTCTTTTGCTATAGTTCAATGCTTTGTCTTCAGTGTGAACTGAGTACCTGGCAGTGTTTCTCTAAAAGTTTTGAAAGAATGCTACTTGTGTGTATTATTAGATAAAAAGAACAGAATGAAACACACGATCAGTTACCCTCTAAGATGGTGTATTCCAAAGAGAATCAGGTCAGTAAAAACTGGTGTCAAGCAAAACCATTTTCCTGTGACTTATTTTTTGTCTAAAAAGAGTTTCTACGGAGACATTCTGAGTAAAATGATACCTCTCTTCACTGTTCATTTTTCTTTCCTCTCTCTTCACACAGTTACTGTGCTGTTTTAGCTCTTCTTAGGAACAAGTTAAAGCTGGTAGTCTGTGGGATTTGCTCTGTCTGTAGAACTAAATTAAACTTTTAAAAAATAAAGTAAAAATAGAGAGTGGTGACGTAAGCAACAGGTAATCCCCATGCTCAAATCAGAATTAAATTGGTTTTAGTACCTCCATAAAATCTTCGCATGAAGAAACTACACCAAATTGAATACATTAATCAGTACTGCAAGGGTGTTGAAAGTCTTGTGCATTTTTCAGATGGGTTAGGTTAATCTGGCTGGTGATGGAGATGACTCAGTCCAAAAGCTTATTGGTTTGCTATCCTGGATCCCACTTTCTAGACCACCTAAGTAAATTCCATGTATGGATCTTTATCATGTTGTATAGCACATGCTCTTATTTTAAACAGGTTGTAAGCAAATGGTTACAAAATATGCAGACAATGTGTAGTATACATGGACTGAAGCTAAATACAGAAATCTTCGTGAGAAGTTGGTTAATATGTTTAACAGCTGTATCTGCCTACGTTTGTGACAAATACTGCATTAGTGCTAGGGACTCAGTCCATACAGTTGTGTTTTTTTGTGAATAGCATGGAGCAGGTGACTAACGGAGTGTATTTGACACAAAGTGTGTACTAACAAGGTACAACACCATGAAATGGTGTGCGTCAACAGAGCCTTCAGGTTATATTAATGTATATGTGAACCATTTGGCATGAAACTGATGTTATCATAGAACATGTTGGAAGGCAATGTTTTCTGAAATCCTACTGAAGCCACAGTATCAGAGTACTCTCATTATAGAGGCCACTTTTCAGAGGCCTAATAAAAGTCCTGTGTGAACTCTGGCTCAATGTGTGTGTGTGGTTTCTCCCTTTTTGAGCTTGACAACCACCACTCGCATCAGCATATGCACCGGCGAACTTGCTACGTATGGACACGCATGAGTGCACAACCACAGTCGCTTCCGTTCAAGTGGAGGGAGCTATCCCTGGGGCTCTACTTGGAGCACTGATAGCCAGCGTAGCTCGTGGGTGTCTTCTCTATCATGGCCTCATCCTTGCTGAGGCTCTTCCTTCTCAGTCTTACAGAGGCATCCCCTGACATTTCTAACAGTCCTAAACTGCAGCAGATGTGTCCTTACGTTATTCCCCCTTCTGTGGCATGCTTCAGCTTGTGGCTGTCAGTGCTGCGAGTGCTGGAAGTTCTCTGGCAATCGAGGACTTGCAGGCATAAAGGACGGCTTAAACTGCTCCAACTAATTCTTATTCCCCCTTCCATTGCACCGGCAGCCCTTTTTGCAGCCTAACATTAGTACTGAAGCTGTTTGTAGCCTTGGAGAAATAATTCATACCTTGCTGTCTGGATGTGGGTAGGAGTGGTAGCCATGAAGATGAAGAGGATATCTTAACAACATAGGTGTCCTGTTAGAAAGTGCCTTGGTCCTATGGTCTGGTAAAGTAAGCTTCAGCATGTTGATAAGTTCTGTCATTCCTGTCAAATGTCATGATGCTTGCTTAGTAATTAGAGACAGCTGCCATTGTAGAGGAGAGGTTAGGTTCCTTCCCTTTCAAGTCAAATCAAAGGGTAAGGTGATCCCTCTTGATAACAGGGGATTGGCGGATGCAGTTATATCTTCCTGTCCAACACCTGCTGTAGCACTGGCAGCAGCTGAAAGAACAGTCGGGTGTGATGTACCCAGTTCTGTCTTGGGACTTAAATGCTTCACAAAGTTTCTTGTTCTTTAGGCTGCCTTCAAAATATTGAAAGGCTCTAAATCGACACAAGCTGCGTTGTGATACAGTTTCTTGGATTGATTTTCTAAGCAGAAAATATAATCTCCAGGACTGAGTATGTACATTACTATCCAGCCAGATGTGATTATGGGCTATCAAAACATGCTCTAGATACCATTATACCGTGTCTGAGTGGTGATCCTGAGGGCTAAAGAAAAGTGGCAAAAAATCTAGCAGCTAAAAATCAAGAGTTTTGCTTAACATGCTCTGTATGCAACATTGCATGCACAGCCAACATACTTGAAGGCTATTTTTCCATTGACTGCATATATTTATATGTCTACATGTATAGTAAGTTAGGCAAACATCTTCCACCTGCTAATAATATTGAGTGTACACAGTGAACAGCTAAAAGATTACATAGATATGCTCATACATGGTCGCTGACCTGAATATGTTAAGAATGCATATACAAGTCTATATTGCACAGCTATGAGAATGGTTCTCCTACCTCCTGCAAGACCAAATATTGCTTAAAGATAAAATGCTTCTATCTGTTGTAGTAGGAATTTGTTTGAATTCTAACCTCCCTAAACATATGTTTATTAAAGGAAATGCAGGGTGTTGGCATTGTTGCAATTTTGAATGTAATTACTTTATCTGTCTTTTTGTGCAGATGAATTTCTGAAAGTATCCTGTAAAAATAAGTGGAGTTTCTTGGAATAATAACATGGCACTCAACAATTGTCCTGCATATCTCAGGATGGTAAACAATCTGTATTCTATGGCTTAATTTTTCTATCATGTTTTCAGTACATGTTTTTTCATAGGACTGAGCTCTTCATTCATTCTTCTACTCTTAAGTGCCATGTAGAGTGCCTGATTTAGTCTTCAAATTTTATTCTTCTGTGTGTTTTTATTGGAGAAAAACTGCTAGCTTCTTTAAACGATTGAAATGAGTGTGAATTCTGTTACGGGTCTTGTTCAGATTTTGGGTCCTGTTCTTGAAAGTATTGTTTTGTTGATCCTGTTAGTAGATAAGGGAATGGCTCTGGATGTTGTCTGCCTGGATTTTAGTAAAGTGCTTGGCACTGTTTCTCACAGTGTTCTCCTGGAGAAACTGGCTGCTCCTGGCTTGGACAGGTGTACAGCTCACCAGGTGAAGAACTGGCTGGATGGCTGGGCTCAAAGAGTCACAGTGAACAGGAGTTGGTCACCAGTTGGTCAGTCCAGTTGGCAGTTGGTCACCAGTGGTGTTCTTCAGGGCTTGGTACTGGCACCACTTTTGTTTAACGTTTTTATCAATGATGCGGGTGAGGGCACCCTCACTAATGAGATGACAACAAGTTAGGCAGGAGAGTTGATCTACTTGAGGGTAGGAGGGACCTGCAGAGGGATGTGGATGGGCTGGAATGACGGGCCGAGTCCAACTGTATGGCATTCAACAAGGCTACGTGTCAGGTCCTGCACTTGGGTGAGAACAACCCCATGCAGCGGTATAGGCGTGGGGAAGAGTGGCTGGAAAGTCATCTGTCAGGAAAGTACTTGGGTGGCATCCTGGCCTGCATCAGAAACAGTGCGGCCAGCAGCACTAGGGAAGTGATCATCCCCTTGTGCTCTGCTCTGGTGAGGCTGCACTTCAAATATTGTGTTCAGTTTTGGGCCTCTTACTACAAGAAGGACATTGAGTTGCTTGAGCATGTGCAGAGAAGAACAACAAAGCTGGTGAAGGAACTAGAAAACAAGACCTGTGAGGAGTGGCTGAGGGAACTGGTTGTTTAGTGTCGAGAAAAGGAGTCTGAGGGGAGATCTTGTTGCTGTCTACAACCACTTGAAAGAAGGTGGTGAGGAGGCTGTGAATCTATTTTCTCTGGTGACAAGTGACAGTACATACGGCAACAGCCTTAGGTTGTGCCAGGGGAATTTTAGATTTGATATCAGGAAGAATTTCTTCACGGAAAGGCTGGTGGTCTTGGAACAGGCTGCCCAGGGAAGCAGTGGAGGCCCCATCCCTGGAAGTGTTTAAGAGATGTGTGGATGTGGCACTCACGGACAACCCCTGCCCCAAGGGAAACTTTAATACTGTATTTCCATGGAACAGATTCCCTTTCTATTTGATAGGAATTAAAAATAATATAAATGACTTTTATTTTATTTTATTTTTCCTACAAGAAGCCTTAATAAGGGCCAAGTCTTTATTGTTCTTGCATAAAAATATATGAAAATCTTGTCTGTGAATCAGACAGCTTACCAACATACACTAATAAATGAAATTCAAAGCTTGGGAAGGAGGATATAATGAGATAAAGTGTAAATAAAATAATCTGTTTTGTTCACATTATCAGGAATGTATAATAATAATACTATCATCTTGCTTTCCTCTGCCACCCTCTCCCCTTTGTGCTTCCAGCTACTGTTACTGTATTTATCTGCCTTACTTCCTTAATGTAGAATATGTAAGGATTTTAAAGTATTTCATTCTCTGGTATTACATCTATCCTGCACATGTTATAGGAAAAAGTGCAAACTTGAGAAGCTTCACATACATTACAACTTTGATTCTTCCCTACCTACCCTGGAAGTCAAGGCCAAGAAATATAATTAAAAAAAATAAAGAAATGTGCTTTGCACATAAAGAGATGAGATTAATTCTTTTGATGACCTCCAAAGTTGATCACATAGCTCAGTTATGTAATAGAAGCTTATTATAAAGACTTATGTGGAAAGTACAGATTTTCATGGAAATCTGGGATGATATAAATAATCACCAGTAGGTCTGTCTTCTGAATTATTCATATACAAAAGCCAAGTTTTCTTTGTCTCTTTGTTGAGCACAGATCTTTTTTTATCTTACTCTGAATGCAGTGTTACAGGAAGGTTACAACAAAATTAGAAGAACTTGCATTGTCAAAGTTTCTGAAGATGGTCAGTACCCCAATGTTTTTTACTTGAAATGTACAAATAAAATACACAAATGGATGTCTTGACTTAAAACCACCAATCTGTATGACTGTCTCCTGTTGGCAATAGGATAGCAAGAGTGAATATATTGCTTGGATTACTCTCCAAGCCTGTGGTGGTTTTTGTTTTCTACAGCTTGGAAGACATTTAGTCCAAAAAATGTGTCCAGTTTTTTGAACACATGAAATTTCTAAGGTCTTTTGCAGGTGCTTGAGCATGGAAATTCATAGGAAAACAAACAGTAAGGAGTGTGTTCTGCTTGTGAACGTGCCACATATCAGCTTCCTTTAATGTTCCTTGGTTCTTAAACTGGAAAATACACTGAGCTGTTGTTCTGACTCCATTTTCATGCCATTTGTTATTTATAAATTACTGTCCTATTTCACTTATCATCTGGACTAAGAGTCCAAGTGTATGAATGATTCCTCAGATTGATCTTTCTTTCTATTTGAAGGTGCTTGCTGTTCTCTGTACCTTTCCCATTTATATCTATTTTGTGATAAGAGGATCCAGAAGTGTGCAAAGTGTTCCAGATGTGGTTGCTCTATGAATTTATACCAGGGCACGATGTCCTCTGCTCCTACTGCAGAATAGTTAGATTATATGGAGACAGCTGACTGCAGCAGATTCATGGAGCAGATTCCCATGAAATACTGCTGGGCAAAGTCTTTCCAGTCTGAGTACTGCCCATTTCTTTTTCTTTGGTGTTCTGTCTTTCATAAAGTTACCTATCCAAGCAAGGACATTCCTCTTATACTGTGACAGCTTTGTGTCATTAAGAGCTTTTTGTGAAGTTCATTGAAAGATGATTTTTTTGTTCATATTGCCTGATTGGATTTCTTATTTGCTTTGCTCCCATGCTGAACCTACCTTCTTTTAACATTTGTCAGTCATGATACTACTTCACAAAAGCTTTGCTATCTCTTCCCCAGTATATCCTGTTTATCCATGTAGTCATTAATTCTTTTTTTTTTTTTTTTTTTTGAATAGTTTCTCCCCCTTACCTAGATCTTCTCAAGAAACATTTCC
The DNA here is from genome assembly GCF_011077185.1 of Oxyura jamaicensis. Classification (NCBI taxonomy): domain Eukaryota; kingdom Metazoa; phylum Chordata; class Aves; order Anseriformes; family Anatidae; genus Oxyura; species Oxyura jamaicensis. Next base: position 150,634,553 of record NC_048893.1, on the reverse strand, counting down.
AAAAGCTAGTGCCCCATTAGTCGTGTCACTCTTTTGGTACCAAGGAAGTTTAATTTGAGAAGCTGCATTATTTAGAGTCAGTGTCTTTTCCAGATTGCTTCTTAAATCTTTTCTGGCATGATTTCTTGTCTTTTAGATTTTTTGGCCTGTCACAATTGTCATTTTACACTGTAATTTCAATAATTACATTTTCAAATATATTTTTTTTCTTCTAATAGCCTACCTTACTCTCTTGCTCAGTTATATGGTTTTCATCTGTATTTCCTCTAATACCTTGACAGATGATATGCCGCAGTTTACCCTTTAGTACAGCGCTTTTGAACAGTGTCCAGATTATCCACAAAGCTTTTCCTTGCTATATTATTTTCCAAAAGATTCACGATTTTTCATGTTTCCATTTTAAAAATTAAACCCAATGCTAGTAAAGCCTTCAACTTCTGTTGTTGCTGCAGGAGTGCTGCATCTAAGTACCTGATTTTTCCAGACCATCCCTTCAGCAGTTGTATGTACTTAATCACTGTGCTGATCCAAGACACCTCAAGATTTGCTTCTCCAAAGTTGGATGATATCACAATTCGTCCTTTGAGCATAGTGCCCCAACCAAGTACTCACCCAGCCTGTGTGGTGCGGATGTTTGCCATTGATGTTGCTTCTTGGCCTTGCAGCTCCCGATTCTGTCTGGAGGATGCCATCACCATCAGCATCCACGTCATGGTGAGGGCTGTAGCTGTGTTCCCATTTAGTCCTAGAATTTCAAGCTAGAATTTCTGAAGCCTTCTTCTATCCTGTTTCTTGGTGTGTTCCTAATTTGACTTGTTCCAATATTCATAATGCATTGATTCGATGCCTGCTGATTTTAACAGGCGTTTAGATAACAAGCTCACATACAAATACCCGCTTTTCACAGTCTTGAGTAGAGGCCAGCTTCTGTAATCTGCCACCTCTTTACTGGGCTGCCCACCCTGCATCTGCTCTGGTATCACCATGTAGTTATCTGCACATTGGTGCCGCCTTTCTCTTCCAATCAACTTCCTTCTGTTCCTGCCCATAGAGGAGCGCACGCTTTGTGCAAGAGGCAGTCTGCTGGTGGGGAGGACTCAGCAGTGCCCTCTTCTCTTTTGTTAGCACAAGGCTACACTCGGTAGCATTTAGTTAGGCTGCGAGTGCGTGGTCATAGCCTTGAACTCCCCGTTTCCTGTAGCTTACTGGTTCCCAAAGTTTTTTCTCTAGCACTTGTTTCCAAATTTGTGATTGTGTACCCTCCCACTACAAAATGGCATGGCAATATAAATTTTGCTTTAAAGCCTCGTCTGTACAGTTTTTATGTTTATTTAGCCATTTAATAAGGAGAAAGCTACTCAACTCCTAATGTGGATACATTAACATCAGCATAAAAGGTTAGAGGAATGATCTTTGCTATCAAAAGTATGTTTTACACTAGTATAATTAAAGTCATGCAGCTTGTATCCCTAGAGATGATTTCTAAAGTGATTTTGCTAATAGCACATAAGCAGTGGAGTGACAAGTCTTCAGCGAAATTCTGAAGGTCACTGGAGAAAAAGGATCATTAATAGCATGAAAGCTAAAGCTCAGCTGCCCTTGGATTTATGTCCTTTATCTTCCAAAGAATTCTTCCTCCTTTTCCCCTGAGTTTCTCTACTTGCATTTCTGATACCATTTGCTTCTTTGGCCTCTCTGAATCCACAGGCGCACAAACACACAGCTCCAACATAATTGTTTTGGTTGGATGGCACCTCCTGAGATCATCTACTCACCTCTTTGCTCAAGCAAGGTTATTTAGAGCAGATTGTCCAGGACCATGTCCACTTAGGTTTCAAGTACATTTATGAACATGACACTGAGTATGTGGTATTCATTAGGTAGGTGATGGATACCAGAGCAGTCAAAACTCCTGTAGGCATCTCCTCTGTACCCTGCTTCTCATTTTTGTGGAATCTGTAGTACCGCAATTATTTTTGTCTCCAATCCCTTCATCAAATTTAGTTGAAGTTGGCCAGCAAGCTTAGAAGTTAAATGTGACAAGTGAACAGATGTGGGACTGCCTAAGCCTCATTTCCTTGGAGGCTTAGACAGTCCAGGTTAAAAATGTCTCTATTTTTGGGTTCTCTTTGCATTACCAGACTAATGTAGCATGAAGCTGCTCAATTGTACTGGAAAGTTAAGGGCTGGAGTCTGCTGTTTAATGTGTATTGTATGAGTGGTGTTATTCCTTTCTAGTGATAAAAACAGTTCACACAGTTTGCATTAGAAATTGTTAAAATACACCTCTCTTAAGTGATAATGATAATATTAAAAAGCAATGTAATTTTATATTTTGTAGCTGATGTGGGTCTGAAGAGAGGAATTCTTTTCTACTGTTAGAGAAGTTTTGGTATTTAAATAAAATGTGTTGGATTCCTCTGTCACTTGTGAATCTTACTTTTCTGTTTTAGAATTGTAAGAGCTCGCTGAAGTTAGTGATAGTGTTTCCTACCAGATTCAATTTCCTGAGAGTTAATCTGTTGTGTCTCAGTGCAGGATGGATGAGGTAGAAGTAACTTCCAGCAAGTACATCGACTTCTGCTCAACAGAACCAACCCCAAAAGGGTTTGTGTCTTAAACACTAAATGAATTTGTTAGGTACAGCAAGAAGATTAATGCTGTGACTACTAATCATCTTGTCCTTGGCTTCTCTAACTCTTAATTAAAAAAAAAAAAAAGCCACATAAAACTTCCCATAATTAAGGCAGCTACAAAGAAAACTTTGTAAATACAAAGACTTCTTGAAATGTCTGGGTGTGTTTAGGCACAAAGTGACCATTTCAGAATGCAGAATTTTAGAACAAATTCTAATGATGGTAAACTGTGTCATAAAAGGAAAACTCTCCCAGAGGATGAGAAAATAGTTTTGTATGTACAGCAAGTGGCAAGATCAGTAAGCATGTATGGTGCCACCATTTAGCGTTTAGAATTTGATACATTCTTCACGTACAATTGACTTCTTAAGGAAGTGCATTTCACATTTGTGTTTCTCTAATGAGCAGATTTTCCTGAACATCAGCTAACCAGCTGATGTGAGAGCGTTTGTGTTGCTGGCCTGTTCCATACCGTTAGCATCTGAATAGCCAAACAGAGTTCTGTCTGACCTTCAGTGTCCCTGCAGATGCAGGCAGACACACGTGGTCCTCACCCGGACGGGGGAACTGCGGGAGTGATTCTGCAGCAGACGGTGTTACTGGGTGTGTGTTAAAGCTAAAACTTTGGGTAATGAAACACTGTGTTGCTGTTAGATTGCTTCCTGGGGGTGAACATCACGGGACTCTCATACCTTCTTTTAATTTTCACATATTTCTCAAGTAAAATGGCTAGCGTCAAGTGCTCACTGTTTGTGGGGGGAAAATAAGGTATTATTGTAAGGTATTACAATTAGATATGCATCTGCCAGAAATGTGCAGTACCAGGAAAACTGCATTTAAACTGCCTGGTTTCAGAAGTGAAACTGTTTTTGCTGTTGGAGTCAATGCCATGTTGTGCAATGCTGTCTTGGTATGGTACGGAGCGTTAGAAGTCTCTTACATTTTTGGTCAGCTGCACCTTCTCCCTTCCTTTTTTTTTTTTTTTTTTTAATCTCTTCCTCCCATCCTCTTCTTTTGTCTTTTTCATCTCCTCCTCCCATCCCCTGCTGCCCATGCCAGAGATGAGACATTAAACCCGTCATTTGAAAGGTGGGTAATGACAGGAATACAGAGTGGATGGAATTGGGCTTGTTTCCATTTTGCAACAACATTTTAAACCAGTGATAGCCAATTATAAACACTATTCACAATTAATGGGAAAAAAAACAAACATCACAAGTGTGGTAATTGCTTTGCAGTATAGGAGTGCCTTGAATTAAATCTAAAAGATATTTCAGGTACCAGAAATAGTTTAGCTATTGCTCAGCAGAATAAATAAGTCTGCGCTCAGCTTTCACACCCAGAGGGCTTCTAGCAGCGAAGACGGCTTGAAATCAGCCTTAAGTGTCTCTACTTTATTCTTCATTGTGGAGCTAGTTTGGATATATCCCTCCTGCAGGAAACACTGCTCCTACTGAATGAAAAATGAGAATTGAAATGAAGAAGTTCAGACTTGGATTATAAGAGTTTTACCCATAAGGGCATTTCATTGTGTTCTCGTGACATGTTGAGATATAAGTCAAAGACTCTCTGTCTGTCAGCTGACTCACCAAGTGCATTTTCTTTATTCTCTAAAATAATTTCTGAAGCTATCGGCCAATTGTCAGATTGGAGATGAAAAAACAAAGAATTCCCAAAGGTGCTCAATTTTCAGTGACTGTCAAAAGGAGAAAGTAAAATGGTACTTTTATCCTCTGGGATGGGGAGCTGGGTGGAATGAGCCCTTGTCCTCTTCCAGGTGGTGGCAGCCAGCTGGGCTGGCTATCTATACGCCTGATAAATCGTCATAATATATGTGATGTCAGAATACACTGTGCAATGGTGATGTCACAGGAAAGCTGAGCTTAGTGCCCAGGCCGCAGACATGGTTGGCGTAAAGGAGACTTGTTTGCTGGAGACTGAGTTCTCTTCGTTTCACTGCTCGTGATATGGCATAGCTACAGGAATCGTAAGTAAATTGAAGAGTCTGTCCAGAAATGATTGTAGGTATTGACAGTCCTTTCTGTCCCGCATTAATTCACAGTGGACCAAGAAGATATACACAGCCTCGAAATTAAATTAGGTATGAGATCGTCATACATTAAGATTAATTATTTTACTTCTGTGCTTACATTTGAAATGGGTGGCTTGTGATGTGAGTCGGGTAGAAAACATTGCATTAGCTGTTACAACACATTTTTCCTAAGAAACACAGACGTGTACTTACATCAGGTAAAATCTTTTTTTTAAGAAGACTGATGGTGTACTTGAAAGGATGATGATATTATAAAAGGGTTCAATTTTTTTCCCTCATCTATCTGGCTGGAATGGTTGTTTTTGCTGCCATCGGAGTTAATTAAATTTATTGCATTGGTAATGATTTGTTAAAGCACAGAACACTGAAAGGGGGTCTTAATTATTGTAAATTATGAATATGTTTTAGGGGTTCATTGTAAGTATAGATGTTATTAGCTGTTCCATGACCTAAAGAATAAAGTCAGTTGGGGTTAGAGGCCACTTTCTGCAAGGGATTATTCCTAGGACAAAACACTGTCCTAAAAGTAATTGATCAATCCTTCGTAACTGAACATTCTTTCAATATGTTACATTTTCAGTGTTCGCCTGAGATGGATTCTGTTGGTAACATTATGCAAACAAATTATTTTAAAATTTATTTTTAACGAAAGCAGTGTCCCACATCTTGCTTTCGTCATCATTCCTTTTAGATTTTTTTTTTTCCTGATAGCTTGTGAAGGTTTTTCATAGGTTCTGTAGGCTTTGTCCCATTCGCATTTCTGGGAGGGTTTTGTTCTCTTCTAGCTTTTGTTAACAAAATAGGTTTTGGTTACTTACAGACACAGTAGGACAGCAAACTTTATTTAATTGCTTCAAAAAGCATTGTTATGGATATGAATAGCTGCAGAATAAAGGAAGGAACACAAACCACAGAGTACTGAATATCAACTCTCATCCGTAAATTCCTTTCTGAGGGAATTTTCTTGTCTTCATTTGTTTAGGAAACAGCGGTAGCAAGGGATTTCACAACAGTTGTCAACAATTATTAAAATCATTGGAGTTGCATCCTCTTACTCCAGTGGTGAATGTAGTTCTGCTTTATTGTTGCGAAGGATTGTTGTGCGTTATGTTGAAAAAGAATTAGGTTTGAGATGCCTGTGTTTCCTTTTGAGAATATGTGTAGAATTTTCTGCTACCCTATTTTAAACTGCATGTTAGGATTTGTGAAGATACTGTATTTATTCTTACAATTGTGTTATTACTGTTGTTTATTATTATTATTTTTGTAAAGCAATTGGATTATCTACGGTGTTTGAGGTACCTTTGTAATATGTTTTTCTTTTCCCTAAGAGCATGTACATAATGTTAGGCTCTTTTCAGCCAGTGTCTTTTAACTCATTTAACAAAGTTTGACTTAAACCTTAATAAAAATTTGTCTTCAGATTAAGTATCATATGTCATATATAATATGCTTTAATTTGCACTCAGCAATTATAGCTCTGCATGGAAAGGGAATGTTGACTTGATTAATCACACTTAAAGACTGTTATAGTGAATAAAAAGGAAAGTGGTTTGACTTGATTTCTGACATAATTGCTTCATTTGGATTGGCATCACCTTCTACCAGTTGTTGAGAGTAGGGGGACTGATTTCATTTAAAGGAATTGTGCAAGTGATTAACTGATGCTGAAGGTGATAACATTTAAACACAACTTTATATGAAGGTCTGTGAAAAGAGAAGAGAAAGCTCACTTTACAATACCACTACTGTGGTGCATACTTTTTTTTTTTTTTTTTTTTTAATCCTTAACCCCTCAGTTACTACTGTAATTTTGGAAAACACTTGTATCACTTATATTCTATTATTGTCTCTGTCCCATCTATAAAGAAAAGAAATGATGCTGTGAAGAAGTGGGGAAGATGTCGTTTAATCATTTTAAGGTTGTAAAAAAGCTCCAAAGCTTCATTTTCAGTTGTTTTTGTTTGGTTTGGCCTGTAATGGTTTCTTTCTTTTTCATGTTTTCTAAATAGGGTTTGTCCGCATATGGCATTTGTAGGGCAGAAGTCCAGTCTGAAGGCTCCCTTCAGTTTGGAGCTGTCTTGCAACATCTGTCTCAACTTCTGTCTTTCTTCCCTTGGTGCTTGAGTTAAGTTCCTTGATGCTCGTGGTCATATATTTAACTGCTTGCTCAGAATTCCCGTGTTACAGCAGTTGTGGTAATTGTGTTGAAAAATTGTCTTCTACATTTATTTTGGCTTTAAAGAAAGAGGTATTGCATTTCAGAATTAATAAAATAATTTCAATCCAGATTTCAATAAGCTTCTTTGATATTTTAATACTGAAGGCTTCCCTGGATCTTTGCTTACAAAAAAGGAGGAGGCTATTAAGCTACTTGTCAGCTCGTTTGTTGTATAAAAACAAATTCTTCCTCATTAGTGTTTGTATTTCCATGACTGAGAGATATTGGTCCTGCACGTGTGCACTTAAGGCAGGCTTTGGAGTGCGTTGGTCATGGTGCATCAGGAAAGAGAGATGCATCTTGGCAGAGCTTTTGCCTTCCTAGGCACTCAAAATCCTTTCTACAGGTTCTTTCCCATAGAACTCCCTCTCTTTGGAGGCTTCCTTCTTAATAATAAAAACCTCAAATGTGTTAACTCTGTTCTAATACACCTACGGTTACTTATAGTTTTCTCCACACCTAACAACTGCTTTTACATCTTAAGTGATAGGTCAAAACGTTGTGGTTTGACCCTCAATACAAATTTTCTCAACTGCATTGTATTTTTGCATGTTGTGAACAACACCTACCATCTTTTCTCAGTTTTTCAACTCTTCATATTCCGATCCTAATTTTTGTGGGTAGGCAATATCAGTGCCAGCGTCATTCTCTTGCCGTGCCTCTTGGAACAGCTGCGAGATGGGCTGCTGGGTGCTGGCCTCTGTGGGCTAGCAGGGCACGTGCTTACTGAAATCCAGAGCACATCTAGCAGTTGTCTTCTCCCTCATTGACATGTGCTTAGTGGGTATTTGTATCAACGGCACCACGGCAAGATAAGCGTGCCACAAGCAGTACCCACGGGGCTTGGTCACATCTCGTACAGCCTGCACTGCTGCAGAGCCTCGGTTGTCAGTGCTCTAAGTGTATTTCCTTGCTTTGTACTCTATGCTTCAGGGTCTTTAAGATGCAGACTAATTAAAAGCAACGCTACAAGAATTTCAGTATGGCTATTGTTTCATGCACCTCAGAACCCTAAGCTAGAAATCAAGGTGCTGCTGCTAATTTTGCCCTCCTGCTCCGGTATTTATAGCATTGACAAAGATGGAGCAAAACTTGAGAGTTGGGACAAGATTAAGAAAGAAACTCTGGCAATATAAGCTCTTTTTCATGATGGGAGAAAGAGAAATAGGCCACAGGATGCTTGTTTCAATCTTACCAATTTGACATCATAAGTACCTGCAGTCCAATAGATCTTTCTCAATGTGCCTGACCTTGCAGAAGCTTGAGGAAGTATAACTGTTTCTAAGGAGGAAATTTTGCCATCCAGTGAAGGTATTGCCAACTGCTTCACTGAAAAAAATGACTGACTTATGCTGTGTCTCTGCAGAAGATTTAAATTATTCATTACTGGGCAGTTCAGGCATGCTGTATCTCTTTCAAGGCTTGTCAAACAGTATTTTTGGCTATGAACTGGAGTGGTGGAACGTAACAGTATTTTGGTTCCTGGTAAAAATTAGGAGCTCCATAATACGTGCTAGCTGTCAGCAGAGGCAGTGATATTTGATGTCTGCTGTTACTAAATGTGACTTCTGGATACCTGTAATATTTTACCTTACCTTCCCAGCAGATCTCTCACAGCCCTAGGAGGAGATGTGTCTCGTGGGTGTTGGGAGAAAGCCCCCAAAGTCCAGTTCAATGAAGTTAGTAATGAGATGTTCGTTAGCTATTTGTATGTTTTCATATGCATACAGTATAGGAAAAGAGAGAGAATGTTTTGTCAAACTGTGAAGAATCAGGACTTTCAGACTCAAGCCTGAGGAGTTCCTGGCTGTAATGAAGCAATCAAAAGAAAGCAGAATCACCCCCAGCAGAACCCTCAGGTGCCCTTAACGAGGCTCTTAAGCTTCTTTGATAAACATTGACATTTACTTATTTGTTAGTTTACACTCAAATTGGGTTTGAAAAGAATATAAAGATTTTGGAAGACTCTCAAGGTTGTTATTGAATGAGATGCACAGTACTGCACTGAAAGTTATCTAAGTCTGTTGTCAAGCACTTTTTAAATTTAAAAACTTTGCAATTGTAGTACATTCCTCAATAATCATCTCTTTTGACCTCGAGCTATTAGGAATTTCTTACTAAGATGCTTCAGGTTTATCCTTTGAAATACAAACACAAATGTTTCCAAACATTTAGATCATGGGAAATATTATATATTTTTTTGTAACACCAGTGTTATTTTTTAATAATTTTGAGCTAATCTTTAACTATTTGAGAAGAAACGCATCATCTTTATTAACATTCCTTGTTATATAAAGCCATGTGGCCTAACTATTTCTTAACCAGTTGCTAGGTGACTATTTAAAAGGATGGCCCTATTTAGCTTGTTAAAGGAAATATGTGCTTGCTTGCATAGTAAAAAAGAAGAAAATACCAGTCTTAGGAGTAAAAAAGGTTGAACCTGTAAATATTCTTGCGAGCAAATGCTACCCATTCATCATTGTCATGATCACTGATGGGTAACACACCAATTCTCCAAGAACAGTTTTATTCCTCTTCTTAAGTAAAACCTTAAGTTATTTTAACTTGTAATCTGCAGAGCTTGCATGTGTTTGAAAGAAATGTACCTAAACCAATTGAAATGTGGATTATTTCTACAAGTAAGTCAAACATCCAAGTTTAACTGGCAGCCCTGTATAATGATCCTATGCTGTGTCATTTCTGGTATGAATAATACAGAGAAGGTAATCAACTGTACTGAATTCTTTCAGCTGCCTTGATCAGCAGGCCCCTCACTGACATAAAGGTCACAAATTGTGACCTATGTAAACAAAACAGTTTTTGGTAAAACTGCCTTCATAGATATTTACAGAACCCTGTGGAGATGCCTCACTTACTCACTCCCACCTCCCAATAACCAGCAGGTGAAATACAGGTGCTAATCACAAGGGACACAGATGTGTAAATGGGGTAACAGAATATATTTGGATGTGAAAGTGTTTATTTCTGTCAGCAGAAACCTGGAAACTGAGCATCCTAACTATCTACCACTGTGTGTGCTTGGGCGCGGGGGGGGGGGGTAGAGGGGTATAAGGAGCTATGTTCACCATTATGCTTTGTATGTAAGTTATTCGATTATTTGTTTGCATTTGTTAGCCTGTCTTTACAGTCAGATGTTTTGAAAAGTAGTTTGCATGTAGCTAAACAGGAACTAAGTGAAATGAGCTGCTTTTGGGTTGAGCAAACTTAATATGTTAATCTTGGCTTAATTTAATTTGTTCTAATGGTAGCAGTGAATTTTTAAATGGTTCATTTGGTGCTTAATTATTGTTTAAGGGGTTCAGTATACTTTGAAAACACTTGTATTGGTATCAAGTGCAAAACCCATTCATCTGGGTACGTTTCCTGTCTTTCCAGTAAATTGGATATGAGCAATAATAGGAGAGAAAACTTGTTGATTTTATTGCTTAGAGACAGCAAAGGTTTCTTCTAGAAAGGCTTTTCATGTCAGGATACATTTTAATTCCTGTAATGTCACGTGAGAGCCGTATTCACTGCTAGCATCAAGCTTTTATAACAAGTAGAGGTCTTTTCTTGAGGTTTTCTCAGGAGGCTGCAGGAGATGCAGAACACCATCAGAGAAAGGGCTGAGAGGAGGTCGTGTTCAGATGAAACTCAAGTTTTTTTTAATATAATTTGCATTTCTCATATTTATTAAAATTATTTGCATTTTCTTTGCAGAATATTCCAGTTCTAAATGAGCTTAACCGGTTTTTAGGCATCCCTGTTGATGGAGTCCTTATCTGTTCACAGAACAGATACAGCACAGCATGTGGTACATTGCCATGTTACCATGTCAAAACACATGTAACATATTAACATGATAACATACTGTGCAGAGCAATACGCAGGTAGAATTGGCTCTGAAATCACATTTGCCATGTTGCTTCAGTATTCCCATTAATCCCTTTTCCTAGGGACTTGTCCTGAGATCCCAGACAACTGAGTAGTTTCACTGAGTTATGGGGTTGGGGAAAAAGGGGCAACAAATGGCTTGTCCATAGGTAAATAACTTCTGGTCTATATGGAATCTATGCCTACAAATGTTAAACTTTCACAATTTTATTTGCTCTTAAAACATCTAAGATGTAGAAAGCATAAAACGTGGTAAATGGGGGTTGCATTAAGATGTATGGGGATGGGGAACATAATTAATGGGTTTAAACATTTGCAAAAAGGATTCTGATAACACCTCTATGCCATCCTAAGCCAACACGTCTGCTCTCCCTTCCTTCATCTTCTGCCCTTATTCAGGGTCATGTAGTGCCTCAGATGTTGCACGTGGTACAATTGAAATACCATCTCTGCGGTGAATCCTGGTACAATTTATACTTGTTTGTATCCAGGAAAACTCTCGGTTCATTTGGTGGCTCTCTGCTGGAAATGCTGTGCCTCCAGGTGTAGATAGTAGGGTCACAGTGGGGAGTTGCTTCTTGTTAAGTGAAGATGAGGTTTGAATGCAAACAGCAGGAAATGGGTTCGTATTTTCTGCTGAAATTACCTTCAGCTTATACTGTGACAGGACTATAAATTGAATAGTGACAGACCTGTCCTGCAATGCATTCCTTGAATGTGAGGATTGTATACCTCATTAATAAGACCTGTTCTTGAGCTGTATTTGAATGCATTTAGGTCTCATTTGTTTTCATGGCGTGGTTTAAGTAGTATCTGTATAATATGCTTCAGTCTTGTGATCTGACTGAGAGCATTAGCAGTCACAATTATCACACTAGGAGCAGCTACATTACAGTTTGGCACACCCAGCTGAGAATAATCAGTCACTAAAAGTTTTTGTCAGTAGCATTGTACCTCCTTGGTAAATAAGTTAAATAAGTCCTAAAGACTGTTTACAACATTGCCTGTCTGATTCTGCCTCCCTTTTCTCACTGACTTTTTCCTCTGGAATATTGTTAAAATCTCTTCTGCCTGGAAAAGAAATCAAAGCAAACCTGCCTCTTTAGTAGGAAGATTGCTCTTCTTCTTTTTCTTTCTTTGTATTTTATGCTTTTTAACCTGGTAAGCTGCCAATTCTCATCTCTAGGATTAATATGTCGGTATTTCTGTACACTCTCAAGGTGGCCCTTGCAATCAAGTCATGTATTCTTGAAGTTTTCAAAGAGAAATAGTTATCCTTTCCAATGTAGATGCACAGATCTAGTAGAGCCCATAGGCAGTATTTAGTCTCTGTTGTCCTTACATGCTGTCTTAGCATGCTCGAGCCTTACTTCAGGATCTAATGGATTTTCTGATATAAACAAGTCACTGGTGCCTCCTGGTTATCTTTATATAACAACCATTTCAAAAACTTAATTTGCCTTTTTTTTCCTCTAGTACCTTAATTTGAGCTTGGGGTGAATAATGTTTCAAGCTGCATACAAGTTTCTTCAATTAATTCCATTGCAGTTGATGGTGGCGGAGCATAGTCTTCTAAAAAGCAGTAGGCAAAGCTAATGATCACAGTCCCTGCCTGTGAGATGTTCTGGTCCCTGCCCACCTCTGCAGAATCCTCTTGCTTCACAATTGTGAATGGAGTCTACAGCACTAGCTGTTTAACTCTTCAAAAGAGGATTTTGCTTCCCATGTACATCTTCAATAAGGTTAAAAGTACAGTGAGCTGAACGTGTTTTAAATGGTTTTATGGAGTGAAGAGTGCTTATCAGCTCCTGATTTTTTTAATCTGTTTAGATATTCTTTCTGCCTTTTCCATCTAAGAGAGGGATCCAATGAAAAATCAGATGTCAGATTATCTTTGGATATGACTTTTTTTTTTCTTCATTTATTTTTTGGAGAGGGATGTAGTATAGTGCAGTTTTATATGCTAACTTTTTAAAGTTCAGAATTAAATAAGGTTTCAAGGTTGCTTGTTTCTTAGCTCATCCTTTGAAATATTTCAAGACCCATTTCAGATGATTTCAAGTTGGGTGCTTTGCCCCTAAGCGGATTTTTGAAGTACTCAAAATGAGTGGAAAGTGATGAGAATGTTGACTTGTTCCCCTTGAACACTAAATTTTGTTTTTTCTATTCCTGTAACTGAAGAATATTGCTAAGTGTGGTCTCTAAACAAACCAACCCTGTTCCTACAAAATATCTTTCTTGTTTACAAGCAGTGTCACACATTGAATCTCTTTGAAAGCATGCCTCATCTACACCTTTCAAAAGATGTATGACTTTTTCTGTTAATTTTGACAACACCTATTTTCTCACCCTTGAATTTACCATCTTACTTCAGCAATTCCATTGTCAGGATATGCAGTTGTGTTGTAGTTGTCAGGATATGTAGTTGCGATGTTCTTTAGGACGGCTGCTTGCTTAGGGTGCGAGTACAGTTGCTGTGCCTCTTGGAGATGCAGTAAAGATACACCATTAATTTTATTCACCCCAGTTCAGTGATACTAGGTTATAAACATGCAAATAACTTTGGGCTGCCTTTGTCTACTCGTCCGGTTCAGCACTAGAAAGTAACAGATTCCCTTGCTTCTCAGGTAGCTACTATATAGTTGCCTCTGCTCCTTTTGGCAAGCAGGACTTGGGAACGTTGATGGTGGGGGAGCAGAAACAACCCAAAATGCTAACACCAAAGTTCAAAGGCTAACACCAAACAGCAACAATAAGATCCAATCCCTATTTTGAAGAAACTATTTTTATATTTCTTTCTAGCATTATCTTTATACATTGATTTCTGCTATGATGCTCGAGAATTTGCACTATATAAGGATGTATATTTGTCCTCGTGATTTCATAATGAATATATACATCTCACGTGATGTTTGTTTCATTTTTCTCTTGATGTAACTTGTAGTATGTATTTATTCTTCTGTAAGAAGGTGCATTTTCAGTTAGGTTGGAGAAACATAAAGTGCAACAATAGAGTTGCATCCTAAAATACTCTTAGCCCTCAACTATTTCTCTCTCAAACCATCAGAAAAACAAAGTTGTAAAACACAATGGTTTTACTTCATAATAATGGATAAATATATCAATAATGTAAGTCAATAATGAAATGCTTAAAGCTGAAGTTATGAATTATTGGTGTATAGCATATTTCTTCACTGTAGACTTTTTTTACTAAATGCAGCATCCATTCCTGTAGCTAGTTTATAGGCTTAGTTTATTGCTTTTAAAAAATGAAAAGCTCATACAATAGTGTGTGCAGATTGGAGATCAATAATCCATTTTGATGACTAAAATACTGCCAAAGCAAAAGTTTGGAAACTGAGTTTAGAATAATTCTCTCTAGAGACAACATCGATTTTTTGCGGTGGCATCTTCGCTCTGGTGTATCCCAGCATTTGCTGGGGGGCTGCTGAGAAGTTGGGCCAAGTGCTGGTAGAGCCCAGAGCGTTAGGCAGGGCTGGGCATCTCGTCACTGTGGCCTGGCTTCATGTGGCCTTCTTGGAGCATTAGCTCCTGTTGAAATGCTGATATTCTAGACCCCTGTTAGTTCAGCTGAGGTAAATCTCGACAGTTGAGCTTTTTATTTTTAATTTTTCTCCTACTTGAATATTAGACTAAATGATGGATACGGAAGGCAGCAATTTTGGACCTCGAAGCAAAGCGTGTCCCACAGTGACTGTCTGCTCTCCCTTCCAAATGAGTGTATGTAGACAATAAGATTCCTGAGCTTTTGGGAGTGAAACCAAGAAGTGAGTCAACAGAATGCCTTTTTCTCTAGTCCTTTGTAAAGCTGAGCAGAAAGTCTAATTATAAATAAATAAATGCTTGGGGTATTGTTAACAGTTGCCTTATTGCCAGTGCAGGTCACTTCTATCTCTGATGTTGTACTGCTGAACTCAGTTACATTATTGTGGGGCAGGGAGTTGTTCTCTGGAGCATTTCCTAAGATCCAAATATATTCCAGTCTTTAGGGTTTAAAATTATTTTTTTTTTTTCCTGGGAATGACAAGCAAAAAATCTACTGACAGTTTTATTTTCTAGTCTGTGCCCCTTCTGCTCATACCTGCCTATTTGTTAGCTCCTTACTGTGGCCTCTGTCATCGTTGCAGCAGCACTGCCAAAAAATTGAAGAATGAAGAATGGAGAGTTTTTTGACATTCTGCAAAGTGACTTCATGTTGCTTCATTACACTTGAATGGGAATGAAATGGGGGGAGGATAAGAGGATCACCAAGACCCTTCTGAAGTGGAAAATGTAGAAGCAGCTTTTCAGAGTGTGAGAATTGTGCTTGAAAACAACTTCTAAAAGTTCTCTTAATTCTTTTATTATTTAGGACTAAAATAACACATGCAATCTTAGTGACTGGAAATCCAACCTATCATTAAGAAATCATTTGTATTTATTTCTTAAAACTACTTTATACTGTGTGCAAAGCAGGTTGAGTTCCAGAGTGTGTAAATACCACAGAAGGTGTTTCACATTGCTGTAAATGTCTCATGAAATGCTGAGGCAGTGAGGATAGTTTTGATTTCCAACCAATACTAGCAATGTCGTGCAATTGTGAATCCATCTGCTGGAGTTAGCTGGTTGGTAACAACTAGTAGCCAGTCAAACTGGCTGGTTACAAATTTACTAAGAACCATGAATGTCCTGGAGAAGAAAGGGCTTTGAAGTAAAGAATGCCATCTGTTAAGGTGATACAACTGGAAGAAGAGTGCAAACTTTTGAGAACCATCCCATCTTTTGATCTGTGAGTATCCTAGCATTTGTTGGAGTGTAACACACGAGGTGTCTGTTTGGAAGTAAATCAAAATCCTAGTAGCAAACCTACCTTTGAATGTGTTTCTCTAAGACTAAGAAATCTGTAGTATAAAACTGAAATAGCCTCCTGTTTACTTCATTTGCACCGTGCTGCCCATGTTCTGAGAAGAAGTTGTTGTAGCTTGGGAACTTGCATGCAGTTTTTGGTTTCCTCCAAAAAAAAAAAAAAGTTCCTCTAGTACAGAATTGAACTCAGCAAAGTGTTCTTAGCTCATGCCATGCTTGTTCTGTGAGGTGTACTTTGTAACCTAAAGATGGAGCTGCACAGGGCGCATGCCTAACTATGGGATGGTCCTGGAGTCCTGAAGGATGGTCCTGATGGTAGAGGCAGGCAGGTGGAGGTGAAGAGTGGTTCTGGGAGGTCGTGCTGAGGCTGGTGGATCTTGGGATCAGAGTCACTGGAAGCAACACCAGGACATAGAATCTCGTGAGATCTCAGTGAGAGGCCAGAGCCAGTGACTGTATTCAACGTCTGTGCGGAAGCTCAGAAAACGTGCCAACAAAATTCATCAATAACAAATATGCATTAATGGCCTATTGCTTTTAAAAAGGGTCGTCAGGTGATGTTCACAAATGTTATGTGTAGGACTGCTGATGAACAGGACTACTTTATATATGTTCTAAATACTTTCAAATTCCACTAACCAAATGAAGAAGAGTATAAAATGCTAGTTCACTTTGCACAGTTAATTGTAATGTAATTAGGATCTGAAAACTGTGTTATTGATTATCTAGTAAGGGGAAGCAGCATGTACTGCAACATTTCACTGATAATTGCATTCCTAAGTACTGGTTTGTGTTACTTGCTTTTCTCTTCTTCTATTTCATCCCTGTATTCCACTTGCAGTGTGAAGGCAGTGGCTATGGAAGCCTACGGTAATTGGACTGATTGTAACCTGAGTGAGACTGGATTCCTAGAGAGCAAGAGGTGTGACCACTGTTAATAGACCAGATAGAGATTAAACAACACGGGAAAGATTTTTATGTAGAATTAAAGAGGGGCCTCAATAACACCTTATTTATTTTACTGTTGCTTCAGTGGCATATCTCAGTTGGTTCATGCTGATATGATAGTAATAATGCATTTGTTTAGAAAATTAAATTAAATTTTGGTAAAAATTGAATTGTGCTGTTAGATTAGCCTTTTGCCTTAAATAACTGTATTTACAGGAATATACTGAATATCAGATGTTCTCAAAGCCACTGCTGAGAAGACCTTCCAAGTCTTAAGTCTGCTGTCCGCATAGGAGGTAGCAGTAACAGGGTGTTGGCTAGGGATACTCAGTGGGAGGAGGTAGATGCTGGGTAAAGACCTGGTGTTTTAAGCAGCTGGTTGAAGATATGATACAACCAAGGGTTAGACGTTGTTGATGCTTCAACCGTAATGTCATTGTGGGGCATAGTAGGAAGAGACCTTGCACCAGTGGTGCTACCTGGCATCAGGACTAGGTAAAAATAGGATTATATAAAGTGAGGTCTGAACACAGAGCTGATGCTGTGCATAGGAAAGGTGGTTGTTCACAGTGGCCAAGATTTCACTGCCCATGGTGCTTATGAGAACAGCTCAGTAAGATACCTTGCTGTTGCTACCACTGATCTCAGTCTTCTCTTGGACAAATCGGACAAAGCTTTTGTTGAGCATAAATTTTAACAACCCTTATGTTTTGTTGGCAGATGGCTTGGGCCATTCAAGCTGGTCTGTTGGCCCATTACGCAGCAAGGTAGTCATGGCTGTCTTGGTTCTGGCACCTTCAATTTGACAACTCTACTGATGCGAGTGTGCTTTGGGCCCTTCTGGGGTGCTGTTGCACCAAAGAATCAGATGTATCAAGAGTTTTGATTATTCAAGTCTTCCTTGCTGTCCGTCCCAAATTAAGAGTCTGCATGAAAATAGCTGTAATTCAGTTTTCTATCCATGACCCTGTGTGTTTTAGCCTGTCATCCTAGTCAAAGAAGGTATAGCAAGAGTGAAGCCTAAAGAGCGATTTAGCTGATCAGCCACAGGTCTCTGTTGTAGAAGAACTGAATTGCTCCCTAGGATTTGCTGACTGCAGCAACAAGATTTCTACTGACTATAACAGGAATTCAGATACTTATTTTTAGGTCTCTCTACCTGGAGCTGATTCATACCTACAGTCTGGTGCAGGTAGGGAATGATTCATCAGGGAAGAATATTTTTACTCTGCTTGAACACTTAAAGCATTATTTTTAAATAAGATCTGTGCTTATTTCTGTTCATACACTTTTGCTTTTTAACAGCTTACCTTTTACTGAGCACTCTTAAGATAAATATGATGGAGAAGAACAGGCTTTTGTTAAAAACTGAAAAGAAATAAAAACCTCAAATAAAACTCAGAATGCAAAGGGCTTTCCAGGAAGGTAAGGTTCACAACCAAGTACTAGTTGGCATGTCCTGCTGACACTGGCTGCTCGTGTTCTTGCAAGTGAAGAGAAAGCCAACCTCAATATTGAATACCTGTGAAGCTGAAGGACTCAGCTGACCGACCCATTCTGAGCACTGTGTGTTAATAACATTTTCTACTAAAATGTGTTGAAGCATGGAGAAAAAAGGCTTTTTCTCCAGCACTTGGGATCTAGCTTCATTGAAAATGTTGATGCTGTTGATCTCCCTTCTGGCCCTATGAGTTTCTGTTCCTTCTTCAGAAGAGTGGTATCTACGGTGAGTCTTCCATTTCCAGTGCGGTGTTTTTAACCAGTCCCTCATAAAACTGATTAATAATCAGCCCCAAATGTTTGCATCTTTGCTTCAGAACAGGTCAGTTTTGTGTTTCTTAATAGGAAAATCAGATTTATTTTGTTTTCTGTTCTATGCACAAAGCACAAGTTCTTAGGCTTTAATGTGAAGTTAATTTTCAAATTCCTTGCCAGATGTAGTTCTTAATGTTCAAAGCAGCTTTGGCCAAGGGTCCGAACTGTTGATGTCTGTTTTATCCAAATAGAACTAAAACCTTTGAACGTTTTCTTTGATCATCTTATTCTTTGATCAGCGCACAAGTAGTTGTGTAAATTTGCATGCGTCCAGGTGTTCTGCACATAGATTACCAGGCAGTGAGGAATTTTTGACAGGTTTGGTTAAGCATTTAAAGCTTGGAGTGAGCATCAAAACCAAACCCTACAGGGTCTGTCTTCCTGCCTGAACATCTGCAGAGTGTGATTTCCATTGTCATATAGAGTACAAGTAAGAGCGAGGGAAAACAGATATTTGGCATTTGAGGCATACAAAGCCAATTTATTTCATGTGGATTACAGTACAAGATTTTGAGAAGGATGGCATTTAGTTGTGTCTGTCTGATGCAAGATCCTCTGCTGCCTTACATTTTCTTAGCTTTATTGACGTTGATGGAAGTAGGACAACATAGACCTACAGAGGGTTTCTCAGGACTTGATTTGTAAACTTGCCAGAGCTAATAGGAAGAGATTGTACAAAGGATTGTTTTGTTGTATGTGGCCTCTGCACAAACAGAGAGAGTGTGTGGCTGGGTTTTTACTTGGGTCAGCACACATGGTTGTGCATATTGGCTTCCAGCTGCCCCAGCGCCAAGAATGAGCATCTCTTTGGAGGGTGCCGCTGTTCTTATGCGGTTATGGGTGCACTTGGTGTAGTGAAAACCAGATGATGAAAGAGACCACTGTTGGCCCTGGTCTTGCACTGCATGGAGTGTGCTTATCTGAGCAGGACCTAGAAACAACTGAAGGCACTCTCAAGTTGAGTGGTACTTGTAAATGGTTTCAAGAATAGAAGCATGGCTGAAGAGGACTTGCTAGTGGGCAGAATGAAATGGTAGGGTCTGAACTGAATAGGAGGTCATAGAAAGTCTCAGGGTCCTGTGTCCCTATGTGCCAATACTGCTGTTTGAAAGTAAGGAAGAGAGAGGAAGAGATCACACAAAGCACTTGGAGCTTTGGGTTGTGAGCCCTGTGTGGGTTAGCGTCAGTCTGAGACTTAATAGTTGAGGCAGGGCTAGTGGGAAAGAAGTAGTTGTCTTATATTTAGTGCATTGGGGTAATTTTGAGGGGGTTGCTGCCCATCCATGAGCATGTTTTATTTTTTTATTTGGCATGAAACTGAAGGAATATGTGGCACACTTGGGATGCTTTGGAAGTACTTGAGAACTCAGCGTCCACATTGGATCATTTTGGAGGACTGAGCAGAAGGACCTGATCCCAGGGCAGTTCATCCCACTGCCCTTTTGGGAGCAATTAATGGGTGCTAAATGGTGCCTGGGTATTGTTTTGGAAGGAGCGAAGTTGACTTTCCCAAAGCAGTGTCACAGAGCAAGGCAATAAGCTGTAGGAGTGTGAGAGTGTGGGTCCTGTACTCTTGCATTTTCCTCATCCTTCTTTCATTTAGTAGTATTAGTATGCCTTGTGTTTCTGGATATCCTGCTGAATTTATTTTTTTGTCTGTCTGTTTGTTTACCTTTACTTCTATCAGGCTTGCATATATATTTTCTGACTAATACAGAAGATAAATTCTTGGACAGTTATTCATTGTCTTTGAATCCCTTCTTGGCCAAGTTCCTCTCCCTCACTGTGAACAAAACGATTTTGGAGGCCTACCTGTCTTTATTAATTTATTTATTTTTCCCTTATTATATGACCTCAGACTTAACAAAACAATCTGTTACCAAGTAATTAATTCTCCCTTTCCTTCTGTTCCTGTTCAGCCCAAATCAGTGTCACTGCGATCTGGTGGACACTAGCTCAGTTTTATGTAGTTTTGTCCTTCTCTGTTCCATCCTTTTTCAGGGACTGCTGTGATAAGATGCACCCTCATTCCTCGCGTCAGAATTGCATTTAGAATTTGTGTGGGTTTTGGTTTGGTTACACATTTCAATCTTTTGATTGGGTATTCTACTGAAAGAATTCAAGTTTTGTGTTGGGTCAGGACAAACATCTCCAGAGCATTTGATCTCTTTATAGCACAAGATGTCTGCACATGCTGGAGGTGTGGTCCATGTCAGCATCCTGATAGTCGTTTCCCCAAGACCAAGTGCATTTGTCCT
The DNA here is from genome assembly GCF_011077185.1 of Oxyura jamaicensis. NCBI lineage: Eukaryota > Metazoa > Chordata > Aves > Anseriformes > Anatidae > Oxyura > Oxyura jamaicensis. The sequence continues at coordinate 150,613,862 of NC_048893.1, read as the reverse complement.
GTATCTTTGTTTTGGAGGAAAACTCTAAGGAGTTTTCAAAAGCCTTCCAGACAATGTTGTAGATATTTCTTCTGTCTCCTGATGAATATACAAAGTCATTAATTACTCATTCTGTAAATCCTGAAGTTTGTCATGACAATCCTGGGCTCTATCACCCCTAAATCCATGTCACAAGACCTTTTTTTAGCTGTAAAGGCTCATTTTATGATTCTTAGGACCTGCCTTTCAACTCTGGAAGACAGGCAACCCCACACCATATGGCACCCAAGTCCAAGCTTCACCTTCCAGTCACATCCACCTTGTCCTCAGGAAATACAGAGGAAGTCCTTTCAGAGTGAACCTCTCCTGTTCCTAAGATCAATGCAATCGTCCCTGAAGATCCTATCCTCTGAGGGCTGTTCAGTGTTTCAGAGAGCTGCTGTTCCTAGAGTGACTGTGGCTGCTTTTCTCTCGAAGAGCCGGCCCTTGAAGAATACTGATGTTCACATCGCTGCATTAAAGCACAGGGCACTCAGGAGCATGATTGCAGTTTTCCATGGATTCAGTTTTACCTCAGCTGACAGAGTAATGCAAGGTCCCTTCTTTTGTCTCAAGTGATTTGAAGTCTGGAAGTGTCATCATCCACTTTCAGTCTTTCAGTACAAATTATTTTGCTATAGATTTCATGGACTTGCCAAACATTTTTGTCTGGTGGTCTAGGGAGCTTTTTTTCTGGATCCAAAGTAGGAAAGGGGTCTTCCTGGTGGCTATCACCTTTACCAAGAAGTTGGGAGACTTCTGTCTCTGTTCCTGTACCCTCACCCCTATACCCAGAGGGTGTAAATGTTGTCTGTGTCTCTCTTCAGTTCCTTCCTGATGTTGTGCCTGATTCTTCTTTTTCCTGAGTCACAAAATTCCTCTGCCTCTGCTTTTCCCTAGGGCACCTTCTGTGCAACCAGGGGCTAAGCCATGCTTGTCTCATAGGCAAGGTGTGTGAAGTAGTCCTTCTACCTGCCCAGGAGCAAACCTTTCAGGTGACCTTCCCGTAAGTGTGTGTATAACTAAGAAACCCAAAAGGCCAAATCTCCTCACACAACCTATTTAATGAGATAGTAGCTGTGTCCAAGATCATGAAGAAGCTGCTAAGCTCAAGTTCTTCCTGCTTCACAGAGGTCGGGGTGTATCAGCAGCTTTATTTTAAATGGCTGCTGTTCCTGATATGTTACCAAGCAGCACTTCCTCATAATCCTAGTCACTTTTAATAAAAACCTGTTCCAGACACCCCTTTAAGTGCTGTGCTAATATACTGAAGAGCATTGTTCCACTTGAATAAGCTGTCTTAGTCACTTTTTCTCCAAAAGGTTTTGAGATTTATATCCCAATCTGAGACTTGGTGTGTGTCACGCTTGAAGACACCTGCAGCAAAAAAGTGCACACAAACCAGGATGCAAGGGACAGTAACAGTGGAAGTTGGTTCACATTGATTGTCCAAGTGTATGTTCAGTGCTCATCCTCTGTGGATGGTGGTCCTGCAACCCCCTGATGAGAGAGGAAAAGGTGGTATATACACTTTGTGCGTTACAGATGCTATAAAGACAAATTTCCTCCACAAACATCTGCAGGATCTGGATCCGATGTATTGATAGGTATGTGGAGAATGCATCATAAGCTGTGAGTATTTCCCTTTATTGTTCTGCTGGTTTAACTGGCTGTGGAAAAGCTTACAAATAGCAGATGCTGAGCTTTCCAGTTAGCATACTATGCGTACTTACTCAGAACGGAGACAACCTCTGTTTCAGTCTGTAGATCAGATGTGTATCTTCCTGAAATGTAGTTACGCTGTTGATAGATTCTGCTTGTACAGAAAATGAATGCAGGCATGAATACAGCTTTAACAAATAATCTTTGGAAATAAAATGCCCAAAGCAGGCTCCTATTGTGAGGATTTGTGTGTGTTGTGGTGCTCTGTCTAAAGCTGTTATGACGAAATATAAAAAAAATGCAAACTCAGAATAAAGAATCGAGTTTTTGGGGGGCTGAAAGAATGCCATGAAAATCGGATTGACTTGTTGCATAGCATCATTGCAGGCATGAAATATGTACAGTAGTTTTTAGACACTTTCTAAAGATGTGTGTTTTCATGCCTTTTCTCAGGTCTCCTTGATACCGAAATTGCTTCTCCTGTTTGACTATCTTCAACATGCCAGTTCTTTGAAGTTGGTTTTCAATCTGAGACCTTGTTGTGTTTTAATCACTTTTCCATAGCAATACTGCAGGCTGTTACGGTCATGATACTTAAGTGCTTTTCTGCCCTTTCTTGTACTCTGGCACACTAATAACTATCTTTCTTTATACCATGTGGGAGAAAAAATGGAATTAGGATTAGATTTTTATTGTAACCCTTACCAAGATGGAGCCCTCTGGTTTATGACGGAAACCAGTAAGAAGTTGTGATGGATGCAAGGTACGTTTTTCCACTTACAGCTGTAAATCAGCAGGGAAGTGACCCAGAAGTTATGTGAGTTACGAAGAACATTGTTAATACAGACCTAAATAAATGGTGCATGTGTTTGTGAACGTAATTCAAAAATAGGGTGATGTGGCCAGAGAGAAACAATCTGGATCAATGCATGGTGTTTATTTCTTGTTTTGCATCCCCTTTGCTTCAGGTTCAGATGACTGGAGGGTGGTGGCTGTGGCCAAGCACAGCAGTGGTCCCTCAGAGCAGTGCAGCGATTCCCACGTGGCTGGGAGAGATGCTAAAGCAAAGGAGATGGCAGTGCTCTTTAAACAGCGGGCTGTCAGTGATAGCTCTGAGATGCACATGTTCTGGAAGCCAAAATGTTTGCTGAAATGGCTGGTATTGCCCCTGCTCCTCCCACCCTCAGTCTGGGAGAGGTAGTGGACAGATCAGAGGTGGTGCGTGGGGAGGGGGTTTGCAGCCCCGGCTTTGTCTTCTTTTTCTTTCCCTGTTCCTTGCGGGACATATGGTAATATGTAATGGCAATCTGTCTTTGATTGACTAATTCTTCTTCAGTCTTTTCAGTGAATAAAAAAGTATTTTTGATTGCCACATAGCTAAAGCAGCTATTACCATCCTCTTATTCTTCTAATCACTTATAATTGTGGAATAGAGTACTTCTGGTTACAGACTCGTCATTATGCAGTTACTCCTTAAATAGTGCGACTTAAATATTCTCTCACTCATTTTATTTGGTCTCCTAAAGAAAAATGAACAACCTGTTTAGAATAATTAGTTTGCTAAAAATAAATTACTTGAGTTGGTTTCCTTACTGTAGATACTGTACAGTACAAGACAAGAGAGAAGTGAAAGTTGAATGCTCTCATTACCTCAAAGTCACTTTTTTTCCACAGGTGACAGTTAAGAAATGTTAATGCATGCTAAGAATGCATTTATTGATGGGACTCATGGATACAGGGACAAAGCTGTCCCATATTCCACCACCATAAAGCACACTAATCTCTTCAGTTGATGGATTCTTAAATGAACAGATTGAGAGAATAATTGGGTTGCTCTCTTAATCCTTAATTTGAAATATGAATGAGAAATGCTTTGATATTTATATTTGCATAAGTTAATGTTTTCTAATTGATTTATTTAATACTTCCATGTTGACTTACTTGTTTAGTATGTTTGTTCACTCTGCTTTGGAAAGAAATTACAGAAACAGAGGCTTCCAGTTTTGCTATTTTTCAGCGTATTTTGAAATGCCTAATAAGAAGGTGAGAAGGCAAAAGATGCTTGTGTGAAGTTGTATTATTTCCGTTTTCGTTAGCTGTCACGTTTCTTGTGTGAAAGCCTGCAGCTATTGCCTGACATTATTGCTTGGGAGGAAGACACACAGACATGTCATGGTTGCCTTTCTGCTTGCCCTTTTACACTTGTATTTGTGCAGTGCTTTTATGTTTATTTATGTTATAAAATTGTTGAAATGTGATGTCTCTTGATTTTTTGCTATGTAAACAGACAGAGTGGAGACTGCAGACTGGACTGTGAGACACAGGTTTGATAGTGCCTCCCATGTTTTCCTTTATTTTTATTTAAACTAGGTATTGTCATGATGTCAGGATTTTTAAAAAATCTTAAGAGGTCTTGTCTGTGTCTGATTCCCCATCAAGAGGGAGAATCTTTTAAGATTTCTATTGTGAAGTCATCCACTGATCACATGGATGGGATAGGGTTAGGCTTCTCACTGTATTCTGAAAATGTAAAGGTCAGTACTCCTACTTGCTGGGGAATTATTCTTAATTTTATGTTTACACGGGCATTATGTAGCAAGGGAGAACGTTGTTTTTCCGAAATATGCTGTGCAGAGATCTACAGCAAAGACATTAGGAGATTCTTCAGAAAGCTTTGTACAAAAGTGTTTTCTTTAATTGTTTGTACTGGGAAAGTTAGGAGCTTCAAATTGGCTGTGGGTTTTGTCATGCTTCGTGTTGGTCTTCAGGCAACCCAGTGTTTAAGTTAATGCAGTCCCCAGTGTAATCGGCTCCATTGCAGCTTTCTTCCTATGCTGTGTCTGGCAGTTTTAGCTTTGTTTATTTTATTTTTGTCCAATTTCTCATTTACTTATTTGCTTTATTTTTTATTTTTATTTTTTTACTATTTTTCTTTAACTACCGAGTTACTTAGCATTAATTTTCAAAATGCTTTTTAATTACATAGTTCAGTTGCAAAAAATCTTTACAATTTTCTCAAAAATGAATTCTGGCTGCCTTATTCAGCTCCACTGCTTCTTGGAGTTCATCATTTTCACAATATAAAATACAGTGCCCTTGTGTCAGGGTTGTAGGGTTGGTTTTGTCTTGTTTTCAGTTTTCCAGCTTCTACGTTTTAGCCTCAGAATAGCTCTCAAATCCTTTTTACTTGCTGTAAAACTGTAGATTTTGTGGACCTGGAGCTATAGCAGTGGGGAAAGAAGGAGACATTATGGGAAAAGGGACTTGGTGCGTGTATTACAGGCTCCTCTTATTATTGCCTGGGTAGACTGATACCAGTTGCTTTCCTCTGTGTATTGCAGCTTTATTAGATTCTTCCTCAGAATCTGCCCCACATCAAAATTAATCTCCTTCCATTTTTAGTTTTTGTTTAGGTTTGGGTAGGAAAGATCAGTAAAGCCCAGCATAATGCTGATTGTGCTTACACCACTGCCCCAATATTTTTCTTTGTAAAAGAAAGCATAGCAGTGTGCTCATCCATCAGAACGGCAGGTTTTCCTTCTGATCCTTTTGCTGCCGTGGATTTGTAAGTTCATAATACCATAAGCTACTCCAGTTTCTTCTCTGTCCTGTGGGACACTTAATGTTGAAGATCAGTTTTTTTCCTGGAGTTGCTGCCATCTTAGTACCCCTTAGCTTTTTACGTTTGAGGAATAAGCCTGACTTTGCTCTGCTTATAAAGCTGAGATATATAAGCATACGCAAATGTCCTGGTAATTAGTCTCCCATTGCTCTGTGAGAAATCTGATGATTTTCTTCTGTGTGGCTAGAGGTGATTTTTATTTATTTTTTTTTTTCCATTCAGCCAGCCAGATACGAAGATGTGCTATAGAGTGTTGCTTTGGTCTCCTTTTTTATTATCCATAATTATTGGTGTCTATTAGCACCATTTCTCTGGTAATTTGTGTTCTCAGGGAGGAAAGTACATCAACACACTGTTATCTAAAAGGGGATATAGGCATCTATACAAGCATCGTCTTATCTTGTAACGTAAATGCGTGCTTGATGCTGTGCCCTTTCGTGCAGTCAAAGGGAAGAACTGAGGCATTTAAATCACTTTCTACTTAGCTGGTAACTGGATTATTTATTTGTTACGGGCAGCAGTGGTGCTGGAGCACAGAGATCGACCCGCAGCTTTCGATGCCTTCGATGCCTCCTGCCACGCACCGAGCTCGGTCGCAGTCAGCCTGCACCAGCAGGTCGATTTGACATGCATGGGGGCCTGCCAGGCAAACAGGCGAACCTGGGCTTAGCTGAAATGCTTCTTAACCAAAGTTGATACTGATACCTGCACTTAGCATAGCAGTAAAGCTAAAGAAAATGCTATATAAAAAAAAAACACTTCCTATGACCTGCTCCACTTACCACTGGCCTGCTGCCCCTGCCTTGTCAACCCTGAGGGCCTCTTGCTCCCGTGCACCCACCCCGACAAGGGACTGCGGGTGTTGGTGCTGGTCACAGATCAGGATGGGGCTGTACTGGCCGTGGTTCAGGTCAGGGAGCAGTGTAGAGTTTTGTCCCAGCTCCAGCGACGAGGAGGAGGTTCCAGTGCTTCTGTACTGTTGTCAGTCCTGCTGTCCCTCCAGGTTTTTGGAGGATCTTCCCCCTCTTCACTGCCAGATTTGCTGCCGTGCCAGGTAATGTCACCACTGTCTTGGTCTGAGCACCACATGAATCCCTGATTAAATACTGCTTAGAATGATTTCATCTAGCATGCCGTTTTCTGTTCTTGTTGGTCACTCCCTTGTGTTAACTTTGGGTACCAATCATGAGAGTTATCTCCTCATGTTACTTTTGGGATGCTGCCATCAGTAATCTCCAGGCAAGCATTTACATCTTTCTGCCAGTCATACTCAAATCCTCTCTTATTTCGCTTTTCCTTACAGGCAAGAGCTCTGAAGACTGCTATATGTAATTTGTCTCTGCCAAGGTCATAGTGTCAAAGGAGGTCTGTGTGGATGCATCCACAGTTGTTTGTGTGCTTGGGGATTTTTTTCTGAAAGTCTTCGTGAGGTAGCGTAGGATGCTATATTTCTAGCAAGCTGAGTGAAGAGAGAAGGCACAAGTATCAAAAAGCAACGTTGCAAGATTTTTAAGATTTATTGCTGTGTAATAGTGGTGAAAGTCTTCCAGCTTTTCAGGCCTGTCCAGGCAGGACCAGACTATCACAAGTTCCTCTGATTAGATTTACAGACTCATTAAGTAGGCTGTGCAGACTCATGTCTGTTGTAACTACTATAATTTCATTAGTAATATGGCTATATAGTTTTTGATTTCACGGACGACTATGGTGCAGCGTGTTTGAACCACAATAGGTATTTTTATTGTTTTATTTTCATTAGTAGTATATTTCCTCTTATTTTTTTGGACTGGAAGACATTATCCACTCATATTTTTGTGTTTTCCAGTGTGTCTCAGACTCTGGGCTTACCCTTTGGGCTTAATTATGAATGCCTGTCATGTCTGCAATTACGTTGAACATAAGCAACAAAATGTTACATGAGTTAAGCTGGACAATAGCCAACTTCCTATCAGAGAACAGCAAAGTCAAGGAGATAAGAGCTGAAAATTAAGCTAGATATTTTCTTATTGAAACTGGAGGCTGTACTGCATTGTATTTTTCACTTTTAAAAAATCTGCAGCCCTTGCTTGCAAGAGTTAGGAATAAAAAATAATTGATGTCCCTTTAGTGTGATAAAACCATGTGTTATAGTTAATAGAGTATAGAAGACAGGATTTGTTGGTTACTACCATTGTAACATTCTTTTTAAAAACTATATACAGAGAAGTCTAATTTATCAGAAAACCCATTCCTTGTAATGAATTTTTGTACTGACCACTTGATTTTGACCTATCTGGCTTTTTAAATAAGCATGATCTGCTTGAATTAGGAAAAAAAGCAATATTGGTCTTTTGTCAGAGATGCTTAGTGAAATCAAAGGTGTGCTCCGTGCATGTTCTTAATAGTTCCCAGTGGGATTATTCTAAGACTAATGTATTCTTTATGTATAGAAAAGAAAAAGAAACCAACCAACCAAACAAAAACACTTGCAGGATGATTTTGATCTGTTCAGAGATCTTTATGCCTTTCTTCTTTTGTGGCACCAGAATATGTTGGAGGTGAAGCAGGAGGCATGCTGGTATAGGTAAAGCTGAAAGTCCATGTTAGTTGAACCCTGCATAGCACCGGTAGTCAGGGCAGCCATAGAAGCATAGTGTTCTTCTACAAGAAGAACAGTAATTGTCTTGGCTGAAAACTTCATTAAAAAAGCCAGGAGAATTTAAAATTAGTATTATCATGAGAAATTGGTAAGGATATATACAGACTGCTACTTGGTGCCTCAAGGAAAATTGCAATGAAGCTGCATATAATGTGGAGGATATTTTTTTCAGTTCCCTTTCCAATAATGGTAGTTGTCTAGATAACAAGCAAAGGTGTGATGAGAAGTTGGATATAATTGTTAGAATCATTTGAACTGAAGTGAACTGAATTACCTTCATTTTATGAAGCATAGCAAGAATAACAAGGTAGGTAACACTGAGTTTTAAAGATTTCATTACCTTTTTTAGAGTTACAGAGAACAAAGCCGTGGCCTTTTGAATGTGTGTGGATCAATATGCTGCTGGAGGGATCTGTTACCGCCATCGAATGATACTACAGAGTAGGAGAGTTCCTTTAAGTACCACCATAATTCACAGTTAATAAAATGGTGGTGTTATAGGGAGACTTCAATTTAAGCGACGTTTAGTGGAAGTTCTTTGCAGTTGGACATAAAACAAGCTATTGTTGCCAGAAGATGGAGGATAATTTGCTAAAGCAAAAAGGTATCACACTGAAAATACGGTAAGTCAATTCTGGGCTTCGTTTTGATGGATAAAGATGAACTAACCACTGGACTGGAAGCTGATGGTTGCCAAGGGACCAGTAATCCTGATCTGATTATATTTAGTACAAGGAAACAGGGCAAGTTCAATCACGAGCTCATATCAAAAGGGCTAATTTCCCAGAACTGAGGAAAACTGTATTTGAAATTGTCTGGGAGGAAAAAATGGACAGAAAACTGGGAATTCCTTAAAAAAAATATAGGTGGGACCCCAAGGGATTATAGCTAGTAAATGAAGGGGAGAAAGGAGATCTCTATTCTAAAATAAATTCAGATCAAGAGAAACTAGTGCAGTGTCACAGGCTTATGAGTGAAAAGAAGTGGGAAAACAGGCAAGAATGCCAACTAGTTTTCTTCTGTATTTTAAAGTGTGTACCAGAGAATGTACTGATGGGGTTGCAGAAATTCTTCTTATTTTCAGATCTTTTAGTAGCAAAGGAGAATGGTGATAAATCACATACAGTTATGGAACAAGAACTACTGTTGCATCTGTTCCACCAGTGCTGGAACAGGACATCGAGCAAACCTAGTGAAAATTGTTGCAGTTGTTTATTGGATGTTGAAAAGGCATTTATCACTCAAAAGGTCATATCTTAGTATCACTTAGTACCTGTCCTCAAAAACTTCACTGCTTTTAAGGGGAAAAAATTGCAAATGCAATGCTGTTTATTGAAGGCTTTTATGGGTCCCACACCTTTAGGTTCTATCTATGCTATGGATTAAGAAATGGCATTACCACAAAAATTGCTAGTATTTTAGACATTGAATCAACGCAGTTTGGCCAGCTATGAACAAATGCACGCTGCTGATTTTTTTTTTTTTTTACACCATCAAACTAAATCCTGGAAAGACTAAATTCACCAAGAAAGCAACTCAGAATAACTGTGCACTGTAGTTCTGCAGGTGTCTTCCTAACGTAATACATTTTGGAAAGATTTACACCCACAGCAACGAGGTTCTGTAAGTAGGCTTGAATTAGAGGCAGAGCATGTCCTGTTCTCGTACAGGCATTTTATGTTCTGTTCTGCTCTGTCCAGAATCTATGTTTTGGCCAGATAACACAGACCTCTCCTTAAAATCACAGTAGTTTAAGATGCCAAATCCCTTTACCAGAAGAAATAAAAAATGCTAGGGGTCTCTTTGTAAGATGTTGGTGACAGCCCTAATGAGGGTAATAAAGTATGGGATGTCTACAATGGTAGGGTGGTTACATTAAACTACAATGTGAGTTTCTTAGAAAAATAAGGAACAACTTTCTTGTGGTTTTGTGAAATTTAATCTGCCATTACAAGGGAGTAACAAGGCATTACTTACTACTAATCCATCTAAGCACCTGCTTTTCATGCTACTTTGAATGATCTTTGTTCAAATAAAATAACATCAGATCTGTTTGCATGTAATCACCAACACTGATTTTTCTTATCCTTCGCAGCTTTCCAAATTAATGAAAGGAAGAATGCTTATATTCTTTATGTGAAATCTGATGAAACTTGCTTGAATCAAAAAGCTGCAAGAAACCTGTGTCACTAACCATTGTTTCCAAGTGATCCACTAAATGGACATGGTGCTTGATTCACCTCATCATTATTTGAACCGTGCTTGTCCGCAGCAGCAGCAGTGCATTTTAAGCCCTGTGAGGTTCTTATCGTAGAATATCTTGAGTGGGAAGGGACACACAGGGATCATCAAGTCTAACTCCTGGCTCTGCACAAGACCACTCAAAAACGACTAGCTTATTTGCAGCGTGATGATGATACAATGCTAGTATGATTCATCTGTGGTACAAACCATACTACATACATTAAGCATATCAACAAGATATTTGGTAATATCAGCAATTCTATGATAAGTTTTTCTGGCCAAAGTTAGGAAAGAACCTCCTTTCTTTCTTTCTACAACAAGGAACAAAACCTTTTCTATATACTTTTTTTTTCCTCTGGCTAGATTATCTAAGGATGCAAGTTTAATGAAGTTTGTTTTTGAAGGACAGCATTTTTAAAGGTTATCTGAGAAGCATGATTTGTTTATAGTGAAGAGTTTTTATGCAGTCTCTGTGCAGTGTATTTACAAAGGTAACTATGGTATTTGTGAACAGAAAGGCTTAATTCTGTCTTTGCAGGTTTCATTTCCTCACGTTCTGCTTGTGATGGCAGTGGTATTAAGAATCTGCCGTGGCCTTAGTTATGGAGTCATTTAGACGTGTAGTCCTGTTGGACATGAGCAGTTCATAGCTTTTTATAGTTCATTGTAGTTAAGTATGAGAATACTAATTAATACTTACTTAATCCCCACCACTTGCTACCGTGTAGTTATTGCAACATCTATTTGCTAGCCTCTCTGGGTTACAGTTACACTTCAGGGAGAGATATTAAATTACCCACTTCAAGTACATTTTACTGCTTTATCAACAAGACATACACTTGTAAATATTTGCAAAGCTAATGAACGTCCTTCCTCACAATGCTGTGTGTGCTTTAGTTGTAGGTCAGTCTCGATCCTTCAGGGATGGAGTGGGACAGGATATTGCATTTGTGCACTGCAGACTAGTGCTACTGGAGTATGGGTTGTTGGGTGGAATTTCTATTCCAGTTTGGTCTGGTTGGGATGGCCATGGTTCATATAAGTCCAGGCCTTAAACTGATCCTGCCTTCCAAATCACCCCTTCAAAGCCCTAGCTGGGACCTCTGGGAGGACAGGGCAAGGCAGGTATGTCTAATGTGTTTTTTTTTTTTGTTGTTGTTGTTTGATTTTTTTATTTTTTTTTTTTCTGGGAGAGGGAGGCTAGTTATGTATCCAAACACCTACTGATACCACTTGTTCTTCTCACTTCTTAAACTTGTTTGCCTTCCTTATATTTCCCCAAATAACATGTTGATTTCAGTTTTGATCTCCTCTAGAAAACACCTTTATATTTGTATATACTTTATATGTGTTTACTATTTCACCCTTCTGTCACGCTCTTTCTGTTGATGAACCTTGAGAGCGACATGTTTGTCAAAGAGAGAGCTTGGTCATGTTGTTACTGTCATCTTCCGCATAAAAAGACTGTTTATCACTTACCTGGTAGAAGTTACAGCATTACAGGTCATGAGGCACGGGAGGTAAAGAAATTTGTTGTGGTCTCTCCATGGACAGTAAAGCTTGGTTGTTGACGCTGTGCCAAAGGCTTTACCAGTTCATTATGAAACTTAGATATATCAGAAAAGGAGCCTCTGTCTTCCTTCCCCTGAGCAAGACAGATGGGGGCCAAACTCTGTTTCTAGCAGAGTTCGGTTAAGTGTCTTGACCCTCCTTCTGTGAGATCGTGGTGTGTCATTTTAGCTCTGAGTGGTTGTTGTGATAATAGTAGCTTGCATTTGTTCACAGAATCACAGCATGGCTGAGGCTGGAAGGCACCTCTGGAGGCCATCTGGCCCAAGCCCTGCTCCAGCAGGGCCACCCAGAGCAGGTTGCCCAGGGCCATGTCCGGGTGGCTTTTGAAGGTCTCCAAGGAGGAGCCCCCACAACCTCTCAGGGCAACCTGTGCCAGGGCTCCAACACCCGCACAGCACAGAAGTGCTGCCTGGTGCTCAGAGGGAGCCTCCTGTGGGCCAGTTTGTGCCCACTGCCTGTAAGATTGGCCACATTTTTCTGCAAGCTTTTGCAAGTATAATGAGAATTTTAAATCTGTTCTCCAGGATGTGATCTCTCTATAGACAGAGGTCAGCTGCAGATTATAAAGTCACAGAAGATCTTTTGGGACTGGTCATCTATTCCTGTCCCTCAGTCCCAAAGCAAAATCTGTTGATTTTCCTGACAGATTAAAAGCAAGCTAGATAGACACCTCAAAAGAGATATCACAAATAGAGTGATGATGGCTTTCCTAATACGTTGCATCATTCATCAGACCCCTCTTTTATTTTGAAGATTCTAGTATAAGAGTATTTGACTACTTTGAAAAACAACAAAACACACAATTTAATTCAAAGAATTTCTAAGCTAAGTATTGTATATTGCAGCAGAGCAAATATAAGAATATATATTTCTGAATTTTGACTCCAAAGCATCATTCTGCAGGTCAGGAAGGTGATCAAGTTTGTCTGTTGGGTACTGGGCTTCAGTAGCTCTTTTAACCTCTGCACAGTATGAAGTGTGTGTGTGTATATCACTCTGGCAATGTGAAGAGCAATGCTTGTTAAATTCATTGCTATTCTGGCTTTTCAGGTCTTCCCTTTTCTTTAAGAGACTGTTCATAACTTTGTTTTGTTTAATGAATGTTTCAGTAAGTGAAAACTGGAAGTTAAAGTGAGGATGAAATAAAATATTCTGAAGAAACAGGGGCAGGGATAGAAAAATTCTTTAGATGCTTTTACAACACTAGTGCGTGTCTATAGCATCTCTGCAAAAATATTTGATGCTCAGAGTGACTATCAAATCAGTAAAACTTCTATTTAAAGTCATGCCAGTTTTATATCACTGAGCTCTATTGTTTTCTGTGCTAAACTATTTATGAAACAATTCCAGGTTTCTTCAAAGAATCAAATTAGAAAAAGTTCTCAGCAGACAGTCATAAATTTTCCTTAGTTTGGTTATGAGGTATAAGATTCAATTTGAGCTTGCTTTATTACCCTGAACAAATAATTGGATATGTTCAGAAACACTGAAAATAGTTATAAACAATTTGTTTCAATCTGTTAACTGAAGTTAAAATAACGTTAGCATAAATTCATCCCTGAAATTAATAGGCCCAAAACACTACAACTGATGGGAATTGGGGTTGATTCTGTCAGGTGTAAACTCCTCGCTATCAGCTCATCCTCTACATCTAACGGGTCGACTCCCTCAGCTTTTCAGCTTACATCTTTGTTCCTTTGCTAGACAGGAGCTCAGTTCGGAAAGTAGTCCTTCCAAGTGAACCACTAGTAGTATTCCATACTGTCACTTGTACTGTTTTTATAAATGTGGTTAATAATGTTTTGTTGTTTTACAGGTGAAGCAGGCAATTATTTCCCCTTCACACTTTCCCTAATCCCTATTGCAAGGGGTTGGGAAATTTGTTATGCTAGTTTAACGGAAATTCTGTGGAAATAAGAGAAGTTGGAAAAATGGTTTTTGCTCACCTATTTGCACAGGTGGGCATACTGCAGGGAAATAAGTGTGATCTCCATACTGCATGAGTCTTAAAACCCTGATGACTGGGTGCAATCGGGTGCTAAAAGCTACCCATTGAAAATGTAAGGTGTGTACAAAGGGAGTGAATGCTTCCTCCTTTCAGCAGATCTCAGTATGCACAGGTGACAGCTTCAACAGCTATATTACTATTATTTTGCACACTTGTGCTTGTTATGAAGCCCACAGACCACTTATTGCAGGTATTTAAGGGGAACGCTCACGACCCTCCCAGAGGGTGAATTAATTAACGTGTGCGCAAAGTTTTGTAACATGAAACATGGTAAGTTCCACAGAGCTAAGAGCATGAGAAGCTGAATGAGATGCCATTTTACCCAACGTGGAATAGTTCATGAGGTCTGCAATTTGGAAATGTCAGCTACTAAGGAGCAGTTCCAAATACCTTAGAAAATACTTATAGATGGCTTCCAGTCATTATACTTTAAGATGAGATTACTACTGTGCACCTAAATGAGATGCTTATTTCAGTCTCCGAGCAGCTTAATTTTAAGACGCCAAAGGTCAGGGAGGCTCTAGTAATAATCTAATAACAATTGACTGCGCGTTTCTGGGAGATTTAGCTACATTAGAGCCTTGTTGCTGAGAGCAGGATGAATTAGTTATTACTTAACCGGCATAACTGGAGGCAGTCTCAGCCCTCTAATGTGACTAATACAATGTCATGGAGTGGCCAAAGGCACCTAATGCTTGGACAGCTGTTCTAGAAACTCAGAGCACATCCACCGTGGCTCTCAGCAGATTTCTGTGTCTCACCTCATAAGGATGTGATTAAGCTGGGACTGAGGTACCTGATGTCGTGGTTTTAGCTAATAGGCGTCAGGCCACGGTTCTGGAGGAGTTAGGTGTTGAATGCATTCATTCAAGTGTAAAAAATGTTTCTTTTTTTCTACAGATGATGAATCTTACGGCAGCCTGAATCATTTCAAAGCCTGCCTCCCTCTGAACCTTATTATGATCGGATTGTATAATGATTGTAAATGTGCTTTGAGATGCACAAATTGTAGGCACTAAGTAATTGAAAGGAATTTTTTTAATATTGATAGCAAAATAATATTCTGATCGTGAGATGTAACAGCAATTTTCTTGGAACACTGAATGGACATTTGGGTCTCAAGACCAGAAGCTTATTTACAGTTTAATTAAAGTAAATGCACATTAATAGCGATATTATTAGTATTCAGTATCTTTGGGAATGCACAGGCAGTTAATCTTCATATTTCCTAGAGGAATAAACGATAATTTGGGGATGACTAATTTGATGTAGTAATTTGAAATGTGATTTTGGAGTTTATTTATATGGTTTCAAAGTTACTTCTCATTTATTTTCTGGCAATCTAGCAAAGGTAGTTTAAAGAGGAAACTTCTGTTCTCAGTGAGTGTATTTGTTTCTTAAGTTGGAGATCAAAACTCATACGCAGGGGGGAAGGAGAGGCAGCCTTGCCATTGGAAACTCTGTCCCCATTCCTGCCTTCCCCAAGGTGCAGAGTGGTGTGAGATGGGAAGAATTTGTCTGAAAGGAGGCAGTTGTGCTCCCACTCTGAGTCTGGTGCTCACCACTTTATGTAACGGTTAAATTCACCAGGCTGGCAAGAAGCTAGGCTGGTGAAAAAGTTAAATTTCCTTCTGGTTAGTGAGTTGAGTAAGCACGTGAAAAAATGTAAAAGCTAATGTGAAAGGATTGCACGAGTAGAGGAAGAGGCAAATCACTGCTCCTTAAGCAACAGTGAGCTGCTAGATTTGCTGCTAGTCATGGAATTGCCTTCTTAGTCTAAGTCTGAGTTGGTTTAACCAAAACACTTTTCTGTGTGGAGACTGACAGTCTCCAAAAGCAATGTCCAGTTGTTTGTGCTGGTGTTGTCAGAAGTATTAAATTCTGTTTGAGGAAGCACTTGGGGAAAGCAGGAGGATCAGCTAAAGAAGAGGTCTAAGGAATCACTGCTGTCGCTCTCAGGAATCATGAATTTTGTCTTTCCAGTCATTAATTTCTTCAGCGTTTGGGGATCTTAGAGATACCATCTCTATTTTATTGGGCATGAATAGGTAGGGCTGAGTTTTGTGAGCACACACCACTTGGGAATAACATGGGACAGTGTGTGGAGTGAAAAAGATGTATCTTTCATGGAAGTTTTCTTGGTGGGGAGAATTTACTGCAAATCTGTTATGGGTCTTTAAGAATGCTTCAGAATGTGATAGAGCTGCTTGATATACTTAACTTGGATGTGTTTTGACAGAGTCCCCTTCTACAGGCACGAAAGGCTTTTTTATGGATGGATTTAACGGCTGCTTAAGGACAGTAGACAAAGAACATGGTCCAAATTTTTATAGTGGCAGGAGATCATGAACAGCATCTAACAGGAATCTCTTGGAATATGTACTGCTCAACATATTCCTGGATCTGGAAAAGTGATGAATAATGAAAAGACATAATTCTGTCTAATTAAAGCATTAAATTAAAACCGAAGAATTACAGAAGAATCTCATGATGCTCAGTGACTGGGCAATAATGCAACAAATGAAATTGTGGCAATAAATTCAAAGTAGTGCATCAGGGATAAAACTATTGCTGCTTACACAGTGATGGGCTGTAAATTATCCATTAGTACTCAGAAAAGAGGTCTGGAAATCATTGTGATAGGAGGCTGAAAATGCTGGTAGCGTGCTTAGTGCCAGTCAGAACAACGTTAAAAATGATTAGGAGAGGAGGAGAGAACAAAATGGAAAGCATTTTGTAAATGTATTATGCACTTACATCTTGGGTAGGAAACAGCTTCGGTGCAAGGAGAGATTCAGGGCTCTCCAGTTCACAAAAGAGATGATTGAGGAGAAACTGATAGAGATATATAAAAGCGCAAATGGCTTGGAGAAGGTAAATGGCAACAATTGTTCACCTTTTCTCAAAACACTAGATGAGGGAATATCCAGTGAGACGGACAGGAAGCATCTGTAAAATAGATTAATGCAAATAATGTTCATAGTATGCCTCATTATTATGTGGAGCTCTGCAAAGGTCACACATCTAAATGTCCACCAAATGGATTAGGCAGGGAGGGTAAATCAAGGACTGATAAAAACAATTATGTGTACAGATTGTTCAGCTTAGGAAGTCCTTAACATAGGGATTGCTGACAGCGGGGACAGTTAGTATGTGCTTCCCCCATTTTTATGCCATTTTCTTCAACATCTCCTATCAGCTGCTATTAATTTGACATTAAATTGACATTTGGTCTTAACCAGCTCAGCTGACCTTGTAGGCAGGTTAACATTTAACCACAAGAGACATATGTATAAAAACAACTACCTAAGTAGGCTCTTAACTGCACTTACTCAAAATGGATGGACCTAAAAGGAATTTGTGCATCTCTGGTGGGTCCTCAGTCCATTCTGATGGGTCTTTATGATCTGCATTGTTGGAGACGTAGCAGAGATGAAGGGAGATTGAAGAGGTGAGACAGGGATAGAGATGGACGCTTAAGCAGTGTGTATATAGAAAGCTTTGATTCTGGTGAGCAGGAGTCCTGGTCATTAGAAACAGGTAAAAAAAAAAAAAAAAAAGGGAAGGGCAGCTTTAGAGCAGTAGGTATTCTGCTTGTAGTTTTTTTTCTGTGCTTGACTGTTGGTAAGGTAAATTCTGGAGGTTAATATTGGTTTCACATTTTTGAAGAAAGCATCATGTCTTTCCTATTCCAACTTTCACATTAGAAGAAAAGCATTTAGGGGACTCCAGACCAGTGGGAATTGAAGACTGGGGGTTAGAAATTGAAGGCTTATTGAGAAACTTGCTAGAATTTAAGAGGCAGACTTCCATTAATATGATGGGAGACATAAAGTTTACAAGTCTGGATCTCCTACCTGTCTACCCAAATATATCATACAAGAAAGTTGAGTGGAAAACAAAGCCTGGAAATTGGCATATAAAAAGCCTAGAGGTGGAAGACTATGAAAAAAACGTGGAAAGGAACACAGTACTTGTTATTTGACTGATGTGTTAAATCAGGAGTTGAAGAGCTTTGGACTCTTGTTATATTGAGTTCTTACTTTTCAACTTGTCTTGAGAAGATGAAATTGGAAGACCACCTATGGAGACCTGTAGCTGAATGGAAAAAATTGTGTACAACACCTTATGCTGAAGATTATTTTTGTATCTTAAATGGTGAATCACTCTGCGCACAGGAGCATGAGGAATTGATATCCTCTGCTTCTCAAGTTAGTCTGCATAACAGCACAGTAAATTCCTTTGCTCTTTCACAGGTTGGTGGCTGTGTTTCATAATGTACATCTCTGAGATGAAGAGAATTGCAAGAATATTCAAATTGATTCAGAAAGGATGACACAACAGAACGTTGTTGTTGTGACCCCATGACATCAGACCATCCATCAGAGCCGTAAAAAAAAAAAGTTTCATTGTCACCTCACCAAAGGACAGACTTCTTCCCCTGTTGTGAGCAAAATCAGTCTTGAGTCAGGGAATTCCACTTAATTTAGTTTACTGCCTATTTATATCAACTTCAAATTACTGATTCTGGTATTGAAAAATGAGATGAACAATTAAACTACCAGTCAGAGAAACCATCTCAGCTTCAGCTGAGATACCTCTCCTTCCCCTTTCCTGGGCTGCTGTCCCTTGGCTGTGCGCTACACGCAGTCCTTTCAGCAAGGCAGAAGTTGTTGTCAGTGTGTTGTTCCTTGTCTTTTTACTGATCCTTTTTTGTTACTCAACTTGTCTGGCATGGGCTTCTCTTCTTTTGGGGGCTGCACCTACTCTGGTTCGGGTTCCTCCATGGGCTGCAGTCCCCTCAGTGGTGCTCCTCCTCCTATGTCATTTTCTGTGCTTCTTGTCCCTGCTTGGGCATCTCCCCTTTTTCCTCCTTTCTCTGCAGCTTTTCTGGGAGCTCTTGTGTTGCTTTCAGTAGATTGATGGTCTCAAATCTGATGTAAACAGATTGGTAGCTAGCTGGAGACAACTGATTACATGCACAAAATACCCTAAAGATACTTAGGGAACTTATGTTGAAAGACAACTGACCGATTAATTTAGGAACTGCACTGAAGGAAGAAGATGAAGAGTGAAGGTTGCATCACACTCCTGATTTGAGCACCAAAAATCCCCTCCATGTTCTTTTGGATCTACTAGCTATAGGATTTCTGGTTATTTTCCTATTCTGTACATACTATGTTTAATGTTGTTACCAAAGAAACGGACTTGCACGTAAAAACAGAAGTATATGAACAATTGCATGAATATTAGAATACAGGAAATGTTAATGCTCCAATTTTTTTTCAGTCCTTTGTTTTTCTAATGATGAAGCCTGTCCCTGCAGTATCAGGCACTGATATTTAGTGCTAATTTATCTAGACAGTAGCGTATAATATAAGATACAATCTTTATTTTAGTAGTGTGTTGTGAACTGCCTTTTGGAAGTAATTGAATAGATTAAATGGGAGTGGACGTATTACAAACTTAAAAATTGTGCTGGAATCTTTGACGTGTGTTTTCAGAACTTTGTCTTTACGTGTATGGCTATGATTTTCTGTCATTTCTGAGCTATTTATATCATGGGTAAAAGGATATTGATGAGACTAATTTTTCATGTAGCACGCATTAGTAGATCAAAGGAAAATATGTTAGATTCTGTTAAGTTGGACCTCTTTTTCTCCATAAAGAGAGCCAATAACTAATATACTTATCGGAGATCCTTTATAAAATAAGAACAATTCAGTAGGAAGATCAAAAAAAAATTATCAACCAAATAAGAAGAAATTGGTAAAGATCTGGACTTGTGCTGAGGCCAAACTTGTTCAGATATTCAGAAGTGCCTTGGTGATGCTAGATTGTATAGTGCCTTGTGGAAACTGGAAAGAAATGGATTAAGAAAAAACTGGCAAGCCTATTATTCTGGCCTTCTAGATAATTCTGTGCTGTGAAGCACTGAACCAGGATCACCTGATATTTACAGATGAATGAATCGGGATGATGTGTGCATTGTGTGTGACATAAAACAGACCACCACATGATGTTGAGCTAAATATTTTAAAGTAAAATTAGCAATTGTGAATAGGAGAGAATACTCTTCAAAGTCTCCTTAGATTACTGTAAGTATGTTGATAATACAAGAAAAATAACCTATCGCTAATGTTTGTAGGCACCTTTCACAATCTCAATGATAAATTTGTAATTACTCTGTCCAAAAGAAAAACACACAAGGCATGACTAAGATTCTCTTCAATTGTCCAATGAGTAATACTGAATCACTCTACATCATCGGGCTATTAGAGAAAGTGCCTGTATTCATGGGTGAGAATCTGTTTTATCACCTGTTTCCGTGTGCTTTAGAATTTATTCAAGTCAATAAGCTGAGAAAGAATTTAATCATAACCAACCATTTGACCTACCTACATGTGGCGTGAGTGCTTTAAGTAATTTTTTTATTTCCTTATGAAGTAGTGGAGACAACGCCTGCATTCCAATAAGAAGTATGATTTGATAGTTGGGAAGTGCTCTCTTCCCTTTCACTGTCCTAGCAACGTATGACGGCATATGAGAAAGATCACAACACTTCTCAGAATGGGATATTAGAAGGTAACTGTGAATGTTTTCAAATACCACTTATTAGTAATGTTACTCAGCTGACATTCATACACGCGTGATACTTGATGTCTCTGGACCAGGATCAGTATTGGTTATGCTTTTGTTGCCCCAGCAGCCACTCTTCAGATTTGTGTGACTACCTCTGTATACTAGGCAAAGTATTGAAAATACTAAGGTCCTCTAAAATACAGTATGCGTGAGTCTGTGATTACATGCTTGATGAACACTTGAGGAACAGCTTTAAAAAAAGAAAAACAACAGAAAACTGGTCACACTTTCCTAGTAAATCAAAATCATGAAACTTTATAAGCAGAGTATATTCCTTTGATGTTCCTAGCACTACTGACTCAGACCTCTTATCAGATTTAATTTATAAACTAACACTGAAGAATTAATGGAACTAATTTGTTGCTCAGATGATTCATTGTGTTGTGTATTTGCTCCTGTTGAGTTCTGTATATGTATTTTTTGAAAAGTAGTAAAACAAGTCTGCATTCACCGAAGGAATTATTTATTTTCATCAAATACAGGTTCTTATGCCATGCAGTGTTCTATTTAATGAGCTATTCTTAGGCCGTTTGGTTTTATAATATGCCTGCATTTCACTGGGGGATGACTTCCATGGGTTATGGAGATGTGAAATCAACCTAGCTCGCTAATGTTTATAAATTCCCCCCCCCTCCTTTTTTTTTCCCTCTGCAAACAGAGATCATTGTGTAATCAAAAGGACAGATAATTGTGTAATCAAAAATGAAGCTCTGGTGAAATTCTTAGCTTTTTACCTTGTTTTTACAATGTACTTTAAAAGCACCAACATGCTTCTTTATCACTTTTTTTTTTTTAAATACAAAGAAGTTGTAACTATTTTAAGAAAATATAGACTCTCCCAAGCATTAGCATCAAAAAAACAACGCTCTCATTCATCCCAGAGGGTTAGTCATGTTGACTGAGCACTTGCTTGCCATTTGCTCATATTTGTTGTGCACTTCTATGCATCTGAAGGGTCTGGAGCACAAGTCTTACGAGGAGCGGCTGAGGGAGCTGGGACTGTTCAGCCTGGAGAAGAGGAGGCTCAGGGGCGACCTTATTGCACTCTACAGGTACCTGAAAGGAGGCTGTAGCGAGGTGGGGGTTGGTCTATTCTCCCACGTGCCTGGTGACAGGACGAGGGGGAATGGGCTTAAGTTGTGCCAGGGGAGGTTTAGGTTGGATATTAGGAAGAACTTCTTTACTGAACGGGTTGTTAGTCACTGGAATAGGCTGCCCAGGGAAGTGGTTGAGTCACCATCCCTGGAGGTCTTTAAAAGACGTTTAGATGTAGAGCTTAGGGATATGGTTTAGTGGGGACTGTTAGTGTTAGGTCAGAGGTTGGACTCGGTGATCTTGGAGGTCTCTTCCAACCTAGACTATTCTGTGATTCTGTGATCATTAGTGTATGATGGCCACATCCTACAGCAGATATGATCTTTTCATTTCCCTGAGCTGTTCTTGGTAGCCCTCATTGTAGGGTGTCAGGTTATCAGAGGCACATTTGAAAATGCACCCTCCCCTCCCTGGTTACGGCAGCCTCTTAGGTCTTTGCAAACAAGTTTTAGAACATCCCCGTGAAGTGAGGTGGTGCTGTCATCCCTGCTCACAGACGAGGAAACAAGGAACAGATTACACAGAATAATTTGGGGCTGGAGAGTTTGAGGATGTCTGGGGCTGGACATTTTTATTTGGCACTGATTTACTGTGTTTTTATATCAACAGCAGTTGTAGCTATTTGTATTTATTAAATAATGAATCAGACCTCCAGCTGTCATACTGGTTGTAGCAAAGATGTAGAAAGTGCTGGCTAGGCTTGAATTTATTTTACAAGACTGAGTTGTCCAGGTGTGAAGGATGTTGGGTGTCCAGTGTTCTTTCTCAAGTCTGTAGAGGAGAAACTCTGCAGGAGAGCAGTCAGTCCAGCTGGCAACCTCTGACATAGATGTAGATACTCTTCATGCATGTTCATGCCTATGCAGGAACTATTTTATTCTTTCTATTTTATTCTCTTTTTTTTTTTTTTTTGTAAGCTGTAATCTTATATCCCAACCTTGTTAGAGGTGCCTATTTAGCCCCATGATGCAGGCAGTACAGCGTCTTCCTTCTACAGTTTCTGGAAAGGAAACTTGGGGTGACCCTGGAGAAGCAGGACTGACAGGAAAATAGCCTGCTCCATCTGTATATATCTAGCATAGAGCTTGATTGGTCTGTGAAGACAATGCTTGCCTTGTGCTAGCAGCACAATGTTTCAAAAACTCTTCAACTTCAGTTTGCCCACAGAGCACGGTACTCTGCAGATGAGTGCTGATGAAGTAGTATTACCATATTTTAGTTCTAGTGCCTGTTGTTGCAGTGTTGATTTTGTCACCCAGATAATAGCTGCTGGTGCAGTTCCTGCTGTGTGCTGCACATTTACCAAGCCGGTATGATTAGGAGAGCTGGCTTTGTGTTTGTGTGGCCAGGCTGGTGGGTACTTTCAGACTCTGCATAAACAACCTTAAAACATGGTGTCCATCTGCCACTGCATCATTTAGTGTTAATAAATGGCCCAGCACACACAGATGTTTTTCTAGTGTGGTACTAACTTCTTACAAATGTCTGTGAACCTTTTGGCTCAGTTATAATTTTCAACTTCTCTCATCGTTATTTGTCATAGGAACATGCCTAGGCTGTTTTGAGACTTATTTAAGAAATAAAACTTAAATTTGTTCTCTCTCATGACTGGGCTATTTCTCATATTATTTGAACAACTTCCTGCTTTCATCAAGAAAAAGCTGAGATTTACAGATCTGTGATAAAAACAGAATAGTTCCAGATAGCATCAGCCCGAGACCAAAATGAAACACCCTTGTGCTGTTGTGTGTTGTATGCAGCTCTGGTCTCCCAGCCTCGGGAAGGATGCAGTAGCAGTAAGTCAGGGATGGAACAGATTCTGCCCACAGAGATTAAAACAAAACTCTGCAGCTTGAAAAGGAGGTGTTGTAGGTGGGTTTTGATAACGTTGGGAATGATAAGGAGAGGGGGAGAGCATAAATGAAAAATATCGTGCTCTTGCATAAGTCCATCATAGTCTTGCATCCTTGGGAAGGAACAACTTCTGTGTGAAGAGACTTTAAATAACAAATAAAAGAGAAAAGGAATTACTGGTGGGGAATAGAGTGAAGTATATAAAATCATGAATGTCATGGAGAAGGTGAATAAGGAAGAATTGTTTGCTATTTCTTACGGCGCAAGAACAAGGGGATAGCCAGTGAAATGATCAAGCAGTAGCTGTAAGACAAATGAAAGGAAGTACTTTTTCATGATGTGCATAATTAAATTGCAGGATTCATTGCTGCAGAGTGTTGTGGAGGCTTGAAGTCTGAATGGGTTCAAAAGCAATTAGACATATTCATGACAGATACTTCCATCTAGGGCTATTAAGCACAATGATGGGAATTGGGAATCCCTAAACCACAATTTACGGGAAGATGAAAGGTTGCTGGAGGGTTGGGCAGAGGGAAAGAAGCATTGCTGGATGAAATAGGATGGCATATTCTTTTCCTAAGCATCTAGTGTCAACCCCTGCTGGGGCTGAGATGCCTGTAGATTGGTCCCAGTCTTTTTTTAATGAGAAATTTGAAAAAAAAACCTGGTAAGAGTTGTTCTAAGGAAAGGCAGTCTCATGGGGGGCTAGCACAATGCACTAAATGGCCTTTTAGGTCACTCCCCTGCCCTTTTTAGTTTACATCCATGCATCTGTGTTAAGGAGAAGATGCAGAAGTAACTCACCATGCTTAATTTAGAGAAAGTTATTAGCAGCTTTGTGCCAAGCTGCTTAGGAAGAAACAGATTTCTGATCCTTTTGTTCTCCAGTTCTTTGATTTCTGGATGTCTGGGTTTATGGGATTCAGCTTCAGGATATGAAGAATGTTTTGTGCAGGAATGGCCTGATATTAAGACTAGTATTTTCAGCGGGAAGGTCAGTTATCAGTCCAAACTGGTCATTGAAGCCAGGTGTCTGCACTCCCACAATCTGTACGTAGTGACAAACCTGATTTGTTAAGTTTCTTCACAGAAACAGAGTGGTTGAGATTGGAGGTGACCTCTGGAGGCCACCTGGTCCAACCCCAGCTCCAGCAGGGCCACCCAGAGAAGGCTCCCCAGGGCCATGTCCAGGTGGCTTCTGAAGGCCTCCAAGGAGGAGCCCCCACAGCCTCTCAGGGCAACCTGTGCCAGTGCTCCAACACCCGCACAGCACAGAAGTGCTCCTGGTGCTCAGAGGTGTGGTGGTGTGACCTGGCCAACAGCTGAGCACCACACAGCCACTTGCTGACTCCACGGTAGTAGGATGGGGAGAGGAGAATCAAAAAAGGTAAAACAATTCATCAGCTGAGATAGGGACAGTTTAATCAGAAAGAAGAACAAAACAAAACACACAAGTGATGCACAGCACAATTACTGCTTACCACCAGTCAACTGACGTCCGGACTGTCCCCAGGCAGGAGCAGCCACTCCTGGCCATCTCCCCTGGTTTTATTGCTGAGTGTAACACCACAAGGCATGGGACATCCCTCTGGCCAGCCTGGGCCCGCTGCCCTGGCTGTGTCCCCTCCCAGTTCCTGGTGCACCCACAGCCTAAGAACCAGAAGCCCTTGGCTCTGTGTAAGCGCTGCTTGGCAACAACGTAAAGCATCAGTGTGCTACCAGCAGTATTCTCGTCCTAAATCCAAAATGTGGCACCATACCAGCTACTAGGAAGAAAATTAACTCTATTAATATTATAATTATTACATTATTATAGCCCTGTTTTTTGGGAGCCATAACTGTAACAGAGCTCAAGGCGATTTAAGCAGCCAGCTTTCAAAACACACATGACCATGTCTGGGTAAGAGTCAGGAAGCATTTCAGCAGAACAGTTACCTTTCTTTTTGTATTGGGTGTCTGTGGCTTAGCCTGTAGGACAACGGATGCACGTGCATTGCTGTTTGAAACTTAGGTGCTCTCTGAAAGTCTTAGACAATCTGAATTTCGCTTGATGTTGTGAGGTTGTCATTTCAGGAGCATGTGTGTGCTCACTGGTAATCTACCGGACAAGCAAAAGTCCTTTATTTCATTTTAACATACAGAATTACCTGCACATTGTATTACAGACATTGGAGCGGTTACCAGAAGAATCAGATTGGAAAACAAAAGCAAATTTCTTAGGTACAAAGCTGGGCTGGGTTCTAATTGCTTTTCTTTGCCAAAATAAGAATTTGAAGAATCTAGATAATACTGTGTTTTTTTTTTTTGTTTTGTTTTTTTTTTTTTCCTCTTGTAAAAGAAGCATAACCATTTACCCTTGTACAATGTGATCGTGTAAGCTACTTCTGTGAGGCAGCAGTGGGTGATTCATTGTACTGGATTAATTAATGCTTTGCCACCTTCAAATAGAATAGATACCGTTCAAAGAGGAACATTTAGACTAAATGCATCTGAGAAGTGAATTGCATACTTGTAATTATTTTTAGTTCTTAAAGTATCTGAAAGGATTTTTGACATTTCGAAATGTTGTGAACGTCCAGCATTTATGTAATGCTTTTTATTGAGAATTCCCATTGACGTTTTTCCCCGTAGGTTTTTGTATTTTTTTTTTAGCATTCATCAAGTGATGAAGGATGCTTAATATTTCTGGGAAACAGAAAAGAAAGGTTGTGATTCACATCTGAGAGCTCTGAAGCCATCAGAAATTGTTGGTAGGGAGATGTAGTCTAGTAGGGAGACTACATTACTTCTATATTCCATTTTGATTAACAGCTTTTAGTGTTTGTTATACAGTGGGAACCATAAAGCCAAGCTGCAATACGAAATTGTAAACAGACAACAACTTGGTCATAGTGGCTACCCAATGCTTGGGCGTGGTTTTAGTCATATTTAATAGAGGTTCTCATGACTAGCGCTGGTTTTGTAGTCTCAAGGTTTTGAAGTGGAATGTAATGATACCATGGAACTAATCTGAGTAGCCAGGCTTCACTGAATTCTGTGGCTCCCAGAAAGCCAGGATTTTCTGTTTTTATTTTATTTATTTATGTCTTATCCGTTACTCTGAATATAAATGCTGCTCAAGCAAGGAAACATAATTAGTGTTTTGCGTGTACAGGAAAAATCAAAAATGAGTTGGTGACATTCATGACATTTTTTCTCCTTTTCTGCATGTTCCCTGTATTAAGAAGGATGTACCATTATCTCTCTGACGAGTTTTGAAGCTGGTCATACTGTAAATGTCCAATCTTCTTTTTTGCAGAATGAGAAACCATTGGTACAGAATGAAGGCGTAGCAAATACATTTGTAAATCTTAGCATGACAACTCTGAATGTAATACATAACAAACACTTAGGACTCTGTACCGAAAGATGAACTAGAATAAGACAGGAGGAAAAACTCAGTAAAATTAAAGAATACTTCTACTGTTAGTTGACTTGCACCAATTCTTGTGCAAGGTTCCTTGCTTCCAGAGAAAGGTATCTTTTGAGCATTTGTAAAACAACATTCTAGCTGAATAATGTTTTATATGAGACACGATTGTTAAGAAATAAGAACAACTAAATGTAAGCAAGAGGCAAGTTCAACAAACATACCAAGATACCTTTTTCCCATGACTTAATGAAATGGTGAAATTTTTCACCACGGGATACTTCTGTGTGCTAAAGGTTGAAAAAAACAAGTTGTTGGAAGAAAAATCTGCTGAGGATTATTAAACAGAAAGGTACCATCTCTGGCTCGGGACATTCCTGAGCTGAAATCTCCACCAAAATTGGAAGGATATGCTAAGGAAAAGGTACTGCAAGTTTGGGCTATTTTTGTAATCTCTTTTAGGACTCTAATACTTGACAGTGTCAGGATAACAGATTAAAAACATTCAGTCTTGCACAGCTTCTTCCCTGGGTTGAGTAATTGAAGCATTACATTTTAGAAAGAAATGGGTTAGCCAACATTATTGTTCTTAATTAATGATTTACTTGTGTTTGTTTGTTTGTTTGTTTTTTATACTAATTTACTGTTTTATTTTTCTATAGCAGAAAGTTGCAAGTGGAACATTCCCAGCATCGAATCATGCTTCTGTCTCACATCTTTGCTTCAAAAGTTCCATCACTGCTATTTCAGTTCCCTCTTATTTATTTCAAACAGAGGGAACGGCAAAATTTCACCTTGCTCTAAGGACATTTCTAATTTGTTCTTTGCTACCTTTATCAATTTCTCTGTGACATTCAGGTCTGCTGGGTACTCTAAAAATACTCCCTTTCTTGAATGCAAGAAGTTCATGAACTCTCCACCATGGGGTTCAGGAGCATCTTTTTATATTGAGTAAAGGGTTTCTCTTTGATTCCGAGGTATCCTGCCAAGCTTGCAATAAGATCTGTCCCTTCTCCATACAGGCATTGGCTTTTAATAATCACCTAATTTTAAGCTGATTTTATTCTCCTCTTGAAAGAGCTAATAGCTCAATCCAAGCAAGGCTGGTAGATTTGAAGTGGGACCTAGGTGGTCCCTAATTGTGTTGTCCTAACCTTTGCCAAATTTCCATCACCCCCCAAGTCCGTAAGCACTTTTAGCTAATTTACCTCCAGTTAAATTCCTTCAGTGCCTGAAAGTTTGCTTGTGCACACTCCTAGCAGTGCTAACAGTCTTAGCTGAGAGGTCCGTCCATCATATGTACGAATATTTTTAAGGCTTCTCCGATCTGAAGAGCCCTTCAGGTGTGTACAGATTGCCCTGTATCCACGTGACAGAAAGAATGACGTACGTAATATGGTGACCGTGACTGTAACTGAGAAGCAGAGGTGGAAGTGTCTGAGCATGGTAGTCTTACTCACAAGTATAGTGCTTAAAATTCTTGAAACCAGAAGAAGCAGTTGTGCATTCCTGTTTCTTGATCCAGACCTGTTCATACTCTTCCCTGATGAGGTACTCATTGGACTAAAATTAAAGTAGGACGAGCTCAGAGCAGGAACTCCCTTCACTTTCTCCTTCTCAGAGGATACCTGATCTCCTGCCAAGCCCTGCTCCCTGGTCTCATGCTCTCTCCTTCTGAAGTCTTGCATACCTTTATGCCTTAGGAGCATAAGGTGTGTTGTTCTTTCTCCCTGTAACTGTTCTTGAGGGTCTCTGGGGTGTGCTTTTTTGCTTGTTTTGGGGATAGGACAGCTTTGGTTTTGGTTTTTGGACAGCTTTGCACAGTTTTAGAGTGCAGGGCACATGTTCTTCTGCATCTTGTATTAACATGGACATTGTAAGCTCCCAGTGGACTCTTTTGATTCTAATCTTTCCTCTGGTTTCTAATCCCATATGTAGTTATAAAGGAAAAGGGAAATAATAAAACATTAGGACCATACTTTCAAAATAATTTCCTTATGATTTTGATGTCCTCCTGCAATTACAGCAATGTACATTCTTAGCCTAAAAACCTCAATATATATATTGCTCTATTCCCCACAGTGGGTAGGAAGAACTATTGCGTTATTTCAGTTAACTCAGATTAATTCCTAGCCAAATCATAATACTAAATGTTTGTTAGGCTTTGTATTAGTTTTAAATACTGGTCTGGGTTTATTTGTTTCTAATTGCTACTTCTCTCTGCTCTTACTTTGCTAGGGACTTAGCCTGCACTTGATGAAATATTGATGTGGAACAAAAGTCACGTCTAAGCTTGGAGGAACTTTGTCTTCTGTTCTGTATCACAGATTTCCAGCTAATACTTTCTTTACCTTCTATATTTTGTCTGATAGATGGAAAACATTTCAGTCACACAGGTCTTAGATAAATTCATGATCTTCGGTCTCCTTTCTTAAAATTTCCATAGTTTACCATTTCTGTCTTAGAGCTTCATGTAACATGAGCAATTCCTTTGGGTTGAACAAAGCCCTTTTCCTTTATATAAAGTTGATGATGTTCCTTGAGGGAGCAGTCCCACAGTACTTCTGGAACCACGTTATTCAAATCCTTGGTGAGAAGAAGAAGGCCTGCCGAGCACTGAAGTATTAATGAATAATAAGGCTAAGTGTATCTCATTCCTTCCAAACTGCTGTGCTTTATTACTCACTCGGAGAAGTCCCGTCTACGTATCCTTCTGAGATACATAATAGAAATGAGTCATTTTTACAGGTAAATCTATCTAAAATATGTATTTGTCTAATCCTACAAAAATAGCTTTTCAACAGAGAACACACGTGCCAAAAATCACTTGCCAGTTACTGTGTTTGAAGCTAAATAATTAAATATTTAAAGTTATTAAATAATCAATAGTCTTTGCCAAGTAGTAATTCTAATGAACGGTTCATGTGAACAAAATCACTTGATTCAAGCATTTGTAGCAGAGTTACTTTAAATAACTGTACAGAAATCTCAAGAACGTTTTACCTTCTTTCTGTTCTGTCTTAGTGATGGTTTCTAATAAAATAGCTTGTAACTCTAAACTTTGCCAAATTTAGTGGTGATGTATAAAGCAGTTCATGTTTCATATGGATATTCTGGATTTGAAAACAAAACCACACATCCTGTACGGCTGTTCAACTCCAGAATTTCACTTTTAGAAATGTAAGGTAAACTTGCATCTAAACCATTTTGACTCTTCCTTTGAGCAGTAACAGTTTCTACATCTTACTAAATTCTGAGATTCTTCTTTTCAAGGCCTTGTGAATTCTGGAAAGCTTCTTTCCCACCTTTGTATAAATACAGTGATAGTGATGAAGTTCAAAAATAAGGCCAGCACACAAAATGCTCTATGAACTCCAAATCTCAGGAGGGAGGTCTGTGGTGGGTCTGTGGATGGAACATTTCTGTTGTGAGGATGCGTCACGGTGCCTGCTGCAGTGGAACTACTGAATGTGCTCGTGGAGTGTGTGGAGACAGAATCATGAGTCAAATGCGGCGGTAGTTATTAGGCAGATGGGTAAAGTGCATTATCGTGGTGGATTGGAGCACATTTCCTGTAGTTTTGCAATGTAGCTAGGATTTTCTAGGTATTAACGTTATTACAGAACTAGAAACTCAAACTCAATTGACTTTACATAATTTATCTAATACGTCCTGTGCTCTTCAGGATGACATCTGCTTTAACCAAGGTGAATGTGAAAGGCATTCTTCTTTAAACCATCAAATAAAATTTAATTGCAATGACGCCTTCTTTTACATGCACTTAAGAATCTGCTTGGGTAATACATTATTCAAACCCACAAGGCAAGGTGTGAGCTGTACCTCAGAGAAGATGCCTTACACTGCAATTCCTGTCCACCGCGGTGGACAGTGTAATGGAATTGCTTCTTAATTACAGAGTTGTCCTTGATAACAGTGAGAAAAAATTGGATTGGACAGTATTGATTCCAAGCACTTCTGTTCTTCTTTGGGGACATTCCCAACCAGCAAAACATTCACTGACAGTCAGATAAAACAGCTTAAGTTCACCCCATGCTTAGTTTAATCAATAGGAGCCTATTTACATTGCAGAACGTTGGCCATGTTAATTTAGCCCTGGAAATATCCTCATTATGTGCCTCTGAGGCAGAATAGAAAATGCATTTTTGTTAAATATGTACAAGTCTATCCAAGTCGCTTGAGTTTTCCCTCATTATCTTTTAAAAAGAGTTTAGGTCTCTCATAATATTAATTTGGACAAGTTTTATCCATCTTTCATTAGCTGCATAATAATGATTCTCTCTTTGTAAACATTTCATTTGAAACACATTCATTTTCAGCAAGAGCTATGTGCCATCCCTCCTATGTCAAAAGGAAAACTGAAAGCAGAGTCATCATGGGCTGCAGTATAATTTGGAAGAACATAGATGCAAAAGTTCACCTTCAGAATTTTTAGCAGCATTTTTAGAACTCTCTGTTTTTAGAACTCTCAAGTTCTGTCTCTTAGATAAAAAAGTAGTAGTGTAACTTCTTTGAGAGAAAGTGGGGGAAAGTGAGGTTAATTGATTTGCCCAGTCCAACTCAAGTCGCGTGATCCAAAAGTAAGGCTCAACAACGTATAGGTCCGAAGCACTTTGCATAGGTAGTCTGTCAGCCTAATTATAAAAGGCTTTCATCCGTGTGATGTGTTTTCTCATAATCTGCAGCCAATGATTAAAACTGAGAACAAATAATACTGCAATTAACAACAACAACAAAAACTGAAGCCAAACACAAGCAGATAAGGATTCACATACAGGTACATCCAATGTTTAAGATGCCGTGTCCAATTTTGCCTCTCAGGTTCTTTGTTTGCTCTCAGCATTTTCTCGGCTGTGAACTTTTTTCCTTGCTACAGTCAAACTGTGCCACAGAAACCAAAATGTTTTGAGATTGCATTTTTGGGATTTGAAGTCCCTGATCATATTACTATTACTTTTATGTATTCTGTGGCAACAAGTCCATTAGCAAAACAAAGAGGGACTACAGTGGAAGTTGATGAAACGAACATAGAATTTAGGCAGAATATGGAAGCAGATAATGCAGGGCTGCAACACAATTCAATTCCTTAGATGTGGGAAAAGCAGCAAGCTCATAACAATCTCAACTATAACCATAAAAATAACTGTAATCTTACAGTTTTCTTATGAGAAACAGGAAAACCTGGAAGAATGATGGCTGTGGCTAGATCTCTACTGAGCAGAGATGGTTGTATTTCACTGTTCTGGAGCAAAGTAGAACTTGTTCTCCATGGTGTTGCTGTAGGGACCGGTGGAG
>NC_048893.1:150522889-150581685 GCF_011077185.1 Oxyura jamaicensis | reverse complement strand
AAAAAAAAAAAAAAAAAAAAAAAAAAATTTTTTTTTTTTTTTTTATTGCCAGTTCTTTTTTTTTTTTTTTTTTTTTCTCTAACCAACTTGAGCCTTTGTAGAGCAACTGGCCATGAGGTTTGTAAGTAATTTCAAAATACATACCAAAAATACATCTTGCGTACCAGTAAGAGCTGTTAAAGAAGGGATAATTGAGTGGTGTCATATTATACTCATCTTTCATTTTTTGACCATTTAATTTCATATTATGCATGAAATGAGAGTGAACCAATTTATTTTCATGTGGGATCCATTTCAATTTTTTTATTTTATTTTATTATTATTTTTTTTAGTATGGAAATTAAATTAATGCTCCTTTTCAGCTCTGGTCTGCTAGTTCAGTGTTAAATCTGAGTTATGCTACATTCAGTACTGTTGTATTTAAGAAAAAAAAACAAAACAACTTGCAATTACAAAAAAATGAAGTAATTTAAATAGTGTGATTATAAATGAGCTTTGTCTGGCCAAAAGACTTGCTTCTCCAGTAGCAAGATGCATAAATGAGAGAAAAATGCTGTATTTTAAATGTGCTTTATATCTAATTTTTGTAATGGAGTTTGGCACTGCAAACATAAATGAACATTAACCAGAAGTTTGGACTTTGAATGATATTTCATGCTTTAATTAGGCTTTTGGTTAAATGCGTTTACATTTCTTTTCCATTGGTCGTAGCAATTTTTTGCCCCTTTAATTCTGCTATTTAAAACGTAAGGCTGTGCTTCTCTTTAAAACCCTCACACGTACTTACAATTTGATTTTTTTTTATTTTTTTTTTAATTTGGTAGTGAATACATTAGCAATCTAAAGTCTGCAAAGATATTTTCAGGCACTCTATGTTCTAGTCGAAAATACATATCCAAATTTCAGGATCCCAGATACTGTTCAAACATCTAGTATTTTGCTCTTGGGCAAGCACAGCTTTGAAAACCTATTTCATTTTTGTCTGACAGTAAGCTGCTGCTTCCCTGAAATTTTGCTGCATCAGGGAGTGCAGAACATTCCTCCATTTCTTGCTCTGTAAGTGTTCAAAGTTTAGTTACAGCTGCTTTGACAAGTTTTCTGCGGTGGTTCCTGGTACTGTTAGAGGTAAAATCCAAATGACAATTTTATATTCTTTCTAACTAACTTCTTGTAAGCAGGTCATAGGGTTCACATTTAGACAGTTGCCTTTTTTATTTACATTAATATTTTAAAAAAATTCTCTCAATCCTATTTTTCTGTGTCCTCCAAAAGAAGAAAAAAATCTGGATGATAGAGAAGAAGTGGCTCTTTCTATTCTGTCTTAAAAATAAATACCAACCCTATACAGCGAAGGGAGGAAGAAGTGTTCTCAGAAAATTGTTTACATAAAACACCGTAGTCAGAAAGTGATAAAGAATAACTATTTTTTTTTTAGCAGCTGCAGAACATCAGAATATAGTCTTCAATTCCCTTACATGTTTTGAAATGCAGATTCCCTTTAAAGTAGCCTTGCCAATGTACCTTAAATATATTTTAGAATTATTTTACCATGAAATTAGTTTTTCTCCATCATTGGCTTAGTTGAATCCTTCTTTTTGATCTATGCTGGGACATTAGAAGTGAAGCCATGGCTGCACATACTATTTTAGTAGGCTCCTATCAAAATGTGCTCTGCAGTAGACCATACCCCATGCGAGCGGAGGTTATTAGCGTAGCGCGGCTGCTGTGTAACCTGCTTCTCCAGCTCTCACCAACCAGCCTTACTTAATTCCCACTCTTTACACTTCTGCCACCAGAACGTATTTACGTATTTATTAACCAGGGGAAGAGCGGAGGAGAGAACTGCCATCTCGAGAAGAAGTGCAGAACGGCACAAGGCTCTTCAGGACTTCCTCTTGCCTTGCTAATACCTGCCCAGCCCAATTCGAACTCCAGTCTCCAGAGTTTCTTGCCCTAGGAAGCAACCTGCAAGATATTGCCTTCCTTTTAACCTTACGTGTTAGAAAATGGAGAGCGATTTTTGGTATATGGCTTAAATGAAGCACTTAGTGGAAATAAATTGTTCTGGAAAGACAATTTTGGCTTACTAATATTTCGGTATCCCTGCCCTATTAATGGATTTTTTTCAATTTTCATTTGCAGGTAGTTCATTTTTTTTCTGTTTATTTTATTTTTAAAGCGTTCTAATAGCTGTAGGGCAAATTGTTTATTCTTTCTGATTTACACAGGCAGTTAGAGAACTTCTATAGTAAAAATCAAAAGGCACTTTGTTACTTTTACGAGGAAATTAAGGTTACATTGGAGCAGTTGAGCCTTATGTTAGGGGAAAATTTTTCATAAATCTTCATGGTATTTACTTGCCATTTTTTCTTTGGATACTCTGTGATGCTTTTAGGTGGATTATTATTATTTTTTAACAATAGTCTCTTGCCTATCACAAGCAAGAAGTTAGGTAAATCAATAGAAGATTTAGTAGCAAGATTTCAGAACCGTGAGCACCCCATTGCAGCTTTTACAACTTGTCTTCCTCTGACGTGAAATTCAAGTAACATTTTATTTTTTTCAAGTAAGATCATTATGAGTGTAAGGCTGCCCTAATCTAAAGGTTTTGTGAGAACAAGGAACTTGGAGCATAAAGAGGATATGGATAATGCTTTAAAGGTAGTTGACAGCAGAATCTGATCCACACGTGTAGGAGCCTCTATTTGTTACATTCTCACATATGCCTACCATTGCCTGTGTGAGTAGAATCACACAGTATCGTTTAAATACACGAGGGCCATTTTTCCCATGAGTAGTATTTTAAAAACAGAAAAATAAATCTTTTTTAAAAAAAAAATTTAAAATGAGTTTATATTAAATCTGTTGCAGTAGGTAACATCTGGGCAGCACATACAAAAATTATCGAGGCTCCTGCAAGCAGGCCGGGTTCTGCTTGTCTGCACTTCCACCCACCATAGCAGGCACAGGGACTACACGCACTCAGCATCTGTTGGGAAGAATAACCTTGGTTCAGAAATGCGTCAGAACTGGTTGTCTTAAGTGTTTGTAACTAAAGAAGATTATTTCTCTGAGCAGCTCTAGGCAGCAAGCTCACTGTCAATGCCCAGGTATTGTGCTGGATGAAGAATGGGAAATGGATTAGAAGGCGATGCTAACTTGTCTTTTATCTTCCCTGTTCTTGGAACAGGAATGTAAACTGGCATTAAAAACAGGAGACCCATTGTTGTTCAAGTCTACTTACTAATAAGAATGCCATTAATGACAAACAGATACAGGTTTTAGACATGTAGTTTTCACCTGAGTTCAGGAGCCCAGCTTCAGCAGGATCTACTGGTTACCATTGCCCATGCTGTGAGTATGGGCATTTGCTGCAGATCTGTTTCGCCAGGGTTCCAGCCAGAGACACTCGCAAGGTGTCCCCATGGCTCCTCTCTGGGTGCTCACCTGCGTTTTCTTACCAGGAAAGCGAGGCCACGTGCAGAAAACGAGACCTGTTGTATGAGCCAGTGTCCCACTGGGATGTTGCCTGGCATGTTGGTTCAGGAATTAGGAGATGCAGAGGGCTCATGTCAGAGATGTAATCCTGTTCCCTGAATTTGGCATTCTACATTTTCACCGGGATTTAAAGATACATATATCTGCACCCTGCAGTTGTCTGACCCCTTAATACTTAAGGACAGCATACACACTGCGTGACTTAATACTTCAATAATTTGTAAAATAGATTCCCATTTTCACACAGCCTGCTGGCGGCAACGCAGCCTGGGTTTTGCCCAACAACTGAAATGTGATGTGATGCATGAATGTAACATTTTTTAAAATGCTCATTGGTATTTTTGAACATCTGCACTCGGAGTCCAGCAGCCGGACGGGTGCCAGCCAGTTGCTGTTTGTCAAGCACTTCTTTCTAGCCACCTCTCCGTGTTGTACATCTTCATACCCCAGTGGAAAGCATGGGAGTGGCAAAAAATGGCTGTGTTTGGTGTTCAGTTTCTCAGACTGGGACTTTGCAAGTGAGTCTGCTCAAGGGGATGTGGAACATTGTGAAAACTCTTTTGCAGACATCAGGTGTCTGCCACAGTGAGTTGGCTTGCATGTATGGGACCCTGACTGCTCTGCTGAAATCACGTAGTATCCAGTTTGTGAATCCAGGAACTGCGAGCATAAATTCATTTTGTTGGGGTTTGAGTTGTGGTTTGGACAAATAAATCAATCCTGCACATAAATCAGCTCTCTGCTTCCTGAGTTAATTTTTCACTCAGTCCAAATGAATCATCTTTCCTAACCTGTTCAGGCCAGATTATTTTCATTGCTGTTCTGCAGTTCTCTGCTTTCAGTTACCATTTGCTCTGCTGCTCTGCAGGGCTGTCCCACCCAGCCCCAAGACACCTGTCCTGTGAAAAAACATGGCTGCAGGAGCTGCTCTGCTTCCTCCGGAAAATTCAGAGGTTTCAGGGCTTCATCAGCCTTGCTTTTCCTTCCTCCTCTCCTCCTGTCCAAGGGGCAGCTGTGAGCGGGCCGTATAAAAGCCCGGGAATGAATGGGCTCTTCCACTGTCTTACAGCAAACTGAAAAAAGTGAAACAGGGTTATCTATGGGAGGAACAGTGACCGAGGGAGGGATGTATGCGGTGCCACAGTCCCGAGTTATTAACCTGGACCTACCATTATTCAAAGGGTAAGCTGGGCAGGATTTGACATGCTTTAATCCTACTCTGAGCAATGCTGGGAGTTGTTCCTGCTTCAACAGCCCTGGTGCCTCACTCAGCAGGATGAATTTTGTTCCCGGAGTTGATGGTTTGGTCTTGTGATGCTGAGATCTCAGGCCCTAGGGCCAGCAGGATTGCTCTCTGTCTTCTCATTAATGTATTTTGTTTCTTGTACATGCTTACTACCTTCCTTCCTGCATCTTTCTGTGTGTTGCTGCTGATGCGTACTGCAGGCAGGGAGTCAGCTTAAACCGCTTACAAGGAAAACAAAGCATCTGTGAATACTCGAAATAATATCTGTGTACCCTTCTTAGCTTTGCTGGATAACATGAGTAAGAATAGTAAGCTATTAGCATAGTTTTGATCCTCTGAACAAATCTACTGCGAGGGGAAAAGGGAAAATAAGACAGCCTTGAGATCAGTATTGGACACAGGTCCTACCATCAGATGACTCAGGGCACCATGAATTTGGGGGATACTTTCGTCGTTCGGAAAACATATACAGCGTGCTATAAGCTGGTTGTGACGTTACTGGGAAACACAGCGTTACAAGTCAAGTCTCCTGTGTGGAGGTCTCGGGAAGTCTGATGCTGGCGTGTGAGCCAGGAAGAATTAGAGCTGTAAGAGCAGTGTATGAGTAATAAGTCAGCTGAGTAAACTTATGCAGGGGAGGGTTAACGCTACCTAAGCTAACAAGTATTTATTTGTTTTGAAGGTTTATTTTCTGCTTGTTGTAAGCTAAGCTATGCAAGCTCACTTACATGTAACAGAAGACATTTATTCAGCTTAATACTGATCTGAAGTACAGTTGTATGATTAAAAGGTTTGAGTGACTGAATGATACATGGCAGGCAGAATTCATGGGCATGTGCTGGGGGAGAGAGGAGGAATTATCCTGACTATATATGGAGCAGTGAGCACTGAACGGTTTGCTTCTTTATTTATAAGAACAATAAAGACAAAGAAAGGTATGGAAGAGCTTCTGTACAAGTAATGATTAAATAAACCCGGACTCAACATCCTTGGAAGGAGAGGGCTGAGCAGGTCTGTAAATGCACAAATGGCATCAAAAGGTGAACAGTGAGTGTTCTCATACAGGATCGTTGTCTCCTACTAGATCTCAGAGACATCAAGTGAAGCTAGCAGATGGCAGGTTCAGAACAAGGGGGGATGCCTCGTGGTTTGTCATCAGGGATATTGTGTGTTGCAAACACTTGCATGATGTCAGAAAATGAAGTTAAATTGTATAAATTGGAATAAAACAATGTCATAAAACACAGAAAATTCTTTATCAAAGCACAGAGGCACATGCGTGGGACTCAGGATGTTGCTGGTCTCCGTATAGCTGGGAGCATATCCCTGGAATGTGTCTCTGCTTTGTTCTTTTGATGAAGATCCTGCTCCCTTTGGTCTGACTTAGCAAGAATGCTGCTCCATTACTTTTGCACGCTCTCCTTGCTGTGTGGGGAAGCTGGAGCTCAAAAGAGGTGTGGATTTAGGTTCATTCAGTTGTAGCAGATATCTGAACAGATCTTTCTAATACACCAAGTCATCAAGGATTCTTGGCCAGAGCCTTGTCGTCCCCTGCTTGTCTCCTGTTCATTACCAGCAATGAATCTAAGCTTCCTTTTTTTGTCCACAATAATGTGGTGTAAGAGGTTGCAGAATATATTAGACTTGTATTTTTTTTTTTTTTTTTGTCCATGAATTTTATGTTCTCAAAACTCTGTGCAGGTCTAAATAACACAGCTACAGAACTAAGTAGTAATTGAAAGGGGAAGGGGGCAGATGAGCTTTTTATCACATAACCTAATGAAAGGGAAAAAAAAAACCCTGCAAGAATGAGGGAGGGAAAAAGTCTGTTGAGATCTGAAATAAGATGGAAAGTGATTAAAGCAGAGGAGGAAAGGGAAGTCTGATTAAAGATAAGGAATTCTGATGATGTGACCTTTCATGCCCGCTGCATCTTTGATGGCCAATGCAAAGCGAAGGGAAGGGTTGATTTAAAAGGGAAAACAATCTGAGGTTGGTTGGCACACATCAGGAAAGGAGTTTAAAGAAAGAAAGCAACTTTGAATTGTGCGGTAGAACAAAGCAGGAAAGCATACAGATGTGTGACAGTGGTGTCGTAGTGGCTCTTGTGCGTGTTTAAGGGAGGCAGAGCATGGTGTACACAGCAGAACTGGGGAGGTGTGACATGGCTGTGGGCAAAGGACACAGAGCTGCAAGTGGACTGTTTCACCGCAGCTGAAAGCGTAGCGGGGGCTTGTACAGAGTACTATAGAGACAGCAGTGAAACTGGGGCAATTGGCTGCACGTCCTGTAGATCTTGGTTCTCAAATCTGTTCAGTTCCCAAATGGGACAATCGATTTGCTGTGTCCGGCTTGGCTGAGAAGCTGTGCCTTTGGTCTCTTAACCACCATATTGGCTACTCCTCTCCTGCATGATATGCAGCGGAAGGGATGGAGGCAGTGAAAAGGATGGAGGAGCTGAGTGAAAACAAAAGTGTTTGTTGTCATGCCTTTTAGTTCTCACACGTATAAGCAGATGTCCCGGGAGGTTTCTCTTCTCACAGGGCCATCATTCTGTGCTGGAAGAACAAGCTGCAGTTAAAGGTGACGATTTTGTGCAGTCATGGAGTCCCTATTATTTCTGTCCCCATGCTCCTCAGGGTGACCTCCAGGACCTTGGTGAGTGCTGGCTGGGTGTTATCCTGATCAAATGGCAGAAGCAGCCAGCACTGCAGGAGAACACCATGGCAGACAGGTTGTTCGTAGGACAGGCACCTTCATGAGCAGAAAAGCTGTTTTTTCTGTTGTAGAAATGACATGTTCTAGTCTTGGCTGAGGTAGAGACGGAGATGGGCAGCAGTCTGTCAGGCTGTGGAGCTTCCTTTGGCAGCGGTTCCTATCTGTTATGACTTGGCTTATGGAAGGTGAATGAAGACTAGTAATTTTGTGAACCCTTCCTTTGCAAGGTATGGTAGGGAGGGACAGAGAAGCAGGGGAGTTTTGGGAGGCTCTCCTGGAGTGGTTAATGCATGTTTCTCAGTGGTCTTCAACACTCATTTTGGGGTCTGGTGTCTCTTCACTTATCTGCGGGAGCTTGGGGTGGCGCACCAGTTATATTTCCTTCCCAGGGAACTTCTGGGGAAAAAGGAATAAAACCAAAATCCCATCCTGCTTGCCCCCTCAACTCACGGTAGGCCCCTTCTGGGACTGTATCTGCCTTGTGTGGCTGCAGGTGGTCTTTAAAAGAGTCTGACTGGGTCCCTTCCTGGTACAACAGCCTCCTGTTGGCTTCTTCATCTCTCTGGGAATGATCCTGGCCTGACTCTGGTAACAGCAATAGGGCAGGAGATGGGGGGATGTGAGGCAGCTTTCCTCTAAAAATATCTTCCTAGAGAGGTAAGAGCTGCCTTTTAGCCTTCAGTGGGTCAAGCAAGCTCATTTGCAGGGCTATGCAGAGGAGGACTGCCATCAATCCTTTGTTATCCCTTCAGGCTTTTCATTAATTAACACATTTTCAATCGTAAGTAGATGGCTCAAAAGCCTTTCTTGCGTACAAAGAAGTTTGGTTATCCCTGAACATCCCTAGCATTCTTATGAGTTCTTGTCCTTTTCCTTACAACTCTGAAATTGATTATTGTAATACTAAATAATTTCTTATGTGTAGATTTTCCTCCTGCCTAAAAAAGACTTATATCTCAGTGCTTCAATGCAGTATTATCCATTTCTGCATTCATTTATTCCAAAATCATTCTCGGCTTGGGACAGTCCTAAAAATGGCCAGTTTTTTCATCCCTACTCACAGAGAAAATGGAGGTCCATGCCTGGGCTCAGCAAGCTGGCAGTGGGGAACTGGTGATGAGGATGAGATCCAAATAGGATACGCAACAATAAAACACTACGTGCCAATGTTTTTCTTATTCTCCTATTGAACCCAAACTAACAAGTTCAACAGGGATAGATGCAAGTAAATGTCTTGCCCGTTCTCTGACTTTCAACATTGACAGTGGAAATAATCAGGAAAGGCTGTGTTGGAACAAACAAGCAACATCTTTTTTTCCAACATCCAACATCTGGCAATGCTGCACAATAAGCATCTGTCATGGTTTATTCTGTGAGGCACTGCAGGGTTTTGTGCCTTTTTTCCCCTTATCTGTTGTAATTCCAAATTCCCATCATCTTACATAAGAATCTAATATCTTTATAAGCATCTAATCTTATTCCAAATCCCTCTAATCTTACTGGATAACAGATACAAGAGTGTACTTACAGTTTCCACATGTGTGTGTATATGTGGAAAGACTTCCATGGTTAACTATGCATGATTTAGAATTTTTTTTTTAAAGTTATTAATTTATTAAAATAGAAATATCTTAAAGTTAAAAAACCTTTATTGAATTTAAATATATTGCTTTTGTTTTTCAGTTTTGTTGTTTATTCCCTTGCTTTTCTGAAATTATAAATAGAAGACGGTCAATGTCTTAGCTCTGTATTATTTTATTGTGTACTCTTCTTTGCTTCTGTCCTTCCTAACCTCTTAGGCTTATGATCTTTATAACACACCTTAAATACCTCTGTTTTTTCATTGTCCACTTTTTTTATTTTCATTTTTTTAAATACCTCTGTGTGTTTTCATTGTCTGCTTTTAAATTTTGCATACTGCCTGCTATAGCTTTTTATTTTTGAGATACATTACAAGAAATAGCAGTTGTTTATTCCATAATAACCTGTATTATCTATCACATGATAAAACTGGGCAGAGAATTACATTTTATTTGTTAAAGGGTTGAAGAGTATGAACAAATTCTTAGTGAATACATTGTTATAAGCAGACAGAAACTGCATGCTGCATTGCACAAAAGCCCATGCACAAAGTGAGCAACAAACTAGTTTTGTGCTTTTAAATTTGGAGCTGTGTTCCACTACAAGTGTGTTCAAGGAAAATTGCAATCAGAAGAGTTGGGGAATTTTGGGTTCTTTGTTCAGATGTTGAAAAACTAATTGTTTGGAGAACTCTGTTTTCAAGATGAGCTGGAAACTCCAGCCAGGTTCTGTAGCAAAAAGAGTGCTACAAACTCTTCCAAAAATCACAATCAACTTAATAAATCTAGTGCTTTGAGGCGTGGGAATCTCACCTCACCTACTAGATAATCTCTTCCGGTAGCAGACTGGTCCTGCTTGATGTCTTGAAAATGCTTTTAATTTTTAATTTGCAAATAGTACTGCTGATCAGGAACAACTGTTGCTAGGTCTCATAAGCATTCCCAGGGATTTTAGCCCTTATGGCACTACTCCAGCATTGCACACACCTTTTTCTATCTTAATTACAAACCTGATTGTGCACTGCCTCTCATTCTAGGAAAACAAGCTTATTCATATTGCTTGTGTGCCTGCATCTTGTTGTGCCTGGAAGTACAGTATGTAAACCCCCTTGTTGGCTGTCACCATGACCCCTGCTGACTGCATCAAGCCATAGTTAGGAAGGATTGCAACTTTGTAAGAAAGATGGTGGCAACTTGCTGTTTCAAAGAGAACAGAACCCTGAAGTTAGACCTTAAGTGCATGAAATTAGAGGAAAATACACTGCGATCCGCATTTCCAATGCTTTTCCTCTGACTTCTCTACAAAGTGATGATAGAAGTCCAAGTTTACTTTTACTAGTCTCATTAAAAGTCAGCAGATCTTTTTTAGTGTAGGAAATTGTAAAAACACCTGGTCAATTATATACTGAAATAGGTTAATTATTAGCTTTTTCTAATTATAATCAAGTGACTATATATTTACCGATGAACAATGCTATGTGGGAGCCTAGATACTGTTAGTGAATTTAAAACTCCTAATTTAATTCCATCTTGTTTTCCCTTTGATCTGATTATTCTGAATGGCAAATCTATCATCCGTGTGAACACTGGGAACATTGACTTTTATTTGGGATGCATTCAATTTTAACAGGTAAGAACCTTGCCTGTATTATTTCTGCAGCATAATTTTCACCTATGCCCTACTTAGAGCAGATGACAGTGTTTTCATCTTGCGCTATGGAAGATGCTTTTAATTAGTTCAGTGTAGTCGGCTATGAATCATTTGCTGTCCTTGAGTGCCAGAATTGATGACTGTCATTATGATACTCTGAAGAAGTGTGAAAGAATCCAGTTAATGAAATAGCCATTTGGGCATACTTATCACTTCCATTTATATTTTTGTTTCAGTAGCAGCAATAAAAAAGTTGGTGGTTCACATTTATGTTCATATTTAGATCAGATGGCTTTTGTTATCTGTGGTTTGTACAGATGCACATGCAGACAGTCAGGTATGAAAAAATATGAAAAAAGTTATGTATTAAACTTATATAATTGTTTAAAGAAAGTACGGATCAGTGCATGGCACATGAGATAGTGTTTTTCAGATGTATGAGGAGGTCATAAATAGCTGCTGACTGTTAACAGCTTGAACTGGTAGTATCGTAACTCTTTGATTCTTACCCAGGTGTTTTCCTTCCTCGGCTCATTTCCATGGTTCTTTCTTGAACATAGTTTGTTCAGAAGCATAGCCTCACCTGTTTGAAAATGCTCATCACATTATACACACATTAGGGAATCAAGAGGTGGTGTGAGCTCCTAAAAAGCCATAGGATTTAAACTCTAGAGGGAGAAAACTCGTGTTCGTTTCACAACTCTGACTCACATGTTTTAAAACTCTCCTCTGTGTCTAGTCATCTGAGAATTGTAAAATACTACATCGTCAAGGCTATCAGTAGTTACATGAGGACAGTATGGAGCCTGAAGGAAAAAACATTCCTCTTCTTGTACAGAACAGGTGATGCATGGAACAGAGTAAAGAAGCTGTAAGGCACGAGGCCCACAAGGCAAAAGTAAATACTCACTCAACCTGACTGCTGAATGCTTGTTGGTTGTTAAATGTTTACATAATTGTAGTATGTTTACATCTGCTGAATTTAAAGAGGAGGAAAAAATATGACTGATGTTTGTGCTCATCTGGGTTTTCTCAAACGTGTTAAAAATTAGGATGGCTAAAAGGAGCAGGAAAAGTGGGGGCAAACTCAAGGCCTGGTTGGATGGGGCTTTGGGCAACACGGTCTAGTAGAAAGTATCCCTGCCCATAGCAGGGGGATTTAGTGATGGGACTCAGTGGGTCAAGTTGATGGTTGTGCTGGATCATCTTGAAGGTCTTTTCCAACCTAGATGATTCTGTGATTCTAACTGGATGGTCTTTAAGGGCCCGTCCAACCCAAGCCATTCTATGATTCTATGCAATTGGTGTAGGGGCAACAAGCTACATAACACCTGCCTTCGGTCAAAGCAACTGGTAATGTTTGCATCTAAAAATGTTTGGGATAAATTACAAGGAAACCAGCAAGAACCTGGTATAGAGGGACCTTAAAGTCTAATTCATTAAAGAAATGGCTAATGTACTTAAAGAATAATCAGTT
Organism: Oxyura jamaicensis; assembly: GCF_011077185.1. NCBI lineage: Eukaryota > Metazoa > Chordata > Aves > Anseriformes > Anatidae > Oxyura > Oxyura jamaicensis. The sequence goes on along the minus strand of NC_048893.1, from coordinate 150,569,515 downwards.
TTTGGATGCAAGTGTGTTGCTTAATGCTGTAATATGTACAGATTGTTCTTGGTTCATTACCCTGTATTTGGTTTATGTGTCAAGGGCTTGGTAGCAGGGGTCTGCAGGGGTGGCCTCTGTGAGCAGAGCCCAGCAGCTGCCCCATGTCAGATCAGAGCCAGCTCCAGATGGCTCCAAAAGAGAACCACCACTGGCCAAAGATGAGCCAATGACATTGGTTGTGCCTCTGGGAGAATGCATTTGAGAAAGGGGAAATAAAACTGCTGGGTAACAGCAGCTGGGAGAGAGAGGAGTGAGAAAATGTGAGTGAACCAGTCCTGCAGACCCCAAGGTCAGCACACAAAGAGGGCAGGAGGTGCTCCAGGCAGGCAGCAGCAGTTCCCCTGCGGGCTGTGGAGAGGCCCCTGGTGGAGCAGGCTGTCCCCCTGCAGCCCATGGGTCCCACATGGAGCAGATCTCCACGCTGCAGCCCCTGGAGGAGCCCCCGGTGGAGCAGGTGGATGTGGCCTGGAGGAGGCTGCGGCCCATGGAGAGCCCCCGCAGGAGCAGGCCCCGGGCCGGAGCTGCAGCCCGTGGAGAGGAGCCCACGCAGGAGCAGGGGGTCTAGGGGGAGCTGCCGCCCGTGGGGGACCTGTGCTGGAGCAGTTTGCTCCTGGGGGATGGACCCTGTGGTACAGAGCCGTGTGGGAGCAGTGCTTGGAGAGCTGCTGCCTGTGGGCAGCCCCCACAGGCTCAGTTCGGGAAGGACGGCATCCCACGTGGAGCAGGGGCAGAGAGGGACCATGAGGGAGCAGTGGAGACGAAGGGTCAGGGACTGACCGCAGCCCCCATTCCCCTTCCCCTGCACTGCTTGGGGGGAGGACATGGGGACGGGACGGGACGGGACGTGTTTTTAATTCACTTTTAGTTTCTCACTGCTCTAGTCTGCTGATAGGCAATAAATTATATTAATCTCCCTATGCTGAGTCTGGTTTGCACATGATGATCACTGTTGAGTGATCTCCCTGCCCTTATCTCCACCCTTGCCCTTTCCATTGTATTTTCTCCCCCTTTCTGCGGGAGAGTGGGAGAGAGAGTGGTTGTGGTAGAGTTCAGCTGCCCAGCAAGGTAAAACCACCACATACCCAAAGGCCTGTGCAAAAGTTTCTGTGCAGAATTTCTGAACTGTTAAGCAAATGCGTAATAAGGAGAGGAAGACAATTTGGTCTGAGTAGCTACTAGTAGTTGGAAAGGAGAATACCAAGAATACACTGATAGAAAACAATACAGCCACATTCTGGGCTTAAATTCTTGACAGTTGTTTAAGAAACTATTGAGGACAATGGAATTTAAAGATAAATAATTAAATTGCATGCTAATACATAGTTTGGAAAGGCAGTTAATAGCAAAGGTATTTGAAAATGTCTCAGTTCAACTTGCAAGAAACCTTAGAATCTGTGTGAATCTGCTCAACAGAAGTGCCTTAGCTTTCACTTGTCTTCTCAAACAAGTCAATGCAATCCTTGCAAACCTCTTCCACCATTGTTTTGTAACATGATTGATTTTGAGTGCATTTGTGTGAAAGGTTTGAGACTTGCTCCTTTTCAATACAGTAAACAAAATACAATGGTTAGATTTATTTGTAACTAAATATAGTAGGCCTTGTGCAGGCTTGTGCTCCCTGCTGCAAACCGTGCAATCCTCCTAAGAGTAGAGCTTTAGGAGACTGGTATCTTGTTGTCTTTCAGCTACTCCTGTCAAATTGTAGGTAGCTATTTTTGTAGTTCTAGATAACTGGATGGAAGTAAGTTGGTGACAGTTCAGGGAACTACAAAAGTCTTCTTCATAGACAGAAATGCCAATCTATTTTTATATACATTTGCGTTAGCCCTGAAATTTCTGGATATAAATTATAATTAGTAGCAGGCAGAACAAATACTCAGGTGTACCCTGTCCTCTTAAGACAGGCAGCAATACTGAAAGATGAGGTCAGTTCTCTCAACAACTGAAATCTTACCTTCTGTCTCATTTTTTTTTTTTTTGGATCCTTTTGTTGAAGTACTTGGTTATCAGTTGTGTCAGAAGTTTTGCCTTTTCCTGCAATTCTGATAGGGCCAATGGTAAGGGTAGACCTGCTCCTTTAGGAGTTTACCCAGTCTACACCTTTATCTTCTAGTTAGAGCACCTAGACTTACGGATTTCAGCTTTACAGCTTTTGAACTTCAGATATTTGACCCTCAAGACAGAATTCACTATCTGGAGTTGCATGTCTTCATCCTGTGTGTCATGAATAGGAATTATGTGCTTTGGAATGGTTTTCATGAAAGGCAGCATACAAATAATAACCGAAGCCAAAGAAAGCACATCTCAGCAGCTGGACCACTTTTGTTCTGGTGCAGACAGAATAGGAAGAGACAGTTGTGGTTGCAGAGTGAGCATTCAGTACAGAACACGGCTTGGAAGCCCAGTGGTTGGATGTTGACCAAGAAGAAGGGTGTTTTCAGGACTGTTCGTGGAGATACCCCTGGCCATATCCCTGTCCTAAGAGTCAGGTCTGGAATTTCAATTTCACAGAATCACAGAATAGTCTAGGTTGGAAGAGACCTCCAAGATCACCGAGTCCAACCTCTGACCTAATGCTAACAAGTCCTCCACTAAACCATATCCCTAAGCTCTACATCTAAACGTCTTTTAAAGACCTCCAGGGATGGTGACTCAATTTCTTTCCAGTGTCCTGTGCTATATACATACTGTCCTTACTATCTCTCAATTCAGAATAAGGCTTTTTTTTTTTTCTTCTTCTTCTTTTTTACTCTGCACAACACAACAATTTCAACAGAAGGCATTAGTGATTTAGTGTTGACCATTCTCCTAAGTGGGTTCCAGTCAATATAGGGAATGTAGAGTATTGTGAAAAACATAAGAGAGCATGCTAGTTCTCTATACTCCAGTAGGCAAAGTTGTGCAAGTGATGATGCAACCTGTGAGTCACTGAAAACTCAGTGTATACCACAAGGTGGGTGCCAGGGTACAGCAGAGCACACAATGTCCCTCTCCTGAGTTTATCTCTGTCTTGCAGAAAGTATGTACAAGCTGATGTGAATCTGGGAATATCCATCCAGCACCTGAAGATTGGCAGGACATGGTCACTATTGGTGATTCCTGAAAGTTGGCATCCATGCCATCCAGATCTTAGGTGAGCTTTGCCAAAGAAGCATGCTTGGCTGGTATCAACCGGTTGGTATTGCTCTGTTGCCATTTCAGTGACTGAATTGGTACTAAAACAAAACCATTCCATGACAATGAGCATGGAAAGTCCATAGGAAGTTTTCTGCTTCTCTGCATGCTTTCACTGATAATAGTTCACAGTGATTTGATCAGTCCAGCAGAGATACATAATTATGCTGCCATGTGGTGGATCTGTTAGCTGATTCAGCACTTTCTACCTAAGACTTAATAATCTCTTATCAATTTGTGCAGGCTAGCACAATAATACTTTTATCTGTGTTAGGAGAACAGGGGTTTGTCTACACAGGGTCATTCAGGAAAACTAATCCAAATTGATTTTTAAAGTAGATTAATTAAATTAGGTTCCATCTCTTCAAATTTACTAAATGGCCAAATTTAAGTTAGTTAAATTAGATCAAATCCTTGTTTAACCTTTCTGCTTCAGAATTGCATTGCCCTTAATTTGATTTAATTCACTTAAGAAAAAATGAGACAAACCTAACTGTGCTCAGTTATATTCCAAATCAAAGAATTTGATCTCATTCAACAAAAGAACTTTTTAGCCAAATGCTTGGTTAATTGGGATTCAAGTTTGAGTGTCCCGAGTGAACAAATATCTAGAAAAGAAAGTACTGAGCATGTGATTTATTCATTTTTTTTCTTAATAGTAAAACAAATAAGGTCTGCTGGAATTAACATACTTCTTTCTGTGGCTGAAAGTCTTGTTTGTATCTACGGTAAGACTTTCATGCATGAATTTAAAGGTGAAAGAGAGTGCTAATATTTGACAACAAAAAAAATAATTTTATCTGCTGATAAAAACCATACTATTAATTCACTGTAATTTGGAATTCTATATGCAAAGTACCTGATTATAGAGCTGTTAGAGCTTGCCCTGTAGTAATAGCCAGCAGTAACCCAGATGTTCCTGGTGCCTGATTACGTTACTGTGAGTATCAGTATGATACATAAGCTCTGTGTAGTATATTATTTAACCTTCCTATGCTTTTAATGTAAAAGATAATGATGTGTGTCACAGGCAGATTATACAGCAGTTGGTAGCAATATGTATTTGACAATTCTCTCATTCAGAGTGCCGTGTGCCTCCGGCACTCTCTTAATGGCCAGTGAAGCTGGGCCTGACCTTGACAGGGGCTTGCAGTGCAGGAGGAGTAAATATTTAGTTAGAATCACCAGAGTGAAGTGAGGTCTCTGATCTGGACTGGTAACTAAGGAATTAGTCAGACTAACATTGTCTCAGCCAGTTCTTTCCTGATTTATACAGCAGCCCTCCATGGCATATTGCTTATTTATCACTGATAAACTGTTCTTGCACAAAACTTTTTTTTTATTTTTTAATATATATTCAGTCTCTCACTGCTGTGGGCTTTTGATAACATTATGATTTATATTTACCCATGGTTTTGCCTGACTGTGGTTGAATAACAATAAAATTCTTGTTGATTTTGTGTGGTCAGATGAAAACTTAGAGCTACAACCAATATATTAATCAGTGCCACCTATCACAATACTACGGGTCAAAGCAAAAATTGATAAGAAAGTTCTTTTATTTTGTTATCGTAGTAAATGGCATAAAATTTCTAGGTTTTCTTATCGCTGGGGATGCATTAATGTTGGCTTATCCTCCTTTGTAGTCTGCTGCTAATCGGTAAATTATTTTGATTTTTTTTTCGAGGATTGTATATCCTAGAATCAATTTAATTTTTGTGCAAGAATGAACCTGCATGTTTTTTGGATTAAATTATTGTGTTTCTTCAAATGTCTGGTTTTGTTTGGCTGGAAAACTGCTTTCGAAACTGATAGAAGTTTCAGAGCATTATTTTACCACTATGTAATGACAAAAACGATTTAAATTTAGATGTGATTTTTGGCATAGAAAGCCAGTAGTACAGGTAAGTTGTATATATGTAGTCTTCCTAGCTGAGCAAAAAGGTTGCTTGTAGAATCAAAAAAATAAAAAATAAAAAGGCAAACAAAGCAGGCATGGTATGCAACACAGTAAGTCTGTTGTTATCCCAGAGAAGCACATCATAGTCCACAGAACCAAGATGACAACAAATTCATTGCACTGTCCAGCCCCTTAATGATATGCAATGCTGCAAGAGTAACTTCAGCCACCAGTGACAGTAGGTCTGTAGAAAAGAGTGAAAAACTCTAGACATGCTTATTTGAAAATTATTCTGTATAATAGAATAATCCTCTCCCTCCTGAAATTCAACTCCCAAGCTACTTTGATGTTGCCGGCTTTCTAAAGTGTTGGCTAACCAATTAGAAGCTGTAGGATATGCACTGGTGTTGAATCATGCATAATGTGCAGTGAAAAATGAACATACCAAAAGTTCTGAGGTGTAGTCTACATGCTAAGACTTATTTGTTTGTCTCTTTTGGAACATCCTTAGATATTAATGCCTCAGATGAAAATAAAGAAGTAAAAACCAAAGGCAATATTCAGTGGGTCAAAGCTAGTGAGCGTCTTGTCAGTTCGCTGGAGTCTTTCAAGAACCCTCTTTCTGGTACTGTCCTACTGAAGTGTCATCACCCTCAAGTATTGTTCTTCTAGTTGATGTCCTGTGTTAGAAGAACACCTGCTTTTGTGTTCTGATATGCAGGGTACCCCTTGTAGGAGGGGACCAAGAGCTGTCCTGTGCCAGACAGAAGCACTTCGAGCCAGCTCTGACACACCCCAATGTGTGCCAAAACTGAAACAAACCAGGGGCGCATATGGTGCGTTTAAGAAAAAGCCTCGACTGCCAAGAGTAGGATACATAGGAGGAGAAGTGTGAGGAGAGGTGTGAAGAGATGTGTTTGGAGAAAAGACAGGAGAAATGGAAGAGAGACGTGGAAGGGGACATTGTTGGGGACACAGCTGGAGACTGTGGCCTGCAGGCAGCCAGTGCTGGAGCTGGGAAACCCCCCAGTGGACTGTGTCTTATGGAGGGACCCACTCAGGAGCAGGGAAACCCCTGAAGGAAACTGCAGCCCATGGAGACCCATGCTGAAGTAGGTAGACCCCTGAAGGGACTGTGGCCCTTTTAAGGCCAGATACACCCACAAAGGGATTGCCTCCCATGGAGGACCCACACCAAGGGAGGCATACTTCCAAAGGGAGTGCAGCAAACAGAAAACCCTGATGCATGGACACCCCCAAGGGCAGTGCTAGAGTATGGGCACCCCTGAAGGGTGGTCCCTGTGGTAATGGAGGGACCCATGCTCAAGCAGAGAAGCAGGAAGAAGCAGGGGAGAAAAAATAAAGTACAATTCCTTGAGTCAAGACTGTTTTACCCGTGACATCCAATTAGACTTACTGGCAGTGACATGTTCCAAAAGTGTTTTCTAAATACTCTTTTCGGTCAGTGAAGCTAAGAAATTGAAATTCTGTGGAAAATTCAAAACCTGTAAATTCTCAATTAAGAATTGGTATGAAAGTTTTCTTTCAGGGGAGGATTCTTATATTCAGAAAGCTATATATTTATCCCTTCCAAAATAAAAATGACCAGTAGCCATCTTGATTTCTGCAACAATTTGACTGTGCTGCAGCAGCAAACAAGAATTAAATTGGAAGCAGTAGTTAAAAATGGAAGGAGTTCCTACTTGTGCAGCTGTCAGCTATTATTGCAGGCACAGCTGGATTGATCACTATATATGTTTTCATATCAATAAAATAATAATAAATTCTCACCCCATTTTTTAAAAAAATATATATTCTCTATTAATCAAATCAGTAAATAATCTTGTTTTGTAAAATTCTTGCATTCAGAGGGTTTCTTCTAGTGAGTTTATTCCTGTAAAGTTTCCTTAAGGAAAATGATTTGGGCTGACATATTTGGATTTTTTTGTTGTTGTTGTTATCATCAGTTTTTGTTTTATCTATAGGCTTTTCACAGTGGTTTTCTTCTGCAGTTTGTTAAACACGTATCTTTCCTCTGTCTCTCCTTCTGTCTGCTACTGGTGATAGTGTTTTATTCTGCTTTCATTAAATATTGCCCTGTTTTCCCTTTAATTATGGGAGGTGTTTCTGTTTTGTCAAAGATAAATTTGCCAGTTCTGTTTGTGTTGGTGTTGAGAGAAACACTACTACTTCATGTCTTGTGGTTAATTTATCTCTTAGTTTTAATGCTAATCGGTTAAGACATGATTAACAGTGTTCCTTGGTCCTCATTTTTTTTCTGTCCAGAGCCTATTTTGACACTTGAATTAATGCTTTCCTACTTGCTGTATATTTACCCAGAGCTTAAGTTTGATATTTTTCTGTACTCTTTTTGCATGCTCTGTTCTTCAAAAATTATTTTCAGTAATTTCAGCTTGAAAATTTTCGCAGAAACTTTGTAGGGAGATGAGGTAGTTAATTAAAAAGCGTTCTTGAAATTTCTAAAATTAATGACAAAAGACTTTAAAAACGTTTTTGGAAGCATTTTAGAGCAAAGCTTTTTATCTGATTTTTTTAATTGTACAGCACATTGTTGCAGAAGTACTGGTGAAGGTGTCTCAGGTTTCAGGGCTAATTTACTGAGCCAACATCTTAGACCTTTTTCAAAAAATGAAACAATTCAGAGCCAGTTTAATATTATAGTACTGAAATAGAATTACGCAGTGTTCGAACCGTGCCTTTTGTGCCAGCCAGAGTTTCTTGCCTGTATTTCATTGCCTCATGCTTGCCATTTCTTGCTATCTAGAAACTGTATAACAGAGCCTTTAATAAAGCATGTCTGCTAACAAAAAGTTTCTCATATCCCATGAAAATTATAGAATTCATTTCAATCCTTCAGGACTTCTGCTTTTAGACTTTTGAACATGCTGCAGATGTTTCCTATGATACTGTGCTGGTCTTCTCATACCAGGCAACTGCACCTTCTATATTTTTGCTGGTGGGCACTTTTTAGATAGCTTATGCAGAATCATCTCTTCTTTTGTCTGTTGTATCACTTAGCTACTAAAACACCAGCCCATAGAACCATAGAATCACAGACTGGTTTGGGTTGGAAGGGACCTCAAAGACCACCCAGATCTACCCCCCTGCCATGGGCTGGGACACCTCCCACTAGACCAGGTTGCCCAAAGCCCCATCCAGCCTGGCCTTGAGCACCTCCAGGGATGTGGAATTTCCTTTATTTCATTTGCTAGATGGAGGAGGGTCAGCACCCTCAGCCCCCTGCCATCCCAGAGCAGTTAATGAGTGGTGTTCCTCCCCATATTGAGAAAGCCACGGAGACCTTCTCACATTTCTCCAAGTTGCATATTTTTTCCAAGCGTGTTTGTAAATGTACACAGGTATGAAATGTAAGCTTTGGGGGATGGAGATTGTTCAGATTGAAACACGTGCATTGATTTCTGTAAGTGAGGGAGTCTAGAAGAGTTCAACTCCAACTGAAAAGAGAAGCTGTTGATTAACTGCTCAAGAGATGACACCTTATCTAACAAGGCAACATTTGCATATCTGAGGAAGTGAGAGGAGGGTTATTTTCAAGGAGTGGCAAAACTGTCTCCTGAATAAATTAAAAGTAATTTAATTATGGGCGTCTGGGTGGTGGGGCAGGTGGGGGAGAATTAATAAACACGTTTCAAGGAAGGAAACTTAATTCTGTCTGGACCACAAGGAGACTGCAAAGAGGAAGTTATTGTCCTGTGAAGTCGTGAAAGGGCACGGCACTAGCAGTGGGCTCTCTAATGAAGGTAGGGTTATCTGGGTCTCTGTAATGAAGGTAGGGTTGGTTATCAGTGTCTAACCAGCATAAGGATGCATTAGCTTGGGTCAGAGCTGCCTTGTGCATGTGCGTCCTGTAATGCATTATTTGATGTAGATGTGCCTTCAGCAGTTCTAGAGAAGTTGGACTAAAATTCCATAAATATAGCTATTTTTTTAACAAGTTGCAAAATATAATCAGCAAATTAAAAATAAATTGTAATAACACGATCCATCTTTTCGCAAATATGGTTATTGACAGCAATCTTTCTATTTTGGGTTTGGGCTTAAATCTCAGGCTCATCTGCTCATCTTTCTGAATCATCACACTAAGCTATTAAAGTAATTTTTTATGTCAAGATTAAGCTTACTTGAGAGAATCTTGTAAAATTTTTCTGTAAGATTTATATTACTACATACAATTTTTCTCTTGCACTGTCCTTGTTAGAGACAAGGTGCTTGAGTAAATGGACTCCGGAATTTCATGTTTCAGTAACAAGTAACATGACAACGGTCAAACAACAAGTAAACAAGCGAGGAGATATTTCAAAATGATTCAAATATGGATGTACCATTTAAAAACATGCTGAAGCTACCATATTTCAAGGCTGAAGTAGTTCTCTCAAAGGCTGAAGATAATGCTCAAGTCAATCCTTGGTCATTTTATTCTGTGCATGAACAGTATTATATAAGCAGCCTTATATCTATAAGCAGATACAAGCAGATATATAAGCAGACTTTCGATGAGCAGTGCCATCAAGAATGACAACAGTCTCATTCTTCCTTGTGTTGACAGCAAAAGTTCCCAAATAAACTTATAAGGACTCAGAGTGTCTTTTCATTTTCTGATTATTCTGTTATGGTATTTGGCAAAGCCAAGAACTGGATGCAGCTCCTGTCATACCGTGTGACTATGAGCCAAGGGCTTTCAGCTTGCTATTGGCATAATTTGAGTTAAATCTTTTCCTTTCCCCTTTCTTTTGGAAAGGAGGTTATATTAAATGAGATTGTTTTTTCAGTTGTGAAGGTCTGAATAACAGAGGAAGAGGAAGAATAGGAAGTGGTTGTTAGTACTTATTAGCATGTGTTTTTTTTTTTGTTTTTGTTTTTGTTTTTTCTTTTCATCATGATTAAAATAACCCTCTCTAATCACTGCTCTATTTGACACTGTAAAAGGGCTGTGTTTTTTTTTATTATTATTTCTTCTTGTTAACAATTTAGCATACATACTATAGTTCTAGAAATCCTTTGGCAATAATTAAAAAAAGAAAGGATATGCCCGGTGTATACCCATACTACTTGCCACACCATGGTGATTTACTATGTGGTGAGGAGCTGAATGCTGAAAGCAGAGATAACATCATGAACATCATGCACGTGTTGTTAATACAACTGACAGGAGAGCTCAGGCACTGTGGGGAGGGCAGGGATGTCCACTGAACTCCTGATGGTAAAGGTCAGTGGTCAGTATCCCAATTTCCTCCAAATGAAGGGTAAAACTAACACGTTAGATAGTGGTGCCTGAGCTTGGTGCAATCAAAGGTCTCTTGTCCTGTGCACGTTTTGCTGACTCCTATTCCCTGTCACTCCGGGGATGAAGGTTGTCTCCTTCTGAAGCCAGTGTAGATACAGTTTTTCAAGTTTTGGAATAATAGCATTTAGATAAGCTGTGTTCTTCTATGTAATGTTATTTTCTGCTTCATTCTCTTCAAGCAGTAACACAGGCAAAGAGGACTTTGGTATGTTCTGTGGCGTAATTGGATGATGACACATTTGAGAGGTGTCAAGCACACTGAAGCAAAAATCTTCTCCCGACCTTGTTACTGGATCTGACCAAAGTTGTTGGGAGAACCTGGAGAAATAACTTATGATACATTCCAATTTAATGTTTACTTCTAAAGAGCTTCTGGTTTCCACACAATTTCCAAACTGAACCTTCTTGATATTGACAAGTAATATTTTAATGGATAGATTGATTGGACTGGCACGATGAATTAGCCATCAGCTTGACAACCATATAGCATTATGTTGTGTATCTGTTTACTCAGCAGTGGGTGAAATGCAAGAGTCTATTGAAAATCAGATTTCCATGCTGCTTTGTCAAAGCAAATTTAATCACAGCTAGAACATGTGGCATCCATCATTTCCACTTCAGAAGACATCAACAGGCACAGATCAGCAACAACAAGCACTGCTGCCACCGCTGTCTTTGACTCACATGGAAAATTAAATTTACCCATAGATTTTTGATAAATGAGGCAGTCTCACTCATCAAACATGATTACTTAAGTGTTCTCTGTTAAAATAATCCCAAATAGCTTTGTATCTAGAAGCAAGGTCTTACTCCATTTGGCTTTGAGTCATTCCTGCTGATGTGGGGTAGGCTTTTGAATATCGCCTTGGCAGATTAGGCACTGCTTTCTCTTTGTTTTCCTTAGAAACCCCAGGTCTACAAGGCTGCCTATTTCTCCCTGTGTTTTATTCACCAGCTCAGCTATGTACTGTAATTTATTCTATATTTTTCTCTGATATTTCAAATTAATACATGTCTTTCTACTCTCATGGAGATATCATGATGGGTAGCACCCTGGCAACATATTGTAAGAAATTTCTATGTAATTTAAGGAGTGAAACAATATAGAGAACATGTAAAAATGAGACCAACTGCTTTGTTCATACCTCAAGTATAGTAGAATGTATTTAAAGTATTCAGATTTAGATAAAATATTGAAAAACATTGTAAGTATTGGTTCTGCATGTTTTACCTTTAAAAAGTTTAATCTCCTTTAATTTATCATAGCCAGCTACAGATTAGCAGCTAATTAATATCTTTATTCAGTGATCATTTTTTCCCCTTCTACTTTCATTTAGAATGGCCAAGCATGTGTTTTGTAACACCATTGTCTATTGCTATTATTCTTGTTAAATTTTAATCTGATGTGTTAATGCCTCCATAACTGAGCCCAAAGCCTTTTTCTTCTGGACATGAAGATAACAGTACAATTTTTCTATTTCCTGCTAATTGAGCTATGATTCTTTAAAATTGTCTCTTGTCTTACGCTGTCTCTTGTACTGTCTTAAAAAATTATGTCATTAATTGAGAGGAATTGGTAGTCACTAACACATCTTCAGAAAATTGTTTCACATTTACTGTTTTGACTTACAGTACTGCTCCAGAGGTACCTTGCTTGCAGGCTATGGGAGTTCAAATAATGCTTCTGTGTTGCTATGCTTCCTCAAGCATCAATATTTAGTTGTTTATAAATATTTTTGTGTTTACAATACAATCCTTAAATTGCTTTATTTTACTGTGGTATCTTTTTATTTTATTTTTTGAGTCAAATGTCTATTTTTTTCCTCTTTCTTTGAGATAAGCTCTTTCCTTTACATCTCCATCAGTAAAAAAAAAAAATAATATGTAGTGATGTGGTGATAAGCTGTAGATGCTGATTAAATTGTAAACTTTTTTCAAAACATCTTAATTAAAATATATGGCCATATTTATTTCATGCAATTTAGAAGTCTGGACTCAACAGGCTAGTCTGAACTAATTGGCTAATTCACCCGAGGTGATTCACTTAGTTTTAGTCAAGGGGGAGAAATAGCTATTTTGGGGGGTGATTCACCCGTTCTAGGAGAGGCACCTGGAAGAGGCTGGGTGATCACCTTCTGGAGGCATTATTCCCTCTTGGCTGTAAAAGGCGCCTGGGATGAGAGTGCTACCTGGGAATGTTAAGTGGTAAGCAGAGTTTGAGGAGGAAACGTTGCAAACCAGGGCTGCCTCTGGTAGGCGCAGCCGTGCAGATGTGTTGCTGGTACCGCTGGCACAGCGCGGTTGTGTCGCACGCACACCCCTGGGAAAGCCACACGGGTTGGTGGTCCCATGCGGGGAGCTCCTTCTGTGGTTTGTACTGCTGCTGCACAAAAGTTGCACAGCAAATAGTCTGTGTAAAAGCTTTTATACCAAACCTTGTCCCTTACTCTCCTAGGTAGTTGCCCTCCAGACTTACTCTCTGAATTCTCTGTTATCTGTACTCGGACATCTGTATCAGGGCCATTTGTGTGAGGTGACAGTTGAATACGTACAAGAACTAATCAATCCCTAAGGATGCAACAGTTTTGTCTCTGTCAGACTGGTTTATTTCTGTTTTTCTAAGAAAAATACAAAGCTGATGAAGTATAGCTTACCTATCAACACCAAAAGGGATTTCTTCGCAAAGGCTGAGAGATGTTCAAGATTTATGACTTTTTCTGCTGTCTGATTTGCCGGTCTGCATGATTTATGATGAGCTTGTTCCTATGCTAGCTATCAGATCGTCCTTTTCATACCACAGTCTGTCCTGTTAATAGTCAGTGCAATTCAAAATTTCCTATATCCCAGTGTGTATTGGTACGCATCCAGCCGGCAGCAGGTCTTGCCCGTTGACCTACTTTCATCTGGGTAGACCTTATAGCTTGAAGGTACACTCGGGGTGGTAACAGTAACTTGGTGCTCGGAGACCTGAATCTTAGACACCTAGCCAAGGTGGACTTCAGCTCTGGTGTCTGATCGTCAATAGCAAGTGAAGTGTGGACTGGAATAGCCAAGCATTGCGTGACTTTCTGTCCCCTTACAACAGCTCCCAAGTACAGCTGACCTAGTTTCTGTGCCTCCTAATCTTGTCCAACACAAAAACTCTATCTGTTTGTGTATCTACGCATGCCTGAACTGAGCGTTAAACTGCTGCTTTAGGAACTAACAATGAGGAGAAACTGCTCGGTATATGCGTTCTTTTGCTTCATGCCAGCAGAGTAGATTTATTAGATTTTCAGAACAAGACTGTTTTTGAATTTAGAAACAACTTGTTAATGCAAAGGCTATGAAATTGAATCTAAGTGGTACTCACTCTCAGCTCTCTGGAATAGCAATGGACCCGTGTGTTTGGGATTGCTGCCTTTCCCAGCACACTGGGTCTATTGAGACTACACACCTATGTGTTTGTTTTTTTTTTTTTCATGTTAGACAAAATATCTCTTAGTTTGCATTCTTCACTCATTTCTATTCCCAAGAACAGTGTAATTAAAAATGTCTGGAATGAAAAGGTGAGTTGAGGCAGAAAATTAAATTTGATTGTAGCTATCCAGCCTAGCAAACAAGTAATAGCTCTACTTCAGATTTTGAATAATAGAGCAACATACTGTTAATGCAGCCGAACTTTATTGATAAATAACTTTATTCTGATTTATTTTATAACAAATAACGTTTCCTTACATTTTCATTGCAAAATTCCTAGACATTGTTTGACATTGTAGTATTCCAAAACTACTAGATTAATGAAACTTTAAAGTTCTGTGACAGTTTTACTAAGGTACCCGAGTAAGAAAATTAGAAGTTGCTATTTTAGTTTGATAACTGCTTTATATGCAGTACAGAAAAGTTAGGAATAGGCTTAGTTGGCATTCTTAACAAAGTAAAAATACTGTTCCTTCCTGTGTGTCTCTTTATTTAGTAAAGAAACACGTATCCAGTTGAACAACATGATGTTTGGACCCTGTTAGGATATTATTCCACTCTACTGAATCAAATGCTTTTTCAACATTTTATGGATATTTCTGTAGTCGCATGGTCTCAATAATTTTAACAGTAATGTAACAATTTCTTCTGCCTTTTGCTTTGATATATGTGCATACATCAAGTTTTAAACAACATGCAGTATTTTTACAGTGGTTTAACAAGAGAGGAGTAGTAATGCATGAATCAGCTGGAAACATCTACAAGCCAATGTTGGTCAATTATCACTTGTGTAAATACGTTTTAAAGACCAGGGCATCCTGATTTGCTCAAGTAACAATCTCATAATTGCAGCAAATAGAATTTAGAGCACGCAGTTTGGGAAGAAAAAATGCTAGGGAAACTTAGGGGGGTGGCAGTTGGGATTAGAAATAGCTGCTTGATTCATTGTGGAAGTTTTTGTTTTTAAGAAAGTGAGATGTTGCTTTCTCTGTCAGTTTAAGCTTTTTTGTTGTCTTTTTTACAATACAGAAGACAGAAGTGAAGACTTTAATGAAAGCACGCTTCTGTTGTAGAGGAGAACATCAAGACTTTTAATATAACTTGTAACCTAAGTGTAGTATGACCTGTGTTATCACCTGTCTCTAAAGGAAAATAAATCTCTCTTCAATTTTTGTTTTGGTAATTACAGACCCTCACACCTCAGAAAACTTGGCTTTGGTTGTTTCCTCTCATGCGAGGCTGTTGTGGCTACCAGTAATCCCTGAGTGTGCTGTCTTCATTTTGGAGTCATCCTCACTTGTATTGTATTCTCTTCAGGGAACTCCAGATTAAGGGTAAAAAAGTCTTCATCACAAACATGTCACGTGGCATGAGTTGGCAGGTGAATTCAATCACAATAAGCTTCCAACTCATCCTTTCACCCTGACTTATTTATTTGGAAGGAAAGGTGCTAGACTTCTATCTGTTTCTAAAAAAAGTGTGTGATAACTCTGGTAGTGCACCTTAGCATTCCACTTCCCCTTTCAAGTTGTCTCCGTATTTCCCTCAGAAGTTCCTAACTACAGTTTCTGCTCAGCTGCAGCATATTGTTCAGACACCGGCAAGACTTGTTTTGCTTTGCTTTGCTTTGATTTGATTTGATTTCTTGCTGAACTCAGGAAATCACAGAGCTTTCTTAAAAATCCTTCATACTGGGTCCCTATATATTAATGTTACTCGAGGGAGCCACGTGAGGCAGCATCTTATCATCAACCTACTCAGGTATTGGATGCTGAGAATTGCTTGGGATGATCCAAATCACAAAGACCTCTTCCCATTCCTCTTGGTTCCAATTTCTTGTCTCTTACAGCCAGTATGTGCTCTTTCCAAGGACAGTCAGACAGTCTGGCTGAGCCGGAAGAAGGCTTGAGCCTGCTTTTGTTACACAGGTGTTGAAAACAAGCTATCACCATCTCTTCATTGCCTGGGGAGCCATGGGATGGGATCGAGTTTCACTGGGCAGTTTCACCATGTTCTGTGCTGCTCTAGCTCAGGTCAATACATCTCCCTGGAATTTCTGTATTGAACTGGGGTTAATTTCCAACTCTCCTGTCCTCCAGGAACATGCATATGCACATGCACACTTAGCAGCATGCTCCAGCAAGGTCACAAAGCAGCAGTCAATTTTTGGAAGATCCTCAATTTAAATCTGCCCAAGGCAAAGAAAGGTCTTCTCCAGATCAAGGCTTGCCCCTGGTTCTCTCATTTACACTGTGAGTAAAGCCTTGAGACCAAGCTTTGATGTAGATGTGCTTAGACATTTCTGCTATAATAGGCTCCATGAAGAAGACCAAAAAACTTTTGAACTCAAGCTATATTTTAAGTGAGTCAAAGCTGGAGTAATTAACTTCTTAAATCCAGAAAACTCAGAGTATCTAATAAGATGGAATGAAAATATAGAACATTTTTATTGAATAGAAAATATGCTACCCACTGTGTTGAGCAGATTAAAAAATCTGCTATCCATAGCAGAATAAATGTGTTATTGAAGAAAAAGGAATGAGTTATATTTTGCATGCATCAGTTTACTGACATCATCTTTGCAAATTTAGTTCTGCCCAGAATCTAATATAAATGAAGTAAAAGGTCAGAACGGCATCAGCCTTTAACAGCCTCCGTTACAGGCACTGAGCTCAGCCCTGAGACAGACGATGACTTTTATGGAGCCAGCAGCAGTGCGTGAGACACTCGTGGACTCAGAGGTCAGGTAGATGTGTCCTACACACGTGAAAGGATGAGAGTCATGTGTAATGGCCTGGAAAGGTGCGTACACAAACAGTGCTGGTACACAGCTGCAGACGTTGGTGGAGTCAGCAGAACAACTGCACCATTGAGAAAGAGCGTGTGTTTGTGTGTGCACCCAGAATTGCTGCCTTACCACACAGCACTAGTGATAGATAGCTTAGTGAAGTGATCTGTCGGTCTTTGAAAAGGCGTCTAAGAAGGAAATGGAAAAAGGGAGCTTAGATGAAAAACTGCTTGTCACATCTTGCAAAAATGATTGATAGTTCAAAAAGAATCTCGCCTTCGATGAATGGATATAGAAATGCATAAATCTGAAATAAATAAAATGTTGTGACTTCAGTGTTGCTTTCTCTCTTCTGTTTTTCTCTGTTGTTTCTTCAGTCTCTCACTTTTTTTTTCTTAACCCCACACCAATTTACTTTTCTTCATGGTTGGGATATGGTTATTCTTTATTATTTTTGTTTTCTTCATGGATGTCCCACATTGATATTATTCTTCGCTTTATATCTGCTCTTCTTTTGGCTTGTTCCTGTAGTCAATCACCTTTTGATGGCTGGAGCAATCTTACTTCCCCCAAACAGGCTTTTCTTTTGCTGCCTACTCACCCCATCTCCTTGGAGACTCTTTCTTCCACTTTGTATCTTCTCCCTTATTCTCTGACTACACATGCTGGAGCAAGCATCCTGAAGGCAGATACTGTAGTTACATTGGCCCTCACACTGCTTGCAATTTCAGACCACTTAAGCTGAATAAAGAATAGGCATTTTTCAAGGCTTGCTCTCTGACTGCTCTTTCCCCATCAAGGCAGGATTTTGGGGTCTTTGCAATGATAATCCCTTTCCATTTGCCATTGCAAGAGCACTGTGTTGTATGGACATCTGCACTACTATTAGCTCTGCCTCTTGGATTGCATAAGATTTAAATCCTCAGTGAGCTTGATGGCACGACCTAAAGTGTGACCTCCTAGTTGGATCTGGCTCAATGAGGCCTAAAACTACAGCTATTAACTACTCATTAACAATTACAGAGCTGCAGAGGCTTTTGAGTGGGTAGTAGATTAAAAATAATAATGTATACCAGAATCAGTAAAGCTAATACAGCATATAACTGCGAACAGAACAAAAGTTTTAATAAAAATACCAAATTTTGCCAGTACAAATAGCTCTTTGAAAATGAGAATGTATTACTGAAGTAAGCTAAAGATATTAGTCTTAGAACACTGAAGTTTCCCATCTAGTGACACTGAAACAGAATTCTGTAAAGGCTTCCTCTACTGAAATAAACTGTTTTATTTTTTAGTAGATAATCATATTTGGATATTCAACTAGTACAGAATAATTCTTACTCTGAACATATTAGCAATGATTAGAAATATTAGGAGTTGTGTGCTGTTTCCCTAAGTATAGCTTCTTATACTAACTCTTGCATTTAAATCCAAAAATAGGTCTTTATTTTAACTGTAAAACATTGTGAGAAAGATAGAGTGTTATAATGGAGCTTTTCTGGATTATTAGACAATTCAAAACTGTTTTGTTTTGTTTTTTGAGAAAATGAAGCAAACTTTATAATATCAACATGGCAGTGGTTTGTAATGTACCCAGATTAATTAAACATTTACAGAATGTTCCTAATATAAAATGTTGGGTAGAGAGCAATATTTTTACCAATTAGAGCAATAATTTGTCTGTAAGCTATTTTATACTAGTTTGTCTAAAAAAACATACCAATAACTAAAAGGAGAAAATGTGTCATTTTTGCAAAAGAAGTTGTGAAAGTGTTCTGTTGCATGTATCTACCCCAAATGCCTACTTAATTTGTTAATGTCCACCCTGGAGAGTTCTGACAACAGCACAGGGGATCTCAGCTCTAGTTTCTCTCTCCACTTTCACTTCAGTAAGAGAAATGTTTTCATTCAGAAGTGTTTTTTTTTTTTTTTTTTTTTTTTTCCCTGGGGGCAATCAATCCAGCCTATAGTAGCCAAGCATCTAAATTGGTTGCTCCAAAAGTTGTTTCATCCCACTTCACCTAACCATAGAAACAGGCTGGTGTGATGGTTTCGCTCGGGTGGGTGACCGAGCTCCACCACAACCGCTCTCTCACTCCCCCTCCTCAAAGAGGAACAGGGAGAAAATACGATGAAAGGGGCTCAAGGGTTGAGATAAGGACGAGGAGATCGTGCAGTAATTATTGTGATGGGCAAAACAGACTCAGCATAGGGAGATAGTAAGATTTTTTGCCTATTACGAACGAGCTAGAGAAGTGAGAAACAAAGGAAAGAAACCAAAAGCACCTTCCCCCCCCATCCACCCTCTTCCACCTCCTCCCCCCGAGCGGCGCAGGGGAACGGGGAAATGGGGGCTATGGTCAGTCTATAGAAATTCTTCTCTGCTGCTCCTTCTTGATCACTCTCGTCCCCTGTGCTGTGGGGTCCCACCCACGGGATGCAGTCCTTGCTGAACTGATCCAGCGTGGGCTTCCCACAGGCAGCAGCTCTTCAAGAACTGCTCCAGATATGGGTCCGTACCACGGGGTCCATCCCTCGGGAGCAAACTGCTCCAACCTGGGTCCCCCACGGGCAGCAGCTCCTGCCAGGTCACCTGCTCCTGCGTGGTCTCCTCTCCACGGGCTGCAGGTCCGGCCCGGAATCTGCTCCAGCAGGGGTCTTCCACAGGCCGCAGTCTCCGTCGGTGCAGGTCCACCTGCTCCACCGTGGTCTCCTCCACGGGCTGCAGCGTGGAACCCTGCTCCATCGTGGTACTCCATGGGCTGCAGGGGGACATCCTGCTTCACCATGGTCCTCACCACAGGCCGCAGGGGACTTCTGCTCCGGCGCCTGGAGCACCTCTCCCCCTCCTTCTTCACTGACCTTGGCGCCTGCAAGGCTGTTCCTCACTCCTCTCACTCTCCCAGCTGCTGTGTGGCGCAGCGTTTTTTTCCCCTGTCTTAAATATGCTCTCACAGAGGCGCAAACAACATCACTTATTGGCTCAGTTCTGGTCAGCAGTGGGGCCCTTACCAAACATGGGGCAGCTTCTAGATCCTTCTCACAGAAGCCACCCCTATGGCCCCCTGCTACCAAAACCTTGTCACATAAACCCACTACAGCTGGATGACCAGCCTAAATAAAACTTTTAAAATTCAGTGAGATTAGTTGCACCCTGGGACACGTAGCACGAATGGAAGGGCTGTACAATCTGCACGAGCGCCATTTGCAAGGAACGCTCTTCTGGGCAATCAAAATGCCCACAGCAACATAGACATTGAGCATCAGCTCCCATCATAGGCCTCCTGGAGCATGGAGACATCTCCATGGACTTCTCGCTTAACATCCCACTTGACAAAGAACCTAGGAGACTGTTCTGGCATTTGGGGCATGGATTTTCTGTGGGGTCTTTTAGATGAAGATGAGCACAGGGGAATCTTTGTCTGCTTTCCATTCGGTTACTGTCATTGCTCTAATGCCAGAGAGACCTGCAGTTCTGGGTAATCTGAAAATCTACAGAATATTCTGGAAAGAGTTGAAGATGTTTTGTAGAGATTACTTTGAAAGAGATTAATGACTTCTTCCCTGGCACAAAATCACAGTTTATATATTCTGTAGTTCTGTCCTAATACATACTAAGTCCTGTCATAATTAGGAAAGATAGCATGGTAAGGAATAAAAGCCAAAATATAAGTGAAAGACCCTTTCTCTTTCTGATCACCAACCTAACTCTCTCCTCAGTGGTTCTTCACTGCTATACACAGTCAAAGTAAGGGGCATGACCAACAAGTGGAGAAGAGCTTTTATTTCTCTGTGCTTGACTCTGTGAGGCTACACTTCGAACACTTTGGTTTGGGCTCCCTGGTGTAGTAAGGATGTTGAGAAACTGGAAGGGTGCCGTGGGGGCTGCATGCTCACTGCAGCATGCATATCCTATGTGAGAGGTGTTGAGGGAGCTGGACTTCACTAGTTGTGCAAAGGAGGCGAAGAGCACTCTAGTAATAGCCTTGAAGTGAATCACAGCCATGACCAGGCCTTCTTACTAATGCCAGAGAACATTACAGGTGGCAATAGTCACACTCTCCGAATGGGGAGGATTCGGATGGGCATTCACTGGGTGGGTTTTGGGACACTGGGACAGGTCACCAAAAGAGGTGGTGGAGCCTCCATTCTTGAAGGTTTTTTCAAGACTCTGCTAGATAAAGGTACAGCTGACCTAATTAACGGTATGTTTGTGATAGTTCTGTTTTGAGTGGGAGCTTGGCTGGTCCTCAGAGTTTCATAGTTTCATGACACTACTTCTACAATTTTGAGGTTTTCCTACTTAGAAGATGAAGTTGCTGTGGTGTTCTTGTTTCTGGCTTGCCCTCAGCTGTGGGGTTGCTTGTTTGCAATCCCAACAACTGCACATAGAAAGCACTGATGCAAAAAGTTGAGGAAAAACTGGCATTCTGCCTCACCTGTAAGGCCTATGTATTTTGATATTATGATTGTTCACTTCTAAAGGAATCTACAACTTTTTTTTAATTATTATTTATTTTTATTTTTTTTTTTCTGTTGGTGGTAGTTCTCAATGTATGAACTATATAGAAACTTGCAAACTGTATGGCAAATTTGCAATTAAAAAAATGTGATCTTAATTGCAAGGTAGTAGCGGAGAATGGTAGTTGTTTTTGGCCATGGACCCAGACAATTTTACAACTTTCTGTGTGTACTTAGAAGCAGATAGCTATAGAGTCTTAAGACCAGGTGTTGTAGATTTATTTTAGTTCCTACCAACCAGGCAACATTAGTATTTAAAACTTGTATATCAAACCTTGGGAAACAGCTAGTCTTCTAACTAAATCTAAATACAATGTCAGTAGAAAACAGTACTTTCTTCACTAACTAAACACTCAATATTGTAACTGTTTGAATTGCCAGGGAAGGTCTTCTGCATAGAAACTGAAGTGTAATGGTTTAATTCAAAGTGTTTCCGTGAAGGTTTTGAGATCTGTCTCCTTTTAAACTTTGGCTGACAAAATTAGTTGGGAAAAAATGATGTTTTATAAAGTTTATTTGGAAGGCAGATGCTTGCTGAGTCAGAGTTCATGGGATTAGAATATTGTACACTGATTATATCAGGCAGCAGCTGTGGCTCTGATTCATGTGCCAGGTTTACATAAAAAGAGATATTTCTTCTGGGACCAATCAAAAATACTAATATTTGATCAAGGAATTACTAGCTGAATCTTTATTAATTGCATAGTGAGATGTTCAGTGACCTTTATTTAAGATGATTCTTTAGAGACTAAAAATTAGCTAATCTAACTATGTGTTTCATTTAGAGTAGACTAACCTCAGAAATATCATTAGAACTAAGCATCTGTTCATCAATCAAAAAACTCTTTATGGAAAGAGCTCTTAGTTGATACTTCTTACGAAGTCAAAAGAGACTTCTAGATAAAGCAAGGCCACTAAAATAGCAAATTTTATAGAACATTATAATACATTAAAAGAAAATGAAGGACGTAACTAAAGTAAGTAAATGCAAAGGTAATGATTATCGTAGAATCATAGAATAGTTTGGGTTGGATGGGACCTTAAAGATCATCCAGTTCCAACCCCCTGCCGTGGGCAGGACACCTCGCACCACCAGGTTGCCCAAAGCCCCATCCAGCCTGGCCTTGAACACCTCCAGGGATGGGGCATCCACAGCTTCTCTGGACAGCCTGTGCCAGGGACTCACCACCCTCACAGTGAATAATTTCCTCCTTATATCTAACCTAAACCTTCCCTCTTTTAATATAAAACCATTCCCCCTTGTCCTGTCATTATCTGATTGAGCAAAGAGTTGCTCTCTGTGTTTTTTTATAAGTTCATCTTAAGTACTGGAAAACCGCTATAAGGTCACCCCAGAGCCTTTTCTTCTCCAGGCTGAACATCCCCAGCTCTCTCAGCCTGTCTCCGTAGGAGAGGTGCTCCAGCCTCTGACCATCCTTGCAGCCCTCCTCTGGGCTTGCTCTCACAGCCCCACGTCCTTTTTGTGCTGGGACCCCCAGCCCTGGACGCAGCACTCCAGGTGGGGCCTCACCAGGGCAGAGCAGAGGGGCACAGTCCCCTCCCTCCCCTGCTGGCCACCCCTCTGGTGGTGCACCCAGGACGCAGTTGGCCTGCTGGGCTGTGGGCACACACGGCTGGCTCGTGTTGAACTTTTCATCCACCAGCACCCCCAAGTCCCTCTCTGCAGGGCTGCTCTCAGTGAGCTCTTCTCCCAGGCTGTGCTCAGCTCTGGGATTGCCCTGACCCAGGTGCAGCACCTTGCACTTGGACTTGTTGAACTTCATTAGGAAGGAAGTAATTAAATTGCCTTTTTCAATTTGCTATGGTATGTGGAATATATTATTCATCGTTTTCATAACCTGTGCATTCCTGAGAACAACTGACTGAATGAAGCTGGAATTTCACTGTAGGATTTCACTTTGTTTTCTATGCGAGCTAAAGAAATTTCATGTAAGTGACTTCGATCTCCACTTGGTGTGTTTGGCTAAAGTAAGTTAAGTATTTTCAAGAAATGTCAGGCTATTATAGGGTAGGCAATAGCAGTAGAATTGTGTAAATGATACTGTGTGTCTAACTGTGCTGAGCAAAGCCTCTTTTCAGGGAAGGCTTTAGTGCAAATTACAGGTGAGAGTGGGTAAGTGCCCAAGGTTCATCTTCATCAGCTTCCAATTTCTAAAGTTTAGTGTATTTTGGGAACAATTTGACAACTCCATTAACTCCACAGCACTAACATCTTTTTTCCTGTCATTGGGAAATAAGCATTTTTTTTAACGGAGTCTGTAATTCATTTATCATTGGTTTAATGAATTTATTAATTTCCAAACAAAATCTTTATAAATTGAAAAGAAAATTTACAGTTGTAAAATTAAAAAGTTGCTTTTTTTTTTTTTTTTTTTTTTTTTTTGATTTTTTTTTAAAGATTTTTGGGAAAAATTAAAAAAAAATTATTTAAAACAGGTTTTTTTCCTTTTTTAGGGGTTTTTTTTTTTTTTTTTTTTTTTTTTTTTTTTTTTTCTTGTTCCACATGTTAGTCTCGTAGAATCATAGAATGGCTTGGGTTGGAAGGGACCTTAAAAAACATCTAACTTCAACCCCCCTGCCATGGGCAGGGACATCTCCCACCACCAGGTTGCCCAAGGCCCCATCCAGCCTGGCCTTGAACACCCCCAGGGATGGGGCATCCACAGCTTCTCTGGGCAACCATTTTTCTCCAGACAGAAAAATGAATACTAAATAAAGCATTTTCCTTGACTGCTGGTATGCATCTATAGTTAGGATGTCTGATAAATTGTGGAATGTTGTCATTTTTTCCCCTTAATTTCTAAATTCTTCTATTCAAAATACGTTGTATACTTATCTGAAAACATATAGTATCATGATGAAAGCATATAAAGCTGTAAATGTAAAGGCAGAGTTCTCTGCTTCACTTTAATGTTCCCCACTTTTGCACATCCATATATTTTAGTTTTTAAGAACATGTTTCCAGTGAGACCCATTTTCCATTTAGTGTGCATGTTGGAAAGCAAATGACGGTGCTTACGGAGTGGAGCAGTTCCAGGGTCCAAAACACGCTTGCTTATTTTTCCCCTTGTAATACACATCCTAATTGGTTTTTGATAAATGTAATTTCTCTCAATTTTGTAGGACCAATATAGGAAGAACAAGTGTTTTTGAGTGGTGGAGAGAAAGTTGTCTGAAAGGATCTTAGCTACTCTATCGTTTCCTTGTAGTAGGACACACCATCGAGGAAAACAAATGTTGAAGGCAAGCATGGGCTGGTGTGCAGGGAGTGTGCGTTGGAACTGCCCCTTAATCAATGACAGTATCTGTTTTTCTAAGCACTTCAACTTATATCTTGTGGCTTTATTTAAAAATAATAATAATAATTTGTAGCTGTGTTTCATCTTTTCTTAGGTAGTATAGTAAAGAAAAGTCATCAAAAGCATGTGCATACCTAAATACCTCAAGCGATGCAAGGGTTCTGTAGGACAGTATCTCTGGCCACACACACGTAAACGTGTTCAAAAGGACACAGCCCAAACTTTGTCCTTCTTTCTACTTTGAAGGAAGTTTTACTTGCAGAGTTAACAAGGTCTCTGGAAGGCTGGGGGTTTTGCTTGTTTTGGTTTTGTTTCGCTTGGAATTTTAAATTGTAATGCAATAACAGTTGTGTTCTTTATAAATTTGACTGCAAAGCAGTCAATATAAAACATCGATATTTAGAAGAAAGCAGGGAAAATTTTATTTCCTTTGCATCTCTGATACTTAAATACAATATAATAGGCAACGTAAAGTGTGTAAAGAATCTGATACAGACAGTGTTAATCAAGTTTCTTTTGGGCCTAGAAATCAAATCTCTTTAGTGGCTATTTATCTAGATTGGATTTGTGTTTGGACTCCAGAGGATTTCACAACAGATGCATAGTTTACTGAACTGTTAAGCTTAAATTGTTGTTTTAGTACATGTTTTTCTCCTGTTTCAGCCTCTGAAGATACTATAAGGATTATATAAAAAGGAAACAAGTATTTTAAGCACATTGAAATGAATAATTAGACTGTTCTGAATGAAAATACACTCCTAAAGGCTCAACATCATGGGCATAAAGATGACTATATCAACCTCGCTATTAGCAGGACATAGGAAAATGTGAATATATCCATTGCTTCTTGCT
Source organism: Oxyura jamaicensis (assembly GCF_011077185.1). Taxonomy (NCBI): domain Eukaryota; kingdom Metazoa; phylum Chordata; class Aves; order Anseriformes; family Anatidae; genus Oxyura; species Oxyura jamaicensis. Next base: position 150,544,133 of record NC_048893.1, on the reverse strand, counting down.
AGTTCTGGTTTTTGCTTTACCTCAAAAGAATCCATGCCAAACTTTTGAAAGACACTGAGATTTTTTTTTTAATGAACATGTTTTTAAAGCTTTCTCTAAGCTTGTTTCGGTTGATCCTGACCTTTTTTTTTTTGTTGTTGGAAGACCAGCAGGTTGTGGACAGTAGTCTTGCATTTCACCGTGAGCCTTGCAGTTGCTGGTCACAGCTCAGAAAGTTTTACCCCACTGCTTGCAGATTTCTTTCTGATGCCTATTATGCTACAGGACTTGAATTAATACACACCTTGACAGTCATTATGCTTTAAAATAATTGGTGTGGATTTCTTTTCTGGTAAAACTGGGAGAAGAAAGTCATGAGATACTCTTTTTCATTTGCTGCTTTAGTCCTAAGATGTTCTGGACTTTTTTTTTTTTTTTTTCCCAATTAGTTTCCTGAATTCTTTCTTATCCTAGCTAATAACGTGCTTTAGAGTGCTAATTAGTAACAGTAAAAAATAGCTCATACTTTTAGCAAGAGACAAGGTTTCTTGTTCTGATAATAAACGGTAGAGCACTTGTATTTTGTATTGTGTCTGTTGAACAGTTTGTACCCAAAGCATTCAGTAATTAAGTAAGGGAGGAGATGGGAGAAAATATCCTTGGTGGGGGGATGCTGTGAAGGTTCCTTATTTTTGTCTGTGAAGACACGCAAGATTGCTGATTTCTTTCCTTGTTTAATTTTAATGAGCAAATTTAATTGTACTTAAATATCAAATGAAATGATGGTACATTTATAATTTGAAACATTTAAAATTTGCTTCTGTTGTAGCAGTGGTTTTGTTAGCATCCTTATCAATAGGTGAATTCACTTTTGCAAGTTAGAAGGAAATATGTTGGATTTTATGTGTGTTATAAAAAGACCAATTCAGCGCTAACTCACAATTGCAGGTCCGTGATTACACCACCTAGTCACTTTAATTTCAACACCTTTTTATAGCAGTGCTTATTTCTGTTGGATCACTCAATTTGCTTGATGTTGCTGTCCTTGGAAAAAAATCTGAGTCTGATTTCTGCTCTGGTAAGGGAGTTCATGCAGAAGTCAGGCTTCTAACTTGCAGAGACTTTGGAGTCCTTGTTGTGCTGCCTTCTTCTGAGAGCTGATTAAACTTCTAGACGTAGAGTTTGCAAAATAGGTGCCCTTTACTTACTGTTTACATACAAGGAAACATCTCCGCTGGCTTAGCGCTGTGGAAGTTTAGGTCTGTGGGAAGCTCCAAAGTATGTGACATCTTGAGCAATGCTGGGCAGAGCCTGGGAGGGAGGGCAACAGGGTGCTCTCGAGTTCATAAAATCTTCCTTGCTTAAGATCATTTACGACACAAACCCTACTTACCAATTGAAGAAGTGCTATGTGAGACACAGTGGATGTGTCCACACCTCTCCTAACCACGACAGGCATGAAGACATTTCTCCTGTGATCACCTGTCTCATACCCCTAACAGGTACTGTAAGCGTGTCTTCGAGCATTTCCAGCAGCATATGACTCGAAAGGGGCCCCTCTGAGTGCATGTGGGTGGCATGCTAAGCTTTAGGGTATGTTTAGGCTCTTGGGACCACATTAATTTCCACTGACGCTTTTCAAGATACAAGAATCTGACTTAACTGGTGTTGACTTTTTTTCTTCTGTACCATCAGAAGTGAGAAAGTTTCTACAAATGATTAATCATCTCTTTTTAGTGTGTACCTCACTGAACTCAAGTAACGTGCCCTCTAACATATATTTGAGGAAATGGCTTTAGGTGTTTTAAATGTAATGGCCTAGCACTTTCTTCGAACAATACTTTATTCACTGATGCTTTCCGATATGACAATGAAAAGTTAGTAAATGCAGTTTTAAAGACTCTCTGAATTTATTTACCTCCTGTTCTCTTTGAAGAGATTCAAAGCCTGTCAGGTAACTGTTTTTAAAATCTGTAGTATAAACTTTGCAGGTGATTATTTCTCCAACTAAACCAAAAGTCTGCAAAAACCAAAAGTCTGCAAAGATGACATGTTAGACAGAGAACAAATAGAATAATGTCTTATATTTGCGGAGTGGTTCAGTTCAAAATAGGAAGCTGCACTTCCTTAATGTTTTTTCTGCTCTTTTCAGAAACTGTGCGCAATCAAATGGTTGCCCTAAATGCAAACTCGAATAGCTGTCAGCACTTTTAGAGAAGTTAGGGGTACCTTATCATTTTGTCTCGAGATTTCTTTTTCCTCCCTCAAAGTTTGCATCTGTTTGGTTGAGTTACCCAGACAAAACTTTGTTGTCTAAAAAGATGTCTGTCTAAGTTTGTCTAAATAAATCTGCCTACAGGTGTTACTATAGTACTAGTAGTTGAAAATAATGGTGAAAAATTCCTGTGCAAAACAAAACAATTACAGATGCCTGTAGTACAGGCCAGATGAGATTTGCTCATCTGTCAAAGCCACATGTGGTGCAGAGTTTTGCTGGCCAGTCTCTTCCCTGTCTGCAAAGTAACTTTCCAGGTCTTCTCCCTTGCAGTGATGCCTCTGAAAAGTGGTTGTTGCCAGGATATTAGCTATTTTGGGTTTTTCTTACTTTCTTCAGCTCTAGCAGAATGAGTCTCCCATTTTCCTTGGCTCTAGGAACAGGCATCTCTGTGAGTCTTGATTATGGCAGGCATTTTCATGGTGCAGAAAAGATAAGCGAATCCAACCTTGCTAATGTCTTTTTCTTTTCCTGCACTGTCAAATGTAAGAATGTTTCCACAAATGATTAATCATCTTCGTTTAATAAGGCTGTATCTTCATTTCCTGAAAAAAAAAAAAGGAAAAAAAAAAAAAAAAACAGATGGAAAGAGATGTCTATATTCTGCATTATTAGGCCTACAGAAACGTTGTAGGGCTAAAGCAGACTTTGGAAATGAATTGATTTGTCTGGGTTGTCATGATGTGTCTTCCTATGTGGAATTTCTTCTCCAGCACTAGCAGTTGTTGCTTCAGAGCCCTCTCTGGTATCCATCCATCTGGAGGATGTTAAAACAGAAAGGCTTCCACAGAGCTTGCTAGGCAAAATGATGCTCGACAGTATTAACAGTACCATTTTGTGGTCCTCGATAAAGCAGGGCTTCCACCTTGGAGAGAAGATTGAAGTTGTCTTGTAGAGTCATTTGGATTAGGAGATGACAAAGGTTAGGAGTAGTGCCTGTATTCCCTGTACGTTCGTGGTTTTTCATGGCCTGCAGTTATAGACTAATGTCAGAGAAGTGCATTGGCAGAACATTTCTAAAAACACAAATTCACCAAGCTTTTGCTCTCTTTTTCCCATTTGTGATGCTTCTGTTATGGAGCGGTTAGATAATCACAAGAGATGTGAGCATGGTATGTTGTACAGAACACCTCTCTGGATCTTTATTCAAGGCTTCTAGCATCATAAAAAGCTAATCTGCAAGAAAAATTGTGATTATTAAAAACAATGAGTAGTTACTGTGCTCCCTCTATTTCTCACTTATGACCCTGGTCTAGCCTCTTAAACAAAAGAGTATAGCAATCTGTCACACAAAGTATTCTTGACGTCTCCCAAATGAGCTTCTCATTCCCCCCCCCCCCCTTTTTTTTGTTACCTAAATGTAAGTTGTTGCATGATTAAAATCTCTTTGACATCCTGCTTACAGTCATATGGTCGTCCTGTCACAGAACTGGTATCCATCTGGCTCGCAGCTGATGGAACTGTGTACTAACCCATTCTCGTTGTATCAGGCACTGCTTGGAATTTCATCACCACCATGGCTGTATCTTTTTCAAATCAGTCAGCTCCCACCATGTATATTGACTGGTAGGCTGCACAATTTGTGTTATTGCTGTTTTTTTTTTGTTTGTTTGTTTTGTTTGTTTGTTTTTAACCTTGAAAGGCATAAGGCATTTGCTTTAAAACAACTTAACTCTTGCTCTCTGGTTTCATAAAGAGCTGAGGTTGTTCAGCTGGAGAAGAGAAGGTTCTGGGGAGACCTTTTTGTGGTCTAGTCCAGTACCAAGAGAGGACTTAGAAGAAAGACAAAGACTTTTTACCAGAGCCTGTAGTGGCAGGACAAGGCACAATGTTTTAAAATTGTAACAGGATAGATTTAGATTGGATTTAAGGAAGAAGTTCTTCACCGAGAGGGTGGTGAGGCACTGGCACAGGCTGCCCAGAGAAGCTGTGGATGCCCCATCCCTGGAGGTGCTCAAGGCCAGGCAGAATGGGGCTTTGGACAGCCTGGTGTGGTGGGAGGTGTCCCGGCCCGTGGCAGGGGGTTGGAGCTGGGTGGTCTTTAAGGTGCCTCCCAACCCAACCCATTCTGTGATTCTGTGATTCTCAATATTGATTTTTAGGTATGTTATATATATCATAGAGGCACTAACAAATGAGGTGAGATCTCATGAATATTTAAAGGCTATTTCTAGGCATGTTGCCCTTGGCTATTTTCCTGCTCCCCAATAATTCCACGCTGGGGGATATATCTTCTCACACCTAGTGTTTCTGTGCTTCACTTGCAAATGGCTCCCACTTCTGAAGTGGGACACCAAACAAAAATTTGGCTCCCTCCTAGTCAGCCATATTATGCAAGCCTATGGGCTGTTGCTGCATTGGTAGAAGCTCTAGAAATTTCACATGCTGTTACAGATCCTCACTAGCCAAGAAACAGAAACTCTGCATGTTCAGAAGGAACACTTACTTTCCAGTGGTGCAGATATAGCTGCATCTGAGAGCTGCATTTGCTCATCCAGGTTGTACTGGGTGAGGTGCACAGGCAGAGGTCTGTACAGCATCCGTATGGTGAGTCAGTCCGGTGAAGCTGCCACCTGCTGTGCATTTGCCAACTTCATGGCAAACAGCAAAGGGCAAATTTGGAGGTGAGGCACTGCACTGTGCAAGTCAATGCTTTCAGAAGTTTGTCTCAGGTTGGGGTATGCTATTTTAGCTATCATGCATTTATAAAGATCTATTTATGGAAATCCAAGAGTTTCATGAATAAATGAGATAGCATATTCCTTTCTTCATTTCATGAATTACAGTATCAACATTTTAGAGCCTATTCATGAATTAATAATTACTTTAATCAATAAAAATAATTATAGTGCTAAGAACATTTTAACAATGAATGCTTTCATGCCGTTTCCACTCCTTTTTAATTAAAGCATGACAACTCATATTTACCATTTTCATCATGATAGCTCTAAATGGTGAAATTTGTCATCTTTGACTTGGGCTCTAATTATAATTCTTTTAGATGGTTAAAATTTCTTCTCATTATTCAATTACGCTTATTCTAATATTACCCCCTCCACAAATTTTCCCTCAAAATCTCTTTCATGCTGTAAGAATATCTTCAGCTTCATAATACCTGTTTTAAATATTCTACTCTATCCAGAATAAATGCAAATTATGAAATAGAAAAACAAAGATAAATTGCTGAATATAAATAAATACAGCAGAAGACCAATTATTTCTGATGTAAATGCATCTGTCTTATTTCAGTATGGCATGAAATATTAATAGAAATTTGTTGCAAACATAGCAATTGCTAAAAGACCATAATAAGCTTGCAAAAGCAGTATACAAATTTAATTTGTATGATTGTGACAGTCTTCAGTTAAATGATCTAAGGTTTGGTGTTTTTTTTTTTTTTTTTTTTTTTTTTTTCATACAGAATCTCTTCCTCACTCTTTGAGTAGGTTGCATGCCATTCCCTTAAACATAACAGCTTGCTTCATTCTTGCACAGCATATTGTCCATATCTGATTTTACTAATATATTTGTCAGAGCCCCAGAGAACTGTATTTTGCCTGTTCTATGGCTAAGGGAGTGAGAAACTGAGCAACTATGGGGAAAAATACTCTGCTTGAGTTGACCACATTCAGGCATGTAGCACCTAGGTTTTCGAACTCCGTGCTTTGTAAAATATCATGTAATATTACGAAATTGTCCTGGCACTCTTAAGACAGAGCTTTTACTTATTTCCAACACAACTGTGACAGTACTTCCAGGGATCAACCTTAAGTGAGGAATCCCAGGCATGGATTCATGCCATTTGAATTTAAACATGTAATTGTGATACGTATGTCAGGAGTTTAAGACCTCTGTACTTCCAATAATCGCAATGCTTCCTTTTCACTCCTGGCTGTCACTAGTTCTCTCGTTATATGCCCTCATTGCTTCTGCAACATCTTTCCTGACTGTGCATCGGAGTCATTTGTAGACTCTTCCATGCATTAAAAAAGAAGAGGCGTATTTGACCAAGTATCCACAAGGTTCAGTTGCTGTGCCTGTTGGAAAGATGGATTTACCTGTCTTGAGGATGCTTTCAGTTGACCTGCATGGTTCTCAATCATTAAGTAGTGTTTGCCTAAAAAGCCAAAAGACTCTGCCCTTCAAAACCCATCCCTTGCAGCCAGACTGCTCCTTCAGGGCTGCGTTGGGCATCGGTCTGCAGGCAGATCCCACGGTTTGAATCCAACCTCCATGAACTCCCGAGACTGGTCAATTAAAGACTGAATTATGATGTGTATGCATGGGGGAGTAAATTAAATTTGCAGATGGAAACCAATTTCTGGCATGATATCTCTGGAGTGCTTAACTTAAAATGTAATTTCAGGAAAATTTTGTGTGCAGTTTCCAGTAGTTTTAGAAGATCCATTGGGGAGAAAGCTGCAGATAAGTCACTATGCCCACTGATCATCCAAAAAATGAAAAATTTGAGGTCCGCTGTGATGAGGTTTTCTGTTTAACCTAGTTTAGTGGCTTCATCCTCTGAATGACTTGCCCTTTTCCAGTAGCTTCATACAAACCAGCTTCAAGTGGTGGAAGTCTTGGGGTTCATTCCATCTCTGGAACAAAGTGTGCTCTTGGGTGAGCATATCTCTGTCTCCTTCTACCAAACAACTCCTGTCCCATCTTATTCTGTCCTTTCTTTCTGCCCAGTCCCTTTTTCAAACCCTTTCATTGCCTGTTCCTGCCCCTTCTACGTGAAGTTTCTTCTGGCTCTGTCTTGGCTCTCCTGTCCTCTTCTTTCCAGGTTAGACAGAATGGACAGGCAGATCCCACTTTCTCATCCCTCTGACCCCCCTCTAACTTTCTGACATTTTTTTCTGGCAGACCTGTTAATGTTTGTACTTGCTGTCAGGGCAGAGGGATGATTTGGTTGCCTTTCCCATCACCTGCACCCTCAAAAGGCTGATGGTTTCATCACATCCTGGCCGAGTGCTGGGCCAACTAGATGATTTTGCAGAACAGTCTTTATCTTCCACACAGATCTGAAGGAATGAAAGTGGTCCTATTTGCAGTGGTCAGACCAGAACTTAGTGCCATGAGTATGTTGTAGAAGTCAATTCACTGGCTGCTTTGAGCCTTTAGGAAATGTGGGACCAAAGGATGTCTCATCGGTGAATCCAAAGGAGTTTTGGCAGCAGCTAGGCGCTCCAGTTTTGAGCAGCAGTGTCCTTGTGTAATAGCGGGATTTCTGTCGTGGAACCGAGGTTGCCTTGGTTGCCAGTGTAGACATCTACAGCTTCTCAGTTTTCTATTCTGAGTTTTATGAGTTCTTTCTTTTCTTGGATTGCTGTGTTGAAGTTGTTATTTAAACTTTGTCCCGACTTGCAAAGTTGGGGATACTGCCTTTACGTACTTCACTTTTGGTTCCCTTTCCCATGGAAGTGAAGCTGTTTGTGTCAATTGGAGTTAAATGTGGATCTCGTTATAACGTGGTACAGAACAGTGAGAGTTTACCAAAGAAATAATCCAGTATTCCCTCCCACCCCCCCCCCCCCCCAAAAAAAAAAAAAAGAAAGAAAAAAAAAAGAAAAGGAACAGAAAGGAACAGAATTTTAAACTTGAAATGATGGTTACTCTGTTTTTAACTTGGGGGGGAAGGTCCCATTTCAAATTATGCATATCATTTAAGAGCCAGTGTACCTGTTGGTGTAGATGAGATTAGCCGGTAGTGTAAGTCTCATATGTACTGGTTCCATGCATTCAGCAGAATTAATTAATGATATATTAATTGCATTTGGTGTGTTTATGTCAAAATCTTAATGAAAAAACTTATTAAAATAAGTGATTTTAACTTTATGTAGGTGGTCTCACAATAAAGGAAGTGTGTTTTTTAGCTGTTTACACAATCCACTTGTTGCAAGAAATATGCACAAGCTTTGGTCTTGGTTGTTGCTTATACAAGTGAGTAAGAGACAATCACTAAATTTTACATTCACTTTTTTTAGTGATGGAGAATATGTTTTTGTGAAATCCGAAGTAACAGTCATCAGTACTCAATTGCTGCTTCACTGTGAATTGCAATTGCTTTGACGAAGCAGCTATTTCCAGTTTAGCACACTGAGAAAGGAGCCCAGGTACCTATTTTCCCAGCATGTGTGTTTGACATAATACTAAATACTTGAAATATTACACCCAAATCTCATGTGAAAATGCTTTTCCTGTATTATTTCACAAAGCCGGAAAATTAAGATACATCCAAAAAATATCTTGAGCAAACATTTTCGCTTGGTGGATTTATCATTTGCTGATGGCAGGTCTTTCAAATTATTTCAAGATATCTGAGATCTGGGAATAATTTGCCATGAAATGCTACAGCTTTTCCTTTAAAGAAGGCATAAAAAATAATTGCTCTATAAGATGTAATGTTTATGAAGTCATACGAATGGTTGCATAATGCGCACATGGTGGGAACTGTGCATTTCACGTTAAATACAAGAATGGCTGTGCACCGGGAAGGAATATTTAAGAAATCAAGAGAACTATAAACGGCCATCTGCTTCATTCTCCATTTTTATTTGCTGAATTAACCCACTGCAATATTTTAATGGATAATGGATTGCTGTTCCATCTGCTCATTAAATTTTTCATATCACAAAACTGCCTATCATGAAAAAGGGTTGCTTTCTGTGTGGGGAGGGACAGTTGTTGGGGGAAGAGAAAACAAAAATATAAAATGACAAACAGCATGAAATATAGCTTTCCTGTTCCCCTTGGCGGTGACTACCGGTTTTTCCTGGGCTTGCTGCTGTCTTCAGTACAATCTTCCTTATGTTGCTGTGAGGTTACAAAGGAGGAATCAGGAGTGGGCTTCTGTCACTGATGGTTTTGTGTTTCTGCTGGGTGCCTTCCCCCACTTCTTCTGGGCTGCTGCATTTTGGTTGCTCTCAGATGCCTACATGGGCTTCCTATGGGGATGCTGCCTGAGTATGAATTGGAAGCTCCTAGGCTGCTCTGACCCTTCTCTTCACTGAGATTAACAGAGCTGACACGACGAGATGCACGAGGCTTGTGCAAAACACTTCTTTCTGTTCCTTCTCTTTGGCACCAAATGGGGGCAAGGGAGAAGGAGCTAGTGCATGATGGCCTGGGAACTCTGAGGCTGGATCTCAATCTTGTGCTTCGCTGCAGCAGCAGCAGCAGCAGCAGCAAATATTTGAGCCTCTTAGCTCTGTAAGTGCACATTACTGCTCTCCCTGTTAGGATAAGCAGTCTAACTTCGGTGAGGTGTTCAAGGGAGCATTGTTACAAGCATTTACAGGTACTGGGGAAGCCCTTTCTGTGAAGGGTAATTCCTGGCTGGAGTGTAATTTTAAAAAAGGGAAGAGACATTGAATGTCATGGTGTCGTTTTTAAGGTGAAAAGATGGATGAAGGACAATTTACCATAATATTATTCTAAGATAATAAACCACATAGTAGGATTTACCTAAATAGTCCTAATAGAACATTTTAACTGTTCCATTGTGATTATTGCAACACTGTAGAAGCACAAAGAAAATCACAACAGAAATCTCAGAACACAAAAAACGTGTTGCAGAAAGACATTTGAATATGTTGTTTACAAGAGAAAGGCATCTGGTTCTGATGACCCACCAACAATGAAGTACACATAGATGACCAGCCCAGATATTACATTTTCCTGGAAATTTCTGTTATCTCACAGTGTCATTTCTGAGTGGAAACAGCCAGTTTAGAACTCATAGCAGGGCTGGATGTATGGTTCGGATTACTGTTTTCTCCATTTGTTTACACTGAATTTCACTTGTCATTTTATTGACTAATCACTCTGTTTCATTTTTTTTTTCTGCAGTTCTCTTTCCTGACAGTATAAATTGCAGACTCCACAGGGCTTCTGCCTAGAGACAGACTGATATCTGTGCTCAATATGAGGTATCTTGTCATCTAACTTTTGCACATATTTCTACAATAGGAACTTGTCCATCAATACCTCCTTTTGGGTTTAGTTAGTTTTGCAGGTACTCAGGCTCCTCTCTTTCCCCTCTCCTTGAGCCAGCAGTGTGCCCAGGTGGCCAAGAAGGCCAACAGCATCCTGGCATGTATCGGGAATAGTGCAGCCAGCAGGACCAGGGAGGTGATCGTCCCTCTGTCCTCTGTTCTGGTGAGGCCGCACCTTGAGTGCTGTGTTCAGCTTTGAGCCTCTCACTACAAGAAGGACATTGAGGCCCTGGAGCGTGTCCACAGCAGGGCTACGAAGATGGCAAAGGGCCTGGAACACAGGTCTTGTGAGGAGTGGCAGAGGGAACTGGGATTGTTTAGTCTGGAGAAGAGGAGGCTCAGGGGAGACCTTATTGCTCTCTACAGCTACCTGAAAGGAAGGTGTGGGGAGCTGGGGGTTGGCCTCTTCTTGCAGATAACTAGCGATAGGACTAGAGGGAATGGCCTCAAGTTGCACCAGGGGAGGTTTAGGTTGGAAATGAGGAGACATTTCTTCTCAGAAAGAGCAGTCAGGCACTGGAGCGGGTTGTCCAAGGAGACGGTGGAGTCACCGTCCCTGGTGTATTCAAGGAAAGGTTGGACGTGGTGCTTAGGGACATGGTTTAGTGGGTGACATTGGCAGTAGCGTGATGGTTGGACCAGATGATCTTGGAGATCTTTTCCAACCCTAATGATTCTATGATTCCTTCTTTTGGAGAAAAAGGTATTTAAAAATTCAGGGGCTAAAATGCTTCCTCCTAAATATCCTGCCCCGAGAGAGATGATTTCCCTGTCATAACGCTTTTCCCTGAAAATGCTTTTTGATCAATTTACGCAAGCAAGGCTTGGCATGCTCATGCCTTGCTATTCATCTTCTCAGCCTTTTATCATCCCTGCTCAGGTAGCTCTGCAGTGCCTCTGCTAGGAGGAGCAAAAAGTTGAAAATTAAGCTTTCCCCGACTCATAACTTCAACAAGAATACTGTACAGTGCATGGCTATTAGGAAATTGCCCACCATTTTATACAAGTGAAGGAAGGTAGGTCTCCTGGTTGCATCTTCAGTTCTCTGGTCAAGAAACTCCAGAGCTTAGCCTGGAAACCTGCAAAGCTTCTTGGTGGTACATCATCAACACCCAAAGGGCTTGTACATGTGATGAGATTTGCTCTACAAACATCCCTGAAAATTGCACAAGCTGATATACACCTCTCTCATGTTAGAAAGGCATAGTCAAAGTGGGTTTATGTCTGATCACTTGTACCCTACGACTCTTACAGTCAAAATTCAAGCAGTACCACTCAAGTACATCATAAAATCATAGAATGGTTTGGGCTGGAAATGACCTTAAGAGATCATCTAATTCCACCCCCCTCTATTTGTGCTTGGGATTGCCCTGACGCAGGCACAGGACTTTGCACTTGGCCTTGTTGAACTTCACGAGTTCTGAGTAGTGTGTAGGTAACAGGAATGTGGTCTCACTCTCTTAATTGCAAGACGGTTTTCACAGAATTGTTCAGCAGAAAGCTTTGACAGAATAATATGATAGTCTTAAGAGCTGACTTGCAAGAATTGCATCCCTCTGAGTTATTTCTGGAAGTCATCACTTGAAGGTTGTTTTTTTTTTTTTTTTTTTAATCGACTCAGTCCCCTGTGAGCTTAATGACTACAAAAACATTTTAAAAAATAATAAAAAGTAGGATGGAATAAATGGTGATTCAGTTTGAAGATGTTTGCAAGGCTGTGCATATTCAGTGATATTCTCTCTATGCAGGAATGACTTGTTTTTTCAGTCAAAGAAGCTCTCAGAAATATATTGTACTGGATGCCAGTAGACAAGAAGACCAATGAAACAGGTGCTGTGAACTTGAGCAATGTGTCTTGGTTGCCCTCTGATACAGCTGCTGCAAACAAGACTATTTTAAAATACTTCTAAATGAAGATGAGGTGAATTGGCTTTGATCCACTTGGTCATAAAAATTATTCATCAACTTACAGTAATTATGAAGTACTTCTGGCACACTGTAAGTTTCTCAATTGCAGTGAGTTCATGGACGTTATTGACAATGATCATAAGAAGCACTTTGTTCATTAATTAGGGAACGTCAGTTAGAAGTGAGAATTTCTATTTGTTCAGAATATGGCACATACCCTGTGAAAGATTTAGAGATATCAGAACAAGCATATTTTGTTTATCTGTACCATATACTAAGAAAAACGACCACTCTCCAGCAGTGTCTTTCATTTTAAAGACTTCACATTTTACAGAAGTGGGTGAAGCCCTCCAAATATGTAAGATTTCTGATGATGGTGTCTGCCATGTTAACATGTACTTCAGAAGCAGAAAGAAATATGCTGTATCGCATCCTCAGGGTGCAAGGGACAGCTCTACCTGCCAGTTAGTATCAACGTTTGCTACATCAAGCTGTAAAATCAAGGTTAAACAGCTACCACGGATCCCATACTGCATGGTAGTGGCTGGTTTAAGGAGTCTCCTGTCCTCTGTGTATGTGTGCAGCTGGACAGGAGTTACACAAAGAAATTAAGAGCATTCAGGCTTTAGATTATGAGGCCAGAATATGCTGAGAATATTTTAAAGCATAAGTCATATCAATAATTTAAAACTCTTTGCATTTTTTTAAATCTTGTGAATTAGTAAATAAAATATAATAAAGACTGGATGTCTTTCATGTTCATTTATTCACAAAGTATAGTTTGCTTTAATAATTATAATTCTTCATTGTGTGCTTTAACAATATCCTATTAAATCTTAGCTCTGAATTGCTGACACTGACTTTTTTTTTTTTTTCAGTGCAGATTGAACAGTAATGAAATGCCTGTTTCTGAGATTCTAATGAAAAGGAAAAGTTAGGAAAATGCATAATGCACGTCATAAAATATGTTTGCTATGCAATGTTTGGGATAGCATTTAAATTTGTTTTTTAGTGCACTATCTCATCTTTCCTTATCCTTTTATTTTAGTGCAAGAATGGTGTTTTACAGCAAGTGGAAGTACAGGGAATGGAGACTTTCAGTGCTGTGTACTTTTAGTACTATGAATTTCAGACTTTTGTTCACATACCAGTGGGAAAACATTGGTAGTGGTCTTTTGGTTATCTTTTAGAACTGGGGGGGAAATAGTAAGCTTTAAATTGCCCTGAAAGTCAGAACTAAATAACAAAAAAGACTTTTTTACCCAACTAATAGCTTATTAGATTCTAGCAGCATGTGTATGACTTCAGACCTGGAAGCAAGAGAGCACTGCAGTGATTTCAGACTCTGTGCACCTTTCCTCCTCGTGTCCCCAGAGGATTTTGAGAACGTGTAGCTCAGGGCTGATGTATGTAATAAAAGCAATCCTCAGAACGGTTTTGATGCCTTTCCCATACTCTTCCTGGACTATCTCCCCACTTTTTGTCACATTCATAATGCATCTCGTTTTGATGTTCATCTCAAAGGACACCTGAAAAAATAACTTCAGGAGTGAGGCATTCCCGGGGTGCACATCACATTCCTAAAGGCAAATGCTTCTTCTAAGTGTGGGTTCACCTCGCCTGGGGATAGCTCACTCTAGGGACTGCTCTCAGACAGCATTATGGATGAAAGGGCACAAGGTTTGCCTTCCTCTGTTCCGTGCAGTTCCCTGACACCACCTGAGCAGCCTTTGCACTCCCACTTGCCCACGTGCCGGCCATAGCGTGAAAGCGCACACACTCTGCTTCTTGCTGTAAAGCCCTGTTCTTGTTTATTTCAAGTACTTTGAAAACACACAAAAATAATTTTCTTAGTCCAGTCTGGGCAGGATATGAGTAGCTACAAGAGCACAAAGCTACTAGTGGGGCCAAGAGTCAGACCCTGGCTTTCCTTTTGCCTTATAGACATGACTTTGAACACCCGCAAGTATATTCTTAAATTTGTGTGCTAGCATTCAGTATACATTCAGTATAAATGCCCTCTTCCTTAGCCCTTCCATCTGACTTCTGTTCCAAGAGGCACAGACTTCATGCGTAGTGTAGCTTAAAAGTCTAGTTATTCTAGGTTGCACAGCTATTTTAAGTCTAACGGCCCACATAGCTATTTTTGAAATGAGGCTTAATCCTTCAACACAGTTGTTTTTGAAGGGAACTGAATTTGAGAAGCCAAGAGATCCTATACAGCCAGATGTTCCCTTTTTAATGATTTTTTGCCTTTTTAAAATAAGTTTTCTGAAACAAGGGAACAGTGTATGCAACGCATAAACAGGGAGAACACTTGTGTTTTTAATGGAGGCTAAGCATTTGCTGAAGAGGTTCAGTGTCTCCTGTTGGCTACCTGGGAGTCTACCCCCTGCAGATGGTAGAGCAAAGTTGTACTTTCTGCTGCAGCCGAATCTTTGTTGTTTCACGATTCCTTGTTGCTTTTCTTCGGTTAGCTAGATTGATCTAGATTTCATGAGGTGTTTACTTTGGTGTCTGTTATGCTATTAATTTCCTACTCAAGTATTCAGAGAAAAGCTATGTGTCAATGTGAAGCATTGCACCTGCGTTAGCATTGTATTTGTCACTTTCTGTAGGTCTACGGACTTATGGATTGTGTTTAAAAGGAAAAAAAAAAACAACTACCAACAAAAAGACGTTAGAGTAATTTGGGAGTGATGCCATAATTCATAATGTCTTTGAATTGTAATTTTGTATTTTTAACAGCCTAGTTTGCAGTGTATTTTGTGGGCATGTATTATATCTGAAAAAACAAAATTTCCTTTAATCAGACTTAAAATGTACTACTTTTGAATTTGATCTTGTCTTATAGGGGGAAAATGTAAATAGAAGCATATAATTTATCATTTTATGTCATGTATCCTCTTAAAGAGATGTTCTTATGTCTTTTACCATTTTCTCTATATTTTTCGATCCCTCTGACACTTGCATACTCTTTCAAAAAGAGTTTATGCTACTCAAAATGAAGGTGATTCAATGCGTGTTTTAAATCTATAACAAAATAATGATTCAATGTGTGAATTCCTTTTGAAATACGTTACGTCTTCTTAGCCGAATCTCTAGCTGAAGTAGAGATTGTCATTGAGCTGCCCTCTATGACTTTCACTCTTTTCACATTCGAGTAAAGTTCAGCAAAAATTCAGGAAGTGTGAGTGAGTCAAGTACATTTTTTAAGCATTGTACGTTGTATACTGTAACGTTTAATGTTGTACATAGGAGTAGCTGAGCGAAATGCCTCTAACAATGTCAGATCTTTCTAAATCCTGATTAGCTAACTGAAATTTTTCTTTAATTTGCAAATTTTGCTGTGACTAATAATCTCTCCTTGAGAGATTACAGAATGTCTAGGTTCTCAAAGTTCTTGTTTGGTTGATTGCTCGGGGATGTTTTCCCATGGGAAAGGCCATTAAAGTCAAATTGCTAGCATGTGTTGGATTTAACATTCTGAGCAGATTCTTCCCAAATTCTTGTACGAATTCAGCAGCAGAGTAAGCAAAACACTGGTTTGCTGAAAAATTGAAAAAATGTTTCTCTAGCTGTACTGCCTCTCATTTTATGTAAGACAACTGTGGAAGGGGCTTTGGACTGAAAATATCTCTAACATCTCTCTTCCAAATAATGTACACTTATGTACTTAGATATGCCTTGTCTTGAAGTGAAATCTTGGTGTCCGTGTGGACAGTTTATGATCAAACCCAGTGAATTTTACTTCATTAAATCTGAGAAGAGGTACTATAGTGCCTTTTCATTTCAGTGAAACCTATATAAATGTTTTTATTTTTTCCATGGGGCTGCTGAGTCTGTGCTTGTTGTCCAGAAAAATTCTATGATGGCACACAGTTATGTATTTTGTTAGGTACGGGTCATTTTAAATGGATCAAGGAAAATGGAAAAGTGTTTCTTTGCCTGTGACCAGGACCTGGATAACATGACCTGCAATCTTTTTCCATTCTTCCTCTTTTCATCTCTGGGTTTACTGTGCTAAAGCAATAGGATATAGGTTATGATTTAGAGGAATTCACCTGACAAATGGTTGATTATGTCCGTGATGGCCAGCAGTGTGGTCTTGCTCAATATTTTTTTTTAGTGACCAAACCTTCCTTGAAGTGGCAATATAAATAAATACATAAATAAAATCCATGTTATGCAAGTATAACTCTTTGAAAATAATCCATGCCAGAAGCTAATAAATTCTCATTTTTTTTCCTTTCTTTTCTTTCTTTCTTTTTTTTTTTTTTTTAATTTTCATATTGCTTCAACTTTATGTAAATTCCTTTTACTTACAGTACAAGGAGTACTTCTGGGAAGTGTCCCTGCTTGCACTGGAGTGGGGAGTCTATTCTGGGGGAGTGTTTCTCATCTGTGGTCTTCAGCCCTTTGTATAGTTTGCTGTTAATGTCAAAGGTAGTGGTCAGCTTTATCTCAAGTACATGAGAAACCAATTAAGGCTATGATATCGTTTCCACATGCAGGCCACTTAATAAGTTTGGGTCAGAGCTGATGTGAATTGGATTTGAATTGGTGTTCAGGAGGTGAAAGATTGTATATTAAATTATTAATGCTTTGCAGTCTCAAGTTTCCTTATTGAAAGTGTGCTTCCCTCCCATCTGCTTCCTACAGAGATTTGTATTAAATACACGTTAGTTCAGGTCTGTTCGCAATTGGCACCCTGTTATATAGTTTCTCTTCCCTGTACCTCACTTTCTCTCCCCAAATCTATACCAAGTATATGTATTTTGGGTTATTCTCACTAGGTCTCCAGCCATCATCTGCTTTCCCAATATTGATATATTTTCTCTTCCCCACAGGGGTTTGTGGCTTTATAGCTAAGGAACCAAAGACCAAAAATATTCCTCTATGTTTGGAGACTTAATTTTGTCTCGCTCTATTTCTCTGTGGAGTACTTTCTCTCAAGGAGCCAAATGTGATATGCCACAATAGGGCTTTTTTTCCCCCATTATTCCTGTAAGTATTAACGCTACAGGTACTCTGTTTTGTAGCACGTCGGTGCAGTTGCATCTTTAAAAATAATCTCTCATAACCATGAAGCGGTTACATCACACAAAGACAAAGTCTGCCTTCATATCAGGGGTGGGGAGAAAACATCTTTCAACTTAAATTTACATAAAGCCTGACAAACATAGTTTGCAGTGATTTTACTTTCAGGGAAAAGCCTTTTCAAATAAATAAGAACTTGCTCCAGATTCACATGACAGTGCTTCTGTAAAAGTCAGATCTGATTTTTTGCCCTTTTCTTGACAATGATTATAGTAAGTGACCTCAATGTAGTCTGTTCCTTTGAAGTGTGCAGCTGGAAACACATTTTTTTCATCCTTCTAAAATTGAACTAGTGGGATTATAATGTTCCCTTCCCCGTGAATGGGAGTGGTACACGTGAATGCTTGTGTGTGCTTTGGAAACAGGATCCCTGCTAGCATGCTTAAATATACTTAGTGGGTTATCATGTAGCATATGCCAAGTTTGTTTTCCATGATTTCCGTTAATGTCTTTTCAATAACTGAATTATGGGAATAAATAGATGTTTATTATGATTAAAGGAGTAACTGTATATTCTAAATTTATTGAGTGCTGACTGGAACTTTTGGTTGGAAGTTGGCTGGGAAAAATTACTGTCAAACTCATTTACCACAATTGCAGCAGAAGTGCAGTTCCTTCTGGGAACATAGGCATTTGTATAATCTGACTCCATGGCACTGAGCTATGCTGTATGTAGTGTATTTATGATTGAACAGAAAGTTTCAAACAGCAGCCTGTGAAATTGGATTTCAGATGTAATGTACCATAAATAAGTGCTATAAAGAATGCCTTTAATGCTATAAATCAGTTTTTATTGGTTTCAGCTATCTCATTCTGGTTATTGTATTACCCACAAAATCAATGGGAATCAAAGAGCTGGAATATATTTTATTTTAATGTCCCATCTCCCATGGAAATGGCATATGAGCCCTTAGATCACCTTTTGGGTAGGTTGGGCAAGACTGATAAATTACAGGCTCTGAGAGTGTACTCGCAAAAAGGTCCGTGTAAATAGCAGCTGTGTGAGGCTCCAGGTGCTTTGGTACAGCACTTCCTCCCTGTAAAGGGACACTTGGCTCTCTTCCCGAATGTCCTTTGCTTTTGTTGGGTCCAGAAATTTACCAGCATGATTTGATTCCTGTAGTTCTGGTGGCTCCTCAGGCTTTAAAAAATGGTGTCAGGGAGTTAGATGAACTGGGCATCGTGACCAGTGCATGCAGAACCAGGATTGCTTTCAGGGTAGGAGGTTCAGTTTCTGGTGTCTTTAAGGATTCCCGCTCGTGGATGCCTGCTTTATGCTGGGAAAAGAACAAGAACGCTTCTAACAGCAGTCACGAAGAGTAAAATGCAGTGCGGGCTCTGTTTAGAAACAGTATTCTAGCGGAAAGGAGGAAGGTCATGCATCGTGATTCTGTGAGCAGACTTCTAAAACCAGAAACAAATCATGCCATCCTGGGAAACTGAAGAGTAGGAAGAGGAACTGTTTTCTAAGCAGTATTGGATCAATTTAAAATGTTAGCTCTGCTTCCTCTGGGCTTCTCCTGTGCACGTAGTAGGGTCTCACAGTAGGATGCAGTTAGGAGAAACATGCAGCTCTGGTTCTGTGCTATTTAGGGCTGGAAATCTATGATGAAGGGCAGAAACTTGTGTCGTTACGTGTGTCAGAAACCTTCACTGTGATGAAAGATTGATATACAACTGCATGGCAGCTGGAGATGGGTACACTGGTAAACAACTCCTGGAATATTTTACGGCTTCATGATGTTACATGTGCCCATCAATAAACAAGACGGAAGTAGTAAGCTTTTTGATTGTTATTAAATATGATGTTGTTAAATATTAAGCTGATCTATACATGAGCTTTGATTTTTCCCCCGTGAACCAAAACTGCTGTAATTTATACACCAGAATTAAGAGATTACACAAAGAGGAGTGATCACTGATGGGACTTCTGTAGTGTGTGACAGGTTATTGTTGGTAGAAGTTTGAATACGAGGATGATGTA
This sequence comes from Oxyura jamaicensis, assembly GCF_011077185.1. Classification (NCBI taxonomy): domain Eukaryota; kingdom Metazoa; phylum Chordata; class Aves; order Anseriformes; family Anatidae; genus Oxyura; species Oxyura jamaicensis. Next base: position 150,524,890 of record NC_048893.1, on the reverse strand, counting down.
GGGCATGAGGACCACGAGAGACAATTTACTGATCTTTGATCCCATGAATATTGCTAAACTGCCTTGGAGTCCAACTCACTTGCATTGGCTTACACCCACATCACCTCGCATTCACTTCTAGGCTTTTATTTCAAGGACTGAATGACACGTTTTACTACTTGCAATAGCACAAGCAGTTATTCTCACTTGAGCGCAAAGATGTGTGGCTTCACAAGAGGGGAGTGTTAGTCATTTGCATGCGGACTTGCCGGTTATCTATGGGAGTGGGTCTTGCCACTTGTTAAGGAGACAGGTGTCAGACCTGGCTGCTTCATAGGAACGTGAGACATGAGCGACACCGAGGAGGCAGAATAAAAAGCCTGACTGCCTCAGCCATGGTTATAAAGGTCCCTATTCCTACAGCGATATTACAGGTGGTGATTATGGGAGAGGTAATGATTTCATGCAAAATATGAGATAATTAAAATGTTTGATTTGATCTACAGGCCTGCGGTCAATTTGCACACCAGCCGCTGACCAGCGCTGCACTCTGCCACCATGATCATTGCTCAGGATTATGCCGCTGGTTCGAGTGATGCTGTGTCAGGCATAAATTTAGATGCTCTAGTTGCTGCTGCTGGTTCAGATCTGAACTAGTCCATGGGCTGATTGCTCAGTCCAGAAGAGACCACAAATAGAGTTGCAGTGTGTTGAAGCGCAGCAGCAACTGGTTATGACTCCTGCGGTCTCTGAGGTGCGAACTCAGTCGGTATTGCCATAACTGGACACAGGCAGTAACAGAGCATGGGGCGCGTCGTTGCCCATCCACGTTTCATGTGGTTGGCTCTATTAGATGCTGTAGGCTTACTTGAGGTGTTTAATTTCAGATCTGTCCATGGATTTGAAACGAAGACCTGTGTTCTCTTTTTGCCTCTCGTGGCTACAAAACCAAGAGGAAAGTGATATAAATGACACAAAATGGCGAGAAGAAAAATGTTCTGGTTTCACCAGACTTTTTTACCTATTTATTTCCCTTCCAACTGAAAGCTGACATGCATTCTAATATTGGCCATTGTTATGAAATCAATTATTTGCCAGTTTAAGAGAACACAAGGACAGATGGACAAAACCAAACCAATGGAAACTGGAGGTGATCTCAGCAGGCCTCCCCTCGGGTTAACTAACAGGGATGTGGCACCGTGCTGCTCTGGATTTCTGCTTTCAGGTTCAGAGCTTGGTCTGATCACTTTTCTGTGCATTTCTGTGGGGAACTTCACTGGGTAGGGTTAGGCATGGCACCACAGTGTGTAACAGCATGGTGTGGCCTAGTGCTTGCTCATTTGTCACAAATTAGGACTGAAAATTACTGTGGCAAGGAGTTGAGCAGGACCAAGTGGCAGATCTTGTGACTTCTCAGAAGTCAGAGCTCTCTAACTTGCATCAGAGCTCTCTGATCTATCAAATCCCAGTGTGTGAGGTCTTCTTGTGCCATACTTTGCAGTCTCAAGAAATACCACAGCCTCCTCCCTGCTCCAGGTCCCATGCATCAGATGCATCAGGTACAGCTCTGCCAAGCATGTGGGACTGTGCAGGAGAAAAATAAACCAAAGGACATGACACTGGGTGGTTAACGCGTGATGCACAAATGCTGTTACTTAGGCAGCGAACTGGGGTGGTGGCTGCAAAAAATCAGCCCCTGCTCAGTCACACCCCTGTGCTGTGCTGGCATGACTACTTTTGAGGCCACACAGTGGTCTTGGTTAGAGACCTGAGCTGGCTGAAGAGTGGCCCAGTAGCTTACTCCCATGGCCCCAACAACAAAAAAATGACATTTTTCAGTGGGGTCATCCTAAACCAGCACACCCTGAGTCACGCAAATGCCTTTTCCAGCACAGTCCTTCCATTTCTAAAATCCTTCAAATTAATCCTTCACTTTCTACCTTTCCTATTTTTTTCTTACCTCTCATCCATTAGCTGACTGCTTCTTTCTCCCCTTTATCCAGATTTTTTTTTTTCTCCTGT
>NC_048893.1:150402775-150522789 GCF_011077185.1 Oxyura jamaicensis | reverse complement strand
GGGAGGGTTGGGGTGCTGGGAAGGCAGGACAAAGAAAGATCTTTTGCAAGTCACAGAACTTTTTTGTTTGTTTGTTGCTTCAGCCATTCTGCCTGTTCTTTCTCCCTGTTCTTTCTCCATCTGTTTTGAGACTATTACTTTTAATGAGCGGAGCTGTGCAAAGTTATCTGAGTGCATCTATTCCCTGATTCTGCAGGGTGGCATAGATCAGAGGCTTTCCTTCTGAGCAGGACACCCAGTTTCAGCTGTCCATTTTTCCTTTTTCTCCTGTTAAGTCAGTGGTCTTCTGAACAGCTCAGGGTAGCTGTTTTTTTCTCCTAGTTCTTCGCTTTATCACCACTGACAGTGCACAAGAAAAGCTATGAAAAGGAGCTTCTCCAAATCCATGATCAGATAAGCAGAATCCCCAGAATAGAAACCCCAATGTCAGACCAACAGACTCAGCACTTCTCCTTTCTACCCTGGTGGGAGAGAGGCTCTTTTCCCTCCTGCCTGGAATCAAATGTATTTGAATATTGCCGGTCTTCATCAAATGAACTTTTTGCCGGCTAACGAGAGAAGGTGAGCATTACCAAACTAACTGGTCACTGGGCAAAATTTATTTCCTGAAGTAACTGTGGGTGCCAAGCAGGAATTGTGGCAAAGGAACAGATTTTTACGGGTCAAAGTAAGCAACCTATGTGAAGGCTGTGATGAAGAACCACTAAACCAACTCCGTGGCAGGTTTCCCATTTCTGGACGTATGTCATCCAAGTGTGCCCTTTCCTTTGCATGTCTCTCTGGCTTTGGTGAATGACAGGGCAGGGAAACAAGCTTTCACCTCTGTAATGCTTGGGCGAATACTAGTAAATTTAGTAAATTTCCCTATTGATGCTGATACAGTTTTTCTTCAAAGTCAACTAGAAGTGTAGTTCCAATGAGGTCAGTGACCACTCAGGAAGGCATGTGTGATGAAACAGAGAAAAAAGCCAAAGGTTTCAGTTGGTAGTAATAATTATATATTAAGTATCATGCAATGTAAACAAACAAGCCCAGGCTATAACTCTGCCTAGAAACTGGAATTTTTCAGGCATGTCTTAATGAGCTCAGCTTCACATGTGAAACGAGAAACACTCACAACATCCATTCTTCATCTATCTTAATTTGCTAAATTGGGTTTGCTCAGTTGACATGGAGAAGGTGCATTCAGCATGTCTCCCGACACGTATATTATCCTGTTGTGCTTTTTGCAAAGGCACCGTGCATTGCTGTTTTTCTCCAAAATGTGTCAGGTCGGTAATCGTGGAGTAGGATCTGAAACTCTGATGCTGCCTTTAAAATGAAAGGGTTTTACAAAACAGTTAATGCTGAGATTTTAATTGTCTCTTACTTATCAAACAGATAGACTTTGGGTTTCTGAAAATATTCAGCTTGCTTACTCTCACACACTTCACTGAAGTACCTGCTATAGCAAAGCAATTGCTGATGCTTTCCTTCTAGTCAATAGAGGAAGATAGGCCCCTTCAGAATTAGGTAACTGAGATATGAAAGACACTTCAGAGATATTTATAGTCCTAAATTAGTCACCTTAACTTAATGATTAAGCTTTAGTGAGATAAATTGGTGCTTAGCTCTTTGTTTCGTGTGAAAAGGAAGATAACAGCAAACGGTTATAACCCCAAAAGGAGTTTTTAAAAAAATTACTCAAGTTGCCATAAAATTCTCAGAGGAGGTGGCTACACTAGGAATGGTTTGCTAACTCTTTTAACAAAATGTTCTCAGTCTCTGATAAATCCTCTGAGTTTATAGGAGGACTGAGAGACACTATAATCTTCTCTTTAAAAACAAATTTGTTTTATAACCCAGGAGCAGTAGGCTGCAACAGCTATTTGTAATAATGTGCCTGACAGTAGCTGCTGGATAGAGGCTTATACAATCATGTACACTGTGTGTACCAACAGAGTTCAAAGCAACCTTTTCCCCAGAGAGCTTCAAGTTTAGGATTATGGAAGGATTCCACAGGTAGATTATAAGTATTTGCTTAGTGGTCTGGAGAAGCCAAGTGACAAGGGGTGAGGCAGGGGAAGGATTGCGTGTATAAATCAGTAGTCTGATGGCCTGGTTGGTGCAAAGTGGTTGCGTTTTGTAGAAGACCGTAGAAGATACACTTTAATGAAGAACTTGTAGGAGGATGAGGGTGCTGTTTAAAGCCTTTGATTGCATTTTCCTTCCCTGTGTGAGGGTCAGCCTGGGAGAATAATCTCCAGGGAGAAATAGTACAGTGAGCCACTAGGCAGAATGAAAACGTGGCTCGTGCTGTGGTCAGGTAATAGATTTGGTAGGTAAGGATAAATAAGGTGAGATCAATAGGTGCAGGGCAGTGCACTTGCTGAGAGATGAGTAATGACGTGGGCATTGTGAGACGTGAGTCAGAAAGCTCTGGGACAAGCCCTCCTTATCAGTATTCTGCTGGGACTGCAGGACACACTCAGGTGTGACCGTGATGGATGGGACTCATCCTGCCAAAGGTACCAATATAACGTGTGAGCCTGAGCTTATCATCTGCGTGCCTTCTTGTGGTCACTACCAAGTGAGGAAGACAGGAAGGCATTCCAGAGGGCATTTCTTTTCTACTCTTACCTGTATGGCACAGGTGATTGTGATAAATTGCCTTGTGGCAGCATCGCTGTGCGTCTCCACAGAGGGTCTTAAAGGAGATCGCAAAGTTACAGGCGTGGTTGTGCGAGATGAATTCTGCTTAAGACACTAAGTAAAATCAGTGCATTTACAGACTTACACGGGTTATTTTGTGATTTAAACACTATAATCTCAACAAAATGGCACAGTTTAAAATACTCTAAGAGAAATAGGTGTGACCCTATTCCACATTAAAAAAAATGTGGGAGGGAGGGGGACAAAATTGAAATATGAGATAAAGGAGAAGGTGAAAGCATTACATACTCACTTGAATTAGAGATTTTATCTATTGCCCTTCAAACAAGATAGAGGGAAGAGAAATAGATATCTGTATTTAACAGAGAAACTTTCCAAAATTGTACAGTTGCTTACGATTCCTATAGAAAAACTACTGTAATAACAACTGTAATGATGTATCTGCAGAAAGCTAATGCAGCAGTCTTCTGATTTAAGAAGTAACTCTATTTGCCCAGCATGGGTTTGAAATAAAAGAGATTCTTCAGGTTTATATAATCCTAGGTAACTGAAGATAGCTGCTGCTTAGTGCTTTATCTTCTCTCTCCTGCTAGGCCAATAGAGGCTGACCTGAAACCTTTAGTATTTTTGCTTGGTAGCACCAAATTGCTAAAGCATGTGTAGGCATGCTGAGATCCTGTAATGGAAATCTTTAGGGAACCGTTCGCTTTTCAGAGATCGGAGATTCATTTTTAATGTCTCGTTCAAGTTTTCCTTTTGCCCATATTCCCACACCTAATAGCAGGCATCAGTTTTCTGCTGTTTTACATAAAATTTTACTACTAGAGTGTCTAAACTAATTATTTTAATCAGACAAGTGTTATAATGACAGAAAATTAGCTTTCTTGGCTTGCTTTGCTGTGTACAGGGGAAAAACCAGGTGCTGTGACTTCAGGTAGTTAGCTCAGAATATTTGTCCATGCTTCAAGTACTGGCACTCCTCCCAGTAAGCTTACAAATATACGGTTTATAACTTCTATATTTTTATTATTTTTCAGAAGATGATTCCTGAAGCATACTGCCTTTGCTGTGTTTCTGTATGTTTTTCTTCTTTTTCTGTTTGTTTTCATTTTCCCTTTTTCCCCCAGATCCACCATGTATGTTAAATTCTTTGATCTTTGACTAGGAGGAGCCAAGAAAGCTGTAAACCTCCAATAAGCTGAATTAGTACACTTTTCTTTTAATAAAGAGCTCCTTCTGCTGGTGGAAAAATAATCAAACAACCATGCAGTATACTCAGAAAAGAGTACACAGTATGTAGTTTGGTAGATACAGACTGATTTCTGAGGCATTTCTGGTTAGTAAATACATTATACTTAACTTTTCTATTAACAGAAGGATGTACTTGTGTGCTGATTCTCTAATCCTGTGGCTCTTCACTGCTATTGTCCCTCTGTCACATACAAGTAATGTAAGAAAAAATCTGTGTCTTGATACCTATTAGTCTTTCATGGATGTAGCAGATAATAAAATGCAGACTTATATGTGTTAAAGACATAACTGTTGTGTCACCATCAAATGCATTTTCTGCGTGTCATGAAATAATGCAATGAAAACAAACTTGCTGGAAGAAGCGAGTTTCTTTTCCTAAAATGGAAAATTCATTTTGGAGTACCAACCTTGGATAGCAGCTGTGAGGGGTTTCTGCTTTTCAAGATGTTTTCCTTCCGATACTAATGTTGTTAGTAATTTTGGGCTCACATAGTGTAATATTCTTGAGCAACATTCAGCAAATTTTAGTAGTGGGAACGGCAGTAAAGACAGAAATGCTACAACAAAGCTCAGATTTTCTTCTTTGATGGCTGAAAGCTTTTAGTTTAACCAAGTTTATTTTCAGTTAACTAAGCTCACTCACTGTTTCTCTCTGGGGTGCCAGCTCAATCGTAGGTCACTTCTGTGTCCTGAGACTGATGCTACCTGTGATGGGGAGTGTTGTGAAAATGTGGGAAAATCCCACAAAATGGAAGTGGGATATGCCTTCTTCTCAGATCCCAGTATGGAAGAACCTAGAGAGCAATGAGTTTGGACATACAGTCTTTCAAGTCGTTATTTTATTACCCAGTGTCTACACCCATCCATGTTTTAAAATACAGTAAAGGCCATTCAAAGGTAATACTTCCTCTCACTTCAGACAGTCACGCTGTGACGTTCCGTACTGTTAACCACATTGTGAAATGGAGACTGCCTCATTGCTTATGTGATTTTGTGAACATAAAATCCCCTGTGGATGTCGTGATGAAATCAAGAAATATTCAAAGTAGTGCCCAGCATTCACATCTGCAGGCTAACACACAGACTGTTAGGGTGCGTGACACTTGGCTTTTAGACAGCTGCCTATACGTTTAGTTCTCTGTGTGCTCGTGCTCATGTGTAAGTAGGTGTGTAAGCACATACAGGAGTCCATAGGGTCTGGAGGGTTGCTCAGCTCATGCCAAAGGAGCTCCTCTGGACCAGCATTTGGTTGCCTAAACATAGACCTGTGGTGCTGGCTGAGAAGCCGTCTGAGCTACTTGCTACTGAATGGAGCTGGAGCTGCAAGTTAGGGGAAACTTGCACCATCCTGGAAATTAGGTTGGGAATTAGGAGGAATTTCTTCTCAGAAAGAGCAGTCAGGCATTGGGACTGGTTGCCCAGGGAAGTGGTGGCATCACTGCCTCTGGGGGTGTTCAAGGAAAGGTTGGACGTGGTGCTTAGGGACATGGTTCAGTGGGTGACATTGGTGGTAGGGGGATGGTTGGACCAGGTGATCTTGGAGGGCTTTTCCAACCTTAATGATTCTGTGATTCTATGATTGGAGCCACATCTGTGCAGGCTGCCCAGAATAAGCCAGGCATCGAAAAGGCATGTGTAAGGAAGTAGGTGCCTATATGTAGGCACCCAAACTCAGCTGTCTTCAGTCTAGGGCCAGTCATACCCTTAATGCATGGTATCAACAGTCATGATTCTTATGTGTGTGTCCTGCAACTTTGGGTAATGTGTGTAATATTTAAAATAATTTGTTGTACTATGTCTTTCTGTGCAATTAATGTTATTTGCAATTGTGTATTTGTGGAAAGGCTTTCACCACAATGAAAGAAAATAGAATTGGTTCTACTGCATCCCTATTAGTGCAAAGGATGTGTCATTATTACCAAACTCAACAATATGCAAAGGCTTGTAAAATTTAATTGTGCAATTAGCAATGTTTCAAAGCATTAAGAAACACATCTTCTTAACATCAGTCCTGCCAGACTGCCGTGTTTCTGTTCCTTAGAGGTAAGTTTTGAGATCAGTTCTTCAGAGCTGGTGCTAAAGGCATATACAACCAGTTAACAAAAGTACGCTAAAGTTACTCCAGTTTGAATGGGGTTAAGAGATAAGGTGATGTATTGTGATGGAATTTGGTAATGCTGTCTTGAAGGCTAGAGAAAACTGGAGAGATAACTGGTTTCCCAGTATTATTTCTATTATTACTATGCAAAAAGAACACTACCAAAGTATCAGATGTACTTGCTTAGTCACTTCGGGATGTGTCAGCCCCAGAAATCAGTCAGCAATGCCTGACTATTTGTATATAAGAAGCTCTTTGAGATAATTTTTACACAGGTTGAACAAGTATTACTCCTACATAACTTAAAAATACTTTCTTGGAAAAGTACTTTAAAACCAACTACAGTGAGTAGGCCTGATTTACTTCTTAAAACTTCTGAGGCACAGGCATTAAAGCTCCCTGCAGCCTAATGCACAGGGCATGCTAAGAATTTCTCAAGAGGAAAACTTCCTTATAGAGAACTGCTATGTGAAGCTGTCTATGGCCAAGGAAACCATACCCCAAACCACCTATGGGCGCCCTGCAATTGTCCACATGCTGTCCCTCAGTGCCACTGGGTCTCTGTAATACTCCCTGCCTGGCCTCCCGCTTCGGATGCCTGAAGATGGTTCAGCTCAGAGCAGGATGGGTTCACTGAGCTTTCCCCAGGGGCTGCTCCAGCTGCTCTTGAACCTTCACAGCTGTAGCAGGGGAAAATCTGAAATATGCTGGGTGCAATGCAGTAACATGGGCTAGATGTTCAAAATAAGCACCTACATTTAACAGGTACGCTTGACCTTGATTTCTCTGTGCTTTGTTTTCTCATCTGTAAATTTGGATAATACCAGCTGTTCATCTTTCAGGGATATTGTGAGGATAAATTATTAGTGAAGCACTTAAGTACTTAAGGGATGAGTAATGCAGTAAAGTCTGCGAGGAAATTAAACATTCTGTCTTTCTAGCAGGATCTGAATATTGTTTACTAAATGAAGTACGGGGTCATACACAAAATGCTGAATAGAGATCTATGCATCCAAATGAGGCAGAGCTCCTACCTTAGGGGAGAAAAAGGATGAATCAAGACTTCTGTGCTAAGTATGTGAGAATACCTAGGCACATGGAAGAGAACTAAGGTAGGACAATCAACCATAATTATGACTAATGCAGCTTTTATGGGTGTCGACTTAGTTTAAATGTTACTCTGATGCGATGCTGTATTTTGTGATGTTCTCTGTTGCATTACGTAGGCACATGTGCACACATCCTCTTACAACAAGCTTTGTTAACACGGGTGTCTGTGACCAGAACATACAATGGAGCCAAATCTGGGACACAAATAAATGTTGAAGAAGAAGAAAAAAAAATAGGAAAAAAAAAAAGCAGGATATTGACTTAGGAGGATGGTTTTTGTTGTTATTTCTTAGCATCTGCCTCTTAACACGGCATAAAAATCTTCTAAAGGGTTCACCACTCAATTAAACTTTTCTATTAAATGCTGGATCCAGAAGCCATATATTTAACAAGTTTTCCACTCTGTTGCTTCACTGTATAAATAATACGTCTTCTGGAAATTTCTAATACACGTCAGGTATTCATGATGAAAAAGCACATTTGTACTGCCAGTTCAGAGATAATTACTTGCCATTAGGTTCATAAGAACATAAATTTTATTCATTTCTATCATCTAACTTGTCAACTTCTTAAATTTTGCCTACACTATGCCCCTCAGTGACAAGCAGCAAATAATTTAGTCTTCTACCAAAATAATAATGACTGGCAAATGAAAATTTCATTGAAACAGACAGTACAACATTAGTTGCACTAAAAGGTCTTAATTTTTTTTCCCAATAATAATTCAAGAGCTATCACTCAATTTATTTAAGTGACTTCTATTAAACAGCTCTTATTTAGATGCTTCCTTGTTGTTTAAGAGATAAGCAATATGTGCTGGTTATTTGCTCAAAGTGTGTTTTTGCACTTGCAGTCTTGTGGTCACTTGTGTTAAGAGTTGTTTGAGAAAATAACAGAGTTTACACCTGTAAAAAATTCCTTCTCTCAGTTAAGTTGCTTATGTGACACAAAAATGTACACAAATCTGATGGGGGATGCAAATACCTAGCGTGTCATAAGGAAAGGTCATCTACTTCCATGCCAGTTTGGTTTTGAGACCCTGTGCAGCAGCAACACTGATGGTTTCAATGATACGTTGTTACCTGTAACCTAATCAAGGGTTTCCTGCAAAACTGTATTGCCTTGTTTGTAACAAGATCTGTGACATCCTGATACACAGATGGTAAAAAAGATCTTGAGATGCTGGGGAAAGCTGCTTGTCTGGTTATTATTTGAGAAAGTCTTTCCCGTTAACTTGTGTTTGCCCACCTCTGTCCATCCAAAGAAACTGCCCAGTTCTTCCTAGAGTAGTTGAAAGGGCTGTTTTCCCCCTCAGCTTTTGTTTCTTTATGTGTGTGGAAATCTTTCTTACCTCAGTGACTATGTAAAAACCTTAGAGAATCATGACTGAGCTGGAAGAAAAACACATTGACAAAATTTATATTTCTAATAATGGCTTGGGATAGTTAAGTTATTGGAAAAATATACTGCAAATATTGAAAAGAGTAGTACAGAACTGCTTAATATATGTAATTTGAAACCAGAAAAGGTAAAGTAATTCTTGGACATGTCTGTCTTCTTTGTATATTAATCTGCCACAGGAGACAATCAGATGCAATTCAGTGGGGAAAAAAAACTACCAGTAGAGAAGCAATTTTCCAGTGAATTAATCTCTGGCAAAGGTTGCCTAACAGGGGATCCTTGCCTTTCCATCAAGAAAAGGAAAAAAAAAAAAAAAAAGAGAGAGAGAGAGAATAGTAACATCAACTTTTTTGCCATTTGGTGGTAACATTTTAGAAGAACATGATCCAGTCAGTCGTCCCAAAGGGCTTTCCAGCATGCGTGCTGACAGGGTTTAGGAAACAAAGAATTTCCTCTCAATATGTATCTTAGATATTGATATTGTAGACTTGCCTTTAATCTAGCAAGAAAATAAACACATCTTCATGTTGAGATGAAATGGTTTGTGAAATGTTGATGCTATGCTTCAAGTATTTGAGCATACCTTAGTAAACATACAGTTGGAGGCTATTAATGTATATTATTGACTGCAATTAGAGTTTACTGTGCATCTAGTGAATGGGAAAGTGTGGAGTTGCATGCATAATGCAAAATTAATGTGAATGCTTGGAGGAACAAAATGACACCTGATTCCCTAAAATGCTTTGCTTTACAGGTCAATGTAGCTGCACAGATTTCATTAATGTAGTGTTAATGCAGATATAAAGCTACAGAGCTGGACAAAGTAAGTAGACGTTCCATGTCCTGAGAATAACTACTGTACTCTTCTGCTTCTTGAACATTTTGAATTACCCCGTTGCTTGTGTAGGCATTCTTGAAGTATTTTCAGTGTTTCATTCCAATGCAATGTTAAGTAGCAAGTTAAGAAGTTAAAAGTTGTGTGAATTGCTCTGGAATTCTTTAGGTCTCAGAGAAATCTGGATCACTGAAAACTGCACTCCGAGAAACAGAAAGGTGTTTTAGGTCATTTGTGGAATATTCACATAAATGTAGCCAAAAGGTAATCTTATGCGTTTACTTACAGCTGTTATTGACAGTCAGCTTTCACAGTAGGATGATGCATTCCATTCAGTCATGTTCAGTTTCCTTTTTTTCTGGGTGTAAAATTGAAAATTTTCCTTTGATAAAAACTAGGAAGAAGGATCTCAAATGAACAAAAATAATCGGTTCCAAAAGCATAAAATACAAATGTGAGCTGACAGCTCTATTTCTGTAGCTTCTAGTTTACCAGAATTGTAGCTTCTTCCCGGCACAGTGCCTAAGCATCTTGCAAGTCCTGGCACCAGCTGTGGTTCCAGAGACATTAAGGTCCCTAATATCTGGAAAGACATGCTCCTGCAGCTTCATGCTATTGCAAGGAGCTGAAAGACCCCTGCATTATGAATACCAAGGCAAATTTGCCCTGGGGTTTTCAGCATCTCATTGACAGGACACCAGTTACTCCTACCTTCCTGCTTCCTCTCAGAAAGCAGCACTTCCATTCCAATGAATCTTTTTCAAGGAAAAACAAACAAAAACATTTTTCTAGCAACATCTACAACAAAAAAGGTTCCTGGCCAGTTCTCCTGTCAGTTTTGACCAGCTAAAGAATGTGAGATTTATTTTTTAGCTAATCCCAAGATATGTATGTTACTCATTCTTCATGAGACCACTGCCTTTTCCTCTATCCCCAGTTACGAGAAGGTGCAGGTTACCTTCAGATGAGTCCAGTTGTTCCTAGAAGCTTATGTGCATTAAATGCAATGCTCCTACAGACTCGTAGTTCAAGGAATATTTCAAAAACCACATCCTTTAAGAAGGGAATTGGCTTGTAAATTATCAGAGAACTGTTTACCCACGTTCCTGTTAGGATTTGGACTAAAGCGCAGGAAATAAATGCTCTGCTTCACAGGGTGTCTTGCAGTGCAGTGGAATCTTCTCACACCTGGTAGGTGCAACATGCACGTAAAGGAGAGGCAAAAAGAGTCTGAAAAAGGAGAGAGAAAAGACACCACAAAGAACATAAAGTCACCCAAACTGTCCAAACTTAATATTCAGATGTTGCTCTTCTCAGCTAGCGAGTTTTGGCTCTGGAGGGCCATGTCTAAGGTTTCAGCAGTGGTGTCATTTTCCTTTTCTGCACGGAGGCAACAAGCATATGTCAAGCCATTTGCACCATCTGCCACATAAGTGTCAGTAAAAGCAAGAGGAGCACAAGGGGGACAGACACTTGAGGACATTAGTGTTAAACTATTTAAATGAGAAACACCAGTTTTAATGTTGAAAAGCTACATAATCTTAGCAGCCCAGCTTTTCAGCAGGCAGCAAGGAAAGCAAAGCACAACTGACTGCTCTTGCCAAAACGTCAGGATATGGGGTAGGCTGAGACTCCTCGGCCTGGCTGCATACCTTCGCTCCTGCAAATGAAATGAAATGAAAGAGTGATTCAAATGCATTCTGTGAGGTGGCTGATCTCCAGCATGTTTTGTTCTATGAGGAAAGAGCATTAATGAAAGTATTTCTAAAAAGAGGCTTGAGGATTTTCTAAGTGTACTGGTGGAAAGTTCACCAGCAAGGATTTTCAGCTTGTCCGTGATTAATTACCTCACTTTTTGAGATCTTCTCCAACTGCATCTCTTTTTCTTGTTCTTTTGTTGTTGTTTTTTTTTTGGTTTTTGTGTTTACTTTTCATAAATAGGCTTAGTAGGGAGGCAGTAAAGTGTGGGGTGAGTCTGTTTGCTAGGAAAATGGAAGAGTTGATTTCCCATGTGGCCTGCGTGGCTGGCAACTGCAAGCTTAAGCATATTACTCAGTTACTGCTGTGTTTTTTTTTTTTTTTTGTTATTATTATTATTAAGACTGCACTTCTGCTCATCACTTTGCAAAACTTGCAGTTCCTTGTACTCCCACTGTTTGTCTGGAAAGGAACAAAGGATACAAGAAACAAGTCCATTGTGTTGAAGAGAAGTGTGACTTCCAAAATCTTATGGTATTACAGCTCTACACCATCTTTTTCTTAGTGCATGGTAAGAAGGACAGTCTTAAGTCTGAAAAAAAATAATAAACTGATGATAAAAATGAGGGACTGTAAGGGAGCAGATTTATAGAGGTGACGGCAGCACAGTAGGCATCTGCCTTCCCTTCCTTGAATGAAGCTGTGAGCAATGCAAAACCACTCATCACAGGATGGTGGGGCTGTCCCTAACCCTTAAGCACACGTTACCTCTGCCTGGTTGGTAGTGAATATACATTTCTTGTTTTGCTGTAGTCACACAAACTTGATCTTAATGAAAGCCAGAAGCAAATGTGGATCAGGATATGTATGTGTGTCTGACTGAGGGCTGAGATGCTCTGCTTGGCTCTAAAAACTGGAATTTAAAGAAACTTTCCCATGCAGTAAGATTTGTGACAGGAATAGGGGAGTTTCCAGTGACATCTCTACAAGGTCTGTGGGTTTAGATATATGGAACAATTTTCCTGCCCGCTTCCTTGCACCTGGCTCCAGCTTTTCCCTCCTAAAAGTGAAGAAAAAGAATCTGAGTACAAATTCACTCCCAGCATTGCAGACAAGTGGTTATATATGGGACTGCTTGGGTGGTTGGTTTTGTGTATTTGCTTTGCTTTGTTGCAAGTCTCCCATGTAGAAAACAATTTATGCTTTAAGAAATCGAAAAGGAGAAGTGCCTGGTGTACCTGGTGGGTTCCCAAAGCCCTGAAATGGACAAAAGTGAGATATTTGTACCAAGTGTTGGCATGCTAACCTCAGCGTGTCATGTTGACATTTTAAATACTCCTTAGCTCATGTCAGTGCACAGCATTGAAGTGTCCGCATATCAATTTCTGGCAGTGATGCTACAGAGATTAAAATATTAAGACTGTTTTCTTGTCATCAGTGTACTCGAAGCAGATTTGCTGAAAGAAGCAGCATTAGCGACACAGCTGTAACAGGGTTTCCCAAACCATTAGTTTTGAATAAACAGTACTTGATCATGTTGAAATTTTGCATGAACTTATGAAAAAAAAAAAAATGAACTGCTCGCAGTTATCAAAACATATAACTTCATTTACTCTGCTAATGAGAAAAATAAGTGCCTTTTTGGAATAACAAAAAATAATTATATTCATTTTCTTGCATAACCAAAAAAAATACTAATTGATTACTTCTATGACTTTGTTTATGTACTTTATGTACACTGCAGATAGTAAATTATGAGTTATCTGTTTCATAAAGCATAGAAACCTAGATGCTTTCCTTTAAAATAATCTTTTTTTATTTTTATTTTTACTAATGGCATGTTTATTATCAGCATACCTTAGTTAAAAGTGTCCAAGAGTTACGTTCTTCCTCATGATAGGGAGGGCTACATTTTTAGTTTACTCTATAGTATTTTGTATGCTAGGGAGTTAGAAACAGTTGTGGAATTCAATCAGCGTAGTGACCAGTAAGTGCCTCCTAGATGCTTGTGCCTTTTTAGAGGTAGTAAGACCTCCCTTCTTCCTCAGAAGAACTTTGCTGAGTGAACACGATTCTCCCACATTGTCTGGTCATCTTGACTGAAGTAGCATGAGCACATGTTTAAATGTAACTACCCACCATCTGTTTCTGGGTCATGTCTGGTTAGAAAGAAGATAGCTGTATTTTTAATAGATAAGAGTATGAAACTCTGGGTGGAACTAAAGAAAAAGGACACCTAATCCAACCCCCATTTCTGTAAAGGTGATATCTAAAGCCAAGGAATAGAATATGAAAGAGTGGTTATCACTGAGTACATTGATTTATTTTTGTCTCTTTACAACTGGAAATTGAAGAGAGAAGATTTGATTGGTATATCAGTGTACAGAAACCAAATGTGTCAACATTTAGTTCTTTTTTGCCACTGTTGGCTCACATTAAATCAGATCAGTAATCAGCCTCCTATGTTGAACTCATTCTGTGGGCAGTGCCATGAGACACTGCACTTTGCAGAGAAAGACTTGTAAATAATAACCTTTAAAAACTTCAAAAGAAATCATCTTATGCTTTGCTAATAGAACGCAGTTTGGGGGGAGACAAAGATTTTAACAGTGTTAGACTGAGCTAAATGGTTTTAGGTATTTTTCCATGGTAGTGGAAGCAGTTCCAGTCCCATGACTAGACATCACAATGTTGGCACAGGAGTATTTGAATTACTTTCCAGTGTCTTTGGTCCTGGATTAACATAGAATATAATTGCTAACACAAATATATATGAAAATTTTAAGCAAAAGCTTAAGAATGTAATGCTATATCTAGAAAAAGAATATGACAAGTAATGCTGAATGCTTAACAGGCCATAAAGAAACATGCATTTGAGTTTTACACTAGAGGAAAATGATTGACCTGAGGCGTCAATTTTTCATTATAATATGGACCTTTTGTATTTAAAGGTGCATTAAAATGAATTTTCAAGTTATTTTTTTTCCTACAGTTCTATCAGCATATGTCATAATTAATTATGACCATTTCTATCCAATATGGCAAGAAGAAGCCAAGTCTACGCTAATCTAGCTTCTCTCTCTCTCTGGCTGTCTTTTAAATTTGTAATTAAAGAGATTTTTCAGAGGCACTGGGGGAATTTTATTTACTTTACTGAAGTTCCTACCAGTCTATCCTTACAGAAGAAAGCTGATGTAAAGAATCTTTTGAATTGCATTATTTCATTTTCCCTGGCTCTTTTAAATTTAAAATGTTCTCATTTTCTGATTGAGGGCATAGCTTTAACTTTATATCTACAGACAAAGGTTCTACTTCCTAATTGACCCCTGAGCTGGAAATTAGCATCTCAGTAAGCTTAATGTAAGTATTGAAACAGCTTTTTTCTAAATTTGATACTTGAATAAAATAAAACATTATTTCTGCAGTGAACGTGTTTTGTATTGTCTTTTCCTCACAAGAAGTTCCTTCGGCTCTTTAACTTTGCTGTGGAGATATGCCAGAGCACTTAACTGAAGGCAAATACACATACATTACCTGCGCTGAACAGATTTAGGGCAGGCTGTTGATTTCTGCTAGGGACACTCAGGACATGCCACCAACTCTTCCTGCTTTCAGAAGTGACTCATAAGCCAAGCCCGTAAAGAAGCCAGTTGTGTTTTCACCCTCCTTCTTTTCCCCCACTTTTACCTACATTATCTTTTATTGCTGCTGACAAAAAGAAAACAAAGAACACACAAACACACCTGACAAGTGTTTAGACACTATCACCTAAATGAGTAATTTCTGCTCCCTGAAGAGACGTTTCCAAAAACCTGCCCATTTCTTAATGAAATACAGAAAATGCATTTTGTATGTAATAATGATATAAAACATTTTTTAAGCAGAACATCACTTTTCCCCTTGCTTGTTCATCTTAGTACATTTTTCTATGGGCCTTCGTTTCATATTTGACCACTTCTGTGCATTTTTGAGCCTTGATTTTCAGGGGGAGGTGATAGCTTTAATTTGCTCACCTGGTAGTTGAAAAAAAAATGATAGATTTCTGAAATTCATCTCTTACCAAGCCCTTCTCAAATTATTGGGTTACTTTTCTCACCCGTGTTGCTTCTACACTGGGGATTAGCAGACAGCAGTCTATTGTCAGAGTGCTTTATCCTCTACAGACATTTTGGGATGCTTTGCTGACCTGGGATTGTCTGAAACATACTGTGAAATTCTTAATGATCCTTGAGAAAACAGAAGTGATCAGGCAGTATTTCAGTAATTTCTCCACTATTGGAATAATAAGGAAGAGGGATGTTTGTACTGATCACAGCATTTGTGACTGTTTAATTTGGAAACTAGGAAATAAATATAATTTTGTTCAATAATTTGCATTATCTTATATGACTTTATTAAGGGAAAAATGTAGCAATACCTTCAATTTTGAAAACTAGTAGTGAGTCTGTAGCTGGATGTTGTGCTGCTCCAGATTTATAGGTGCAGTTTTGAAGTCACAGTGTAACAGAATATCTGCATTTTTTGTATTAATTTTGTCTGGTGGCAAATATTTCGCTACACAAGGTGAAATTAGCTCTATGGATCTTGATCCTCTTTTAATTGGAACCAACAGCTTGTAATACAGATGCCTTGAATAACCTGAAAAGGAAAGGAGCTTTGTAAATCAGACTGTGCAGTGATGACTTTATTTATAGCCTAGTTCATTTACGATTGTAAGTAAACTTGACTTCCACACACAGCAAAGTGTGAAATATCCAAATTAATCACAGACATAAATGCCTGGGGAAAACAGATTTTGAGAGGATCAAAGGTATGAAATTAGAAACAAAAAAGAATGGGGAACAGGCCATTTATGGATTAACAGGCTAAAGGGTCACTTAGCCCTCAGAAACAAGGCTTAAAGGCAGAGCTGCTATTGATTTTTCTCGACTCAAATCCCATTTAAACTGAAAAGAATTAAATTATAGACACACTAAACAAGTTAAAATCTTCTAGATACTACTTGCATATGTCCTCTGAGTTTATATGGCTAGCTGTAAAATGCTAGTGCCTCAGTTTTTCCACCAGGAGATAGGTGTGAGCGTGAGGTACCCAGTCTGTGGATCTGGTCCCACCTTGTGGATCCTGCAAGTTCAACAGAGCTCTAAGCTGCACGTGCCAAGCAGGCCTATGAAATACTCATTGGTTTTTAGATGAGAGTGACCAAATCTCATCTTTAGATGAAAGTCCAGTCAGGCTTTGCACAAATAATTTGGATTTTGGACTAGGAGATAACAGTGGTATAGAGACAAACCATTACCATGGGCGTGCTGCCTGGAAAGCTGCAGAACAATGCAGACCGACTTTCTGGGCCTGCCGTAGGCTCGGTTGCTCCTAGTAGAGTTGCAAGGAATGTGGCATCTGACAGACATCACGGTGACTATCATGCCCCAGAAAATCTGCATGGCCACAGGATAATCCAGTCCTTAAGGGAATTGAGGTTCTTTGTTCTATGCTACTGATATAGGCCTTAGTAGCATATAAGGACATATACTTCCTTCTTTAGGATCTTGTCTTCTTTCATCTGGCAAGATAACAGAAGATTTTTGTTGCTTTACTGTGAATCCAAAAGGTTCTGTGATTTTCTGATTCAGTTTAGTAGAGAACAGTTATATTATTGTCTGTTAGGGACATAATGGATTGGGTAAGTGGAAGGTGAGGTTTCAAGTAAAAGAAATGTGAATCATAGAATGATAAAATATCCTGAGTTGGAAGAGACCCACAAGGATCATCGACACCAGCTCTTAGCTGTGCCCGGGACCACCCAAAAATCATCCCATGTGTCTGAGAGCGTTGTCCAAACACTTTTGACCTCTGTCAGGCTCAGTGCCTTGACCCCTTCCCTGGAAGCCTGTCCCAGTGCCCAACCACCCTCCGGGTGCAGAACCTTTCCCTAACCCCCAGCCTGACCCTCCCCTGTCCCAGCTCCATGCCATTCCCTCGGGTCCTGTCGCTGTCCCCAGAGAGCAGAGCTCAGCGCCTGCCCCTCTGCTCCCCTCGTGAGGGAGCTGCAGGCCGCCATGAGGCCTCCCCTCAGCCTGCTCGGCTCTGGGCTGAGCAAACCAAGGGACCTCAGTGCTCCTCATACACCTTGCCCTCTAGACCCCTCACCAGCTTTGTTGCCCTCCTTGTTTGCAACTTTATTGTCAAGTCCTGTAACTAGCTGTTTCGACTGTGTTTTACTGGGTGGCTTTGCATTAACAGGTAGGTGAGGGTTTTCTGTCTCATGACTTAGTTCCTCTGTATGAAAAAATGTGTCATACAGCTGCCGAGCTGAGTTTTTGTCCTCAAGTATGCCAAACTCCTAGCCACATAGTACAGTCTCCCTGGTTTTCATCTTGCCCAGTGTAGGAACAGCTTTATACAAAACCAATCAATATTGTCTCCGCAAAGAAATGAGAAAAAAGTTGATGTCTGTCAGTGTTCCTGACCACTTCAAGTAGTTAACTCTTGAGGCTTTTGACTAAATATGCAAAGTATGTGTTCTCTGCCTTTGTGTGTGTGTGTGTACTCAGATCATCTATACACACATCCAGGCATACAGATGTTGAAGAGCATTCTGTACCTTCACCTAGCAGGCTGGAAAATTTTCTTAGTCATTCCTATTAGATTTGTATTTCTGTACAATGAGAAGGAGATAAGCTGCTGTTCAGTGTCCAATTTCATGGCTCACTTTGAGAGAAAGAAGATTTTTAGAACTGGATAGTCTTTGTATTTTAGTCTGTTTTGGGTACGATGAGAAAATCTTGTCAATAGCTGCAATTCTGGAGATAGATGATAAAAATGAACAGAACTCTGAAAGAGAAATACTTTTTCACACAACATTTGTTTAAGCTATAGAATTTTTTCCCCTCAGAGGACAATGAGTTGATGCTATAAGTTTTTAGAGCTTCAAAAAGGCATTGAACGAATTAATGAAAGAAAAATCCATTGAAGTTGAAACTTGCCCCCTTTGGGTTAGAAAGTGCATGAATCAAAAGTTGCTGCATGCTAGCAGTGTATCCATGCTTATGCTATGTTTAAACTTCTCTGTTTGAGGCCTCCTGATACTGAGCTAGATGGACCATTTGGTCTGACCCAGTACCTCTGTTCCATGATGTCACCTGGTCCCACTCAAACCTGAGTCCTGGTTACTGCTTGCAGCTACGTGACACGATGGAAAATGCTGCTACCAGATCCTGACCATTGATTCAGGGCCCCAGGCTTGAGGGTCTGGGGGACAAAGGCTGCTGGGCACTTTCTGGGATTCAGGTGCAGCATAAGCGAAGTGTATCAACTACACCACATCACCACCTGGTCTTACTAGGTCAATAAGGTGCAAGGTTTTCAGATCACGATCGATATATTGAAAATAGGATGGTTCCTAATGTCTTTTAGAACGTGTCTGCTGTTATGGAGGCATTAAGAATAAATCTGGTGGGATAACTTCAGGCACTGTCTCTGAAAACATTGGCTGCTATAACTTTATTTTTTTTTCGCAGAACAAATAGTAGAAGAACTGCAAGCAGAAAACATGTTTTCTGTAAATATCAAAACATCTCAGTAGACCCAGCACAACATAGGTAAAAATAACTTTCTGTTATTCTTCCAGATTTGCATTTGCATTTTGAATCAATGTGAACACATTAGAAACAACGTAAAAATAGAAGATGAGAACTGTAAAGCATGATTTGAGGGGTTTAGCTCTGATAACAAAATGTAGAGACAATTCTTTCGAAGTGCAATCAACCCCTGCTATACTGTCAAGGTGGTATTTGTGTATACACAGACATAGACTGCTTCAGAGACAATTTTATACCCTATTGTACAACTCCAATCAGACTTGGTGTTTCAAAACAAGACGATTTGTCTTGCTGTAAATACAAAAAGAATTATACAAATGTATCTTTCTTCTTTATTATCCTGGAAAGCTCATAGATCATGTGAAATGTTTGGTCTGTGGCAGTCAAGGAGAAAAACAGAAAAAGAAATGGCATTTCATTTGGCTTCTTGCTATGTTTACCTCCATCTGATGTCGGATTAAGGTGTCATTTATGCAGCTTTAATAACATTTTTATTCCTTTTGAAGTTTGTGAAATGCAGGTCAGATCAATTTCAATGTATTTCTCAAGTTTTCTCAGTTTTTGTTAGGAGTTGTTAAAAGGAGTGCAGTAATTACTTGGGAAAGAAAATGCAAGAAAAATAATATACATCTCAGGAAACTAAAGCTTCTCTTGCTGAATGCAACATAGAGAATACCACAAAATCATGTTTTAAAATAGCACTGACTTCTGAATGCTTAAGGTTTTGTTTGTTTGTTTTTCCTGATGACAATCCAAGAAGTTTGATCAACAGGGTGCTCTATACAAAGAGTAGTGCAAGTGGGTACCAGCAGCTTAGGCTGGGCTCACAGAGCAAATCCCAATTCAAAGTGGAGATGCCTTACTAGTGAGCTTTAGTGAGACTGGAGGTGAAGAGGGAAGTACCACTGCAGAAGTGTTCAGGGTCTGGTATTTTTTTATGCATCAAAGAAGTGGCTTGAATGGGGAATAAAGAGAGGGGATGAAATAAATGGGCATTACAAACCACTTAAAATGTCTTTGCCTTTGGTTATAGAGTTGGTTTGATGGGTTTCTGTTTTTATTTGATGTTACTGCATCTTTTGCTGGCAGCCGTGCCTTTTAATTTCACTTTGGCCCAAAATAGACTACACCTGTGTCACCAGATACTCAGGTTTTTCACAGAAGTATTGTGTTTTGCCTCTGAGGGGTTGAAACAGGGCATTTCTCCTCCCCTGTTGGTGCACAAAGCAATTTGAAGGAGAATATTGAGTGCAAGCAGCTGCTCAAGGACATACACCTGTTGGCCACAGGAACAAAACACCCCACCCCACAGTAAAGGTAGGTGATCCCTAACAGTTTGTGCATTACTGTAATCACAGTGGAATAGTTTTGATTTTTCTCAGCTGAAATGTTCATCTCTAAAGGGGTGGCTCGGTCCTGCACAGGGCACCCATATAAAAGTCTTTCCAGTTGTTGCTGGTGGTGGTTTGTTTGTTTTGTTTTGTTTTATACCAAGAAGAGTTTGTTTCCACACAATAGCTATTTTTAAAGTGTTCTATTCTGCAAAATTCCTACTTGTACTCTACTATTCACAAGTTGCACATAATTCAGTAGCTTTCGTGATGTGTGCATGACTGCAATTATCTTTTACTACTGTAGAATTTACATATCACAAATTCTCTTTTTCCTATCAAGCTTCAGAAGGCGTATATGTAGAATAGCAATCTTTATACATATCCTCAACTATAAGACAGAGAGGTTCTTGTTTGCCCTGACAGCTTTTGTGTCAGTCCCACCTGACTTGGGCTGTGAATATGGCTCTGTTAATAGGTTGAACAAGTAACTCAATGATAATTTTACTCAGCTTCCATGGTTTGGAGGGTGTTGCATCCAACTTTTGAAACATTCTTACACAAAAGCAGAAAGGTGGACAACTTAATAAATATCCTTGCGTTCTATAACCAACGCTGGGTTCCCTGCACTGTAGGCGGGAAGCTTTGCTCCCTTGTTAAGCTCTCCCTTGACTGTGGCTGGCTCTCATCCGCGTATGAACTGGGTGACTGGAGTCCAAGGGAACTTGCAATACACCCATATTTTATGTTGCAGGAATACAGCTATATTTTATGTTACATGAATAAATGAAGAACTGGAAAGTTTTATTTTATCTTGGTTTATAGGGCTGTGAAAAATTACTGCTACTGCTTGCCTTAATCACATGCAGTAATCAGAAGACAAAGCTGTGCAGTGTTAAGATGCTGATTTCAATCACCGACAGTTAAAGAAAAGAAAAAAGATCCTCAAATTAAATCTATGAAAAAGAGCCCTGACCCTTCTTGCATGTGTATAACCTAGTATCTATATCATCAAATATGGTAATGGATAGCCAAGCAGTGCAAACGTGTATGCACCATTTGTGTCTTAATGCTTTTTCAGCACTAAGATAATGATTGTATTTGGGGAAAAAAATATTTTCCTATTACCACAGGATTGATTATAATCAGAGTTACAAAATAGCTTAAGAGATCTTGAAAGACTTCAGGTTCCAGCAGTGACTTTGCTTAGTCTTTTGCCTGTCATTCAAGAAAGCATTTTCTGATTTTTGACTGATGGATGGGAATAACTAAATAACCTCTTACAAATGGAAAGAATTGCTCTTGAAACCTTACATTTGAAAACCTGGAAAGGTTTACAGCTGGAGAGTATCAAAATATGTAAGGCATTCGTGTAGTATTTTTCCTAGAGATGGATGAAATTGAGAAAAACATTTTGATGGTAAACTTGCATAATTTTTCTAATGCTGTCAAGTCCATCAAGCATGTGAGCTACTGTGAAATGGAGAAGCTAAAAGTCAGTGAAAAGAGAGGAAGGTAAATTTACAGAAGTGTTGTTCTGAGCCCTACAAATGAACAATAATGCAGATATAACTATCTGTGCTGTATGATCCGTTTGTAAATCTGCTAATATTTTACTGTTACTCTTCCTTTATTTGTTATATGGCATTTGTAATATAAAGAAATATTATAATATTGCAGGGGGTCTCCTAGAAGCATTTACATATGCTAGGTCTAATTTTTATTTTGCTTAATGCCCGAACGAAATTGCACAGCTGTAAGCAAAAAGAAACTGTAATTGTGTTACTCTGTTATTTATTTATATTTATAATACCTAAAGGCATAGCCATGATGTAACACCCCATTGTAACAAGTGCTGGATAAATACTGAACAGAAATATCATCTCTGCCCCTAAGAATTTATGGTCTAAATTTAAGACGAGACAAGAACCAGTTTCGGAAGAACAAAGAAGAGAACAATACGGTATTGTTGCAGTTACTGTTACAATGCAGGATGTTAGTCAGTAGTCCAAATGGTGAGTATGATACGCAATGACCTTTGCACAAGAGCAGAGTAACATCTGGCCAGACTTTGAGGTTGGAGCAGTGGGATAACTGTGGGCAGAGGTTAAAGAGTAGTTTTGTATTAAATTGAAATGCTGTGCATGGATCTTCTAATAAATAGGTCTTAGGCGAAAAAGAAGAAAGAAAGAAAGAAAGAAAGAAAGAAAGAAAAAAAAAGTTAAGTTGGATATACAAATTGAAGGTCCATGAGGTATATACTGTGTTGGTGACCAGAAGAAACTAGAGAAGGAGGACTACAAGAAAGCAGGAGAGGGACTCTTCATCAGGGAGTGTAGTCATAGGGCAAGAGTAATGGCTTTAAACTAGAAGAGGGTGGATTTAGACACGATATAAGGAAGAAATTCTTCACTGTGAGGCTGGTGAGGCACTGGCACAGGCTGCCCAGAGAAGCTGTGGATGCCCCATCCCTGGAGGTGCTCAAGGCCAGGCTGGATGGGGCTTTGGGCAGCCTGGTGTGGTGGGAGGTGTCCCTGCCCATGGCAGGCGGTTGGAACTGGGTGGGCTTTAAGGTCCCTTCCAAGCCATGATTTTGCATGATTCTATCTTCATAGAAAGGAGGCATGAATGAAAAGATGACGTACTTGCTTAGACATATTGCACTGGCCTTGGCAGCTATAGGGTAGATAGGGACACATGGCAGGGTTTTGTTTTGTTGCTCATCTTTAGACAGCTGCATCTGAATGAGTTTGTTGCTGAGGTTCCTGATACAGATGATGCAGAGAAGCAGACAGCTTGGGGCACAACTTGTCAGTCCTCTTAGAAACTGACTTGGGGGGATGTGAATCATGCCCTAAGAGGGCATCTTTCTCTGTTGGTGAAAAGGGAAAACCAACCAGCTGAGTCTGGCCAGCTGCAGTGTAGACATCTAGAGCTGATGAAATGGGCAGAGGCAGAGGTTATGTTGGAAGAGAGAGATGGGGGTTATGCTAGAGCTGGGTTGACCAATTTCTCCCCATGAAAATTAGGAGTAAGAGAGAGGAAGAAGAGAAAGGACAAAATCATTTTCATTTGCTATTTTTGCTTCAGTTAGCTAAACCCTTACATCACTAATTTTTGACTGTGTTTTCTGCTCTGTAGACTTTAGTGATCATGGTCTTCGGATTGCAGCAGTTTTCCAAGAAAGCCTTGTAAATTCTTGTAACTATTAATGAGTTTTACAGCTTTTGGGGTTGTAAGTCTAGGAACAACACAGGCATATTTTCTTTATATATCAAGTTGAAATTAAAAATACTGTAACTTGGTTTATTTTTGTTACAACAGCTGAAGCCAGTGAGAAATGCTTACTTGTTTGGTTTCTCTTATTTTTAATGTGTCCCTTGACTGAGGAATTCTACAGATAGGTACATAAAACAAGAGAGTCATGCATACTGAATTTACATTTCTTTTTCCTCTGTTTTCCTTACAACTTTACTATATCTATGTCAGTATTTTTCTTCTATTGTTCAGTAGCAGGTCCTTTCCCATGAAGACACAGTCCAGTATCCTAACACCTACCACCTTCTGAAATCAAGCCTTTACTTTTCAGTGCGGGAGGCCTGGAAGGGAGGTTATATCCAGAAGGAAAACAGTGAAGATTAACAAGAATTTATTTCATAATAAAAGAGGAGTATTTCAAAACACAGGATTAACTACTGGAATTAGAGCTGAATCTTTTAAAATACGCTAGGCAAACATGTCAGGTGATAGGAAAGCTTAATGTTAGGCAGAGAGGTTCTTCTGGAAGCCTTCAGGGGCACATCCTTCTTTTCCCCCTGTTTTGAGAAGTGCTTTTCAAGGTACCTCAATTGAAAGTGCAAGCCTGACAGTATGGATCCTGTGGGTTTTTTGGCTTCTGAAACTCGTTGAAGTTGAGAGTAACTTTCATCAAAACAAATTGTTTTCTCTATTATATTAACCACTATTGCAGCTGGCTGCAAATTTTTCATTTTCTGTAGGTGATATTAATCACAGTGTGCCTATAATGTGCTGATGCTTATCCTGAACAATACGATTAAACTGTTAAAATTCCATAAGGATTTCTTAAATACATCTATTACTATGTGAATATTAATATTTTTTTTTTCACCTGCAGCAGATGTTCACTCTTCCTGTTTGAATTCCTCTCTCCAGCACACACTGTTTGACATTGAGGTACAAGTCACATAACATAGCATGTGGGTTTGGCATGGCTCTGAGCTATTGAGTTTTTCCACTCGTGCCCCTCAGTTTTTGTTTCTTGTCTTGTCCTGTAGGACTAGGGGTAGGGTCGTGTAGGTTCATCTAGTCGCATATTGCTACTTCCCGTGTCACTAACACAACCTTGCTCACATTTGGAAGACTCATCATGCAGCTTCTCTGTGAAAGGTGGCTTTTGGACTGGTGCATCCTGTAATGCTTGAATTGGAGGCCAATGGCATAGCTTGGGCTTTATAAAGCCAATGTTGTATTTGTTAGAAGGGCCACTCATCCTGAAGGATATTAGGCTGCTTTTCAGAGAAGCTCAATTATACACTTGCCCAAGGTGACATACGAGGATTTAAAACTTTAGGCTGCTGCTCAAGGAACCTTACATCTCTTACCTCAAACATGGATTTGAAATAATATTTCCTACAGTGGAATATGAGAGATTTGCTAACTTCAGTGTTTTATCCGTGAAACAATTGCAGAACCTCATAGCAATGGGGGTGAGTTATTTTTTCCATTATCGTACTAGCAGATGGCTTTAAATTTCCATTGTAAAAAAAAAAAAGGAAAAAAGTACATCTATACAGTTATAAAGATTTTGATTGTATTTCTGATAATTTTTTCATAATGTAATTGGATTGATATGCAAATAGCATTATCTAAATTTCTAAAAACTACAGTCAAGGAATGTTGCCTGGGGGGAAAAAAAAAAAAAAAAAAAAAAAAAAAAAAACTCTTTCAAAGAATGTATAAAGCCAAAAGGAGAGATGCAGTGTATTCACAGCCTATGATTTAGTAAGAATTTGACCATTCAGACTCTTCTTTTAATGTTTTGTTTTTTTTTTTTTAAATATTTTCAATGTTTTTAAATCAGAAAGTCAAGGTAAAACATATCTGGCACATAGCAGGAATGTGGAAGATGGTTGGCTCTAAATATATAAAGAATATCCATAATTCCTGGTACAACATGATTCATTTAGCAGTTTAACGATAGCTTGATTGCGATGGTTTCCTCATGCAAAGCTACGAGAAAAGTTGAATCCAGCAAAATGTACCTATTCCCAGTCTTCTAAAGAAAAAGTAAATGTGAATGGCTTTGATAACATATTTTAGTCTCAGAAAAAGGACAGACAAACTGGCAGCTCTTGAATGGTTGGCTTCAATCCCCTGCAATATGTTGATGGTTTGCATTCAGGAGGGGAGATGATGAAGTCCCAGAAGCTGCACAGCTTTCCCCAGACCTTTTTTCTTGGTTAGATCTGGCTTCATTCCCCCCTTTCCCAACAAGCAGTGAACATGAAGACAGCGTATACGGTAGTGGTGGCACCCGGATATTGCATTGCTCCTGGAACAGCCTGTGCAAAATTGCTGGCTCAGTGTCCTGGTTTCAGTTAGGACAGAGATATTTTCCTCCCAGTAGCCTGTAGGGTGCTATGTTTTGGATTAGGATGAGAAGAGTGCTGATAACATGCTGATGTTTTAATTGCTGCAGAGCACTGCTTACACCAAGCCAAGGACTTTTCAGCTCCTCGCTCTGTCCTGCCAGCGGGCAGGCTGGGGGTGCAGCAGGAGCTGGGACGGGACAGACCCAGGACAGCTGACCCAAACTGGCCCAAGGGGTATTCCATACCATCTGACGGCATGCTGAACAATATATAGGGGTGGCTAGCCGGGGTGGGGGGCCGGCTGCTCGGGGTTGGGCTGGGCATTGGTCAGTGGGTGGTGAGCAATTGCATTGTGCATCACTTGTTTGTACATAGTATTATTATTATTTTTATTTCCTATCTTAATAAACTGTCTTTATCTCAACCCACAGCTTTACTTTCCCGTTTCTCTCCCCCATCCCAGAGGACAGCTGTGTGGTGTTTAGCTGCCTATCCTTTTTTCAAGCATTCTACCACTTTTTTAGGATTTTGCAGTTGTTCAGGGGTGAATTTCCAAAACATCGGAGGTGCCCACTGCTCTAGAAACCTGCCCATATCCTCCCACACTCCCTGCCACTCACAATTATCCCGCCTCAGGACAGATCTCTGGATGAGATTCCTAAGCAGTTGTTTAACCGTAAACAAAACCTGAAGCTCATTCAGAAGACATAACAAGAACATGCTGGTCTGAGTATCCTAAGGATATTCAACATCTTGGAGAACTATCGTAACTAGCTCGGAGGATAAGAGGCTGGTGAAGGAGAAAGGGAGAGTGAACAAGTAAGGAAAAATATCTTCCCCTGTCCCCTCCACAGACTGGCTCTCTGATGAAAAAAAGGCAGTAGGTGTAATTGTTAATAGTTTCTGAGATACAGTTTCCAAAGTACAGAGTCGATGACAGTGCTGAGTACAAATACCAAGTTACCATGGCCAGATATTTCATCATATCATAAGCTATTGTTACACTGCACAGTACCATAATGATCTTAAACCAGGGCCCGGAAAGGATAAACAGCACGACAGGGATCACATACAGAAAGTAACGTGCTATAAAACTCAGTTTGGAATACAGGCACAGCAGACTTGAGATTACAGCAATCAACATTGTGACTAGCAACTATTAAGCAGGTCTAATACTTATACCAATTTTAGTTTAACACACTCTGGTCAGATCTGTCGTTATCTCAGCCCTTCGAGCCCCACATTGGGCGCCAAAAGGACTGTTGTGGTTTAACCTGGCCGGCAGCTAAACACCACACAGCCGCTTGCTCACCCTCCTCCCTCCCTCTCTGGGATGGGGGAGAGAAACGGGAAAGTAAAGCTGTGGGTTGAGATAAAGACAGTTTATTAAGATAGGAAATAATAATAATAATAATAATATGTACAAACAAGTGATGCACAATGCAATTGCTCACCACCCGCTGACCAATGCCCAGCCCAACCCCGAGCAGCCGGCCCCCCACCCCGGCTAGCCACCCCTATATATTGTTCAGCATGCTGTCAGATGGTATGGATTACCCCTTGGGCCAGGTTGGGTCAGCTGTCCTGGGTCTGTCCCCTCCCAGCTCTTGCTGCACCCCCAGCCTGCCCGCTGGCAGGACAGAGCGAGGAGCTGAAAAGTCCTTGGCTTAGTGTAAGCAGTGCTCTGCAGCAATTAAAACATCAGCATGTTATCAGCACTCTTCTCATCCTAATCCAAAACACTCAGATGCGAGCCTGATGAAAGGAGATAATGGAGACAAGAAGAAGAAATATTTTCAAGAATTATCTAATATGGAGTTCTCACCCTTTGCTGCCAATTAATGTTCTACATATGCCTTATATAAGGAAGACTGAGTAATAAATTGGTGTTATTTTTGCACATGTGAAGACGAGAAGGGGACAAGTGAGTGAGAACTCCGAGTGAGAACACTGGTAGCAACATATGGAGCTTAAAAGCATGTTTTATGAATAATATGCCCTAAATCTCCATATTTATGCAATGTAAATGGCATTACCATGAGGAAGCTGCTGCTGCTCTGCAGCTCTGCCATGCCTGCAGTGCAGTGCAGGAAGCACAGCGCTCTCCCAGCTGGCAGCGCCAGCAGACCGTGCACCAGAAGAAGCCAGGGTAAGGGGCCGTGGCAGGGAAGATGGCCAGAGCTGACAGCTGAATGCTTTATCTGAAAATGTATCCTAGTTCAACTAATTATAACTTTGCTTCTCTGTTCACCTTCAGGCAATAATCATTAGGGCTGTATGAGTTTGTTTGTATTTACTGAGAAACAGCAAATTTGCAGAACAGTGTGGTTTAAGGTCTCGGAAGTATTTGAGTGCATCCAATAATTGTGGCTGGAAAAACTCCAAGGCTTAATTGGAAGTTTTCTCTTTGTTAATCCCATAACTAATTTGGTGATTAGGGCATTCACCTCTGATGTGGGAGAATTTCATTCAGTTCCTCTCTCTGCCTTAGGGGCACAAACCCAAACCTTCCACATCTGAAATACCCGTAAGCACCAGATCTCATCCTCCACCTTTCCAGACATGACTTCACTTTGGACAAGACAACAACTGCTGGAGCAAGGACCAGGACCAGATGTCTGCTGTCTAGTTACCTGAATTAGAGAGTATTTCTTCTCTTGCTGTTGGTTTTGTTAGATGGTAAAGCCTTTTATGCAAAGGGGAACAGCTCCAACAAAGTATTTTGGGCACTATTAAAGTCATTACAATATTCTGGTCTGGGACAGTTACTAAGATGGGAAACTTCAGCTGAAATTCCTGTTCTGAATTAGGTAGAGAAGGGATTTCAGCCAAATTATTTTGCCCTTCAAAAGAATCATGTTGTTGACACTATTTGTCATGGATAAGGTTCGGAGATATCTTCGGCTACTTCCACAAGAGTTTAAGGGGTAGTTCAGAGGCTGTCCTGACTCAAATCTCTCTTTCTTACTCCCTAATTGCTGCCTGGTTCCTTCACACTCCTATACAGCTGTTAGAGCTAGGTTAATTAATTTGGAGTAGGAGGTGAGATGGGGGAGAACAAATGACTGTAAGAAGGAAGACATTGAATATTTAAGGCTTCCCTACATCATCCGTTATGTGCTCTCTTCTCCCATTACAGAAATAAACTATTTCCCTGTCTTCTTCTAACTACTAACCTTTCTGTTGCCTCTTATGTCCCTTACAAACTGCAACTTGTCCTGTGTCATAACCTTTCCAGCGTTACTCCCACATGCTAGGGCTGTTTCTCTTTTCTGGTCCTTAAATAGGTGTTCTTATTTAAGCTTGCTGTATAGTTTTTCTTTCTTTCTTTTTTCCTTTTTTCCTTTTTCTTTTCCTTTTCAGGTCATTGAAGAGCTCTAAATGCAGTCATATTGTTTTATCACTGCTCTCTGTACCCTTCCTGTGCAATAGCATAGTTGGTCGCTGTTGTATTTAATAAGACTCTTTCAGCTCTCCAGGACACTTCCATCCTTTATGCTTCTCTCCCAGGAGACCATTTCAACCTGTTCCCTGGGCAAGCTGAATTCCACTTGTCAAGACAGTTGCCCTTCTCCTCTGTTCTCACCGATTCCTTTCCTTAAAATAGCAGGTTCTTTGGCTTTGTTCTCAGCTTCACTGAACTTCCACTTAGTTTTCCCAAATATTTCCCATTAATCTGTATCAACTCTAAAATAGCATTTGCTTCTCTAATAGCTTCCTTCATCTTGAGGAACAGACAATTTCCTGCTGTACATCCCAAAGCCTGGATTGTCCCCTAAGTATTTCCACTGATTTTAGAATCAGTTTCACTCACCTTCTCCTGAAATGGAGGAGATAGCTCCCCCTCCGTGTCCCCAGCCATGTTCTTTGTGACTTTTATCCTCAGCCAGGTCAGAGCTCTGCCTCCACTTCTTCCAGAAGATGTGAGAGGGAACATGCATTTTTTTTGAAGCAGAATACATCATCCCCTTCTTTTTCCTATATATTTCCTGTAGTTTCTGAAGCATAGTTCTGAATGCTTGGGCTTTTTACTTCATTTTTATGTTTGCTTTTTGTGCATGGAAAGGTTCTGTTGTCGGACTGTTGAACTAGTTCTTCTGGTGGAATAAGTAAAGATTACCTTTTAGTCAAAAATTGCTTAATTATTAAACATTGTATTTCTGTACAGTTTCCAGAATAGAAGATTTGGGGTTGGATTTCGTGAGCTGTTAGTAATTACACAAAGCTTAAGAGCAATGAAGTACTAATTACAAGTCCGAATTGTAGGAGAAATTAAGAGAAACTGGCTAATTGGACAATATGATAATTCGTAACGATTCCAGTTACAATCCAGTCACTGTCCAGTAATGTAATTTAGAAAGAAGTTACATGAGAACTGTATTATATAATTATGGGAGATAATATGTGTTATAGCTAGCTTTGCAAAATTTGCACCATAGAGTGAAAATATCTTTGACATCACAGCATTTGAGGCATGTATAAATGGAAAGAACTATCTTGGGGTTACAAATGTGTTTAAGGTTGCTATCCAGCTATACATAAAACATTACATGTTTCCTGTCAGTTGAGTGCTGAGCTTACTTTTTAGTTCTGGCTTACTTCATTGAGGAACCTGGCCTGTTAGGGCAATCCTGCTCCTTTTACAGGTTTGATGAAATGTTTGAGTGCTGACTTCTAAATCTAACCCTTGAAAATACACAAAACAAGATGTTTTTCACTGTACAGGAGCTACTAGTGCTTTTTTTTTTTTCAAAAAAAAAATTATTTCTTCTGATACTGAGTCAATAGCAGGTGTACCAGTTAACGTACAAGGCATCGGGACTGTACTAGCACGAATTAGTTTGAAGAGGAGTAAGGCAAATGCCACACTAACTCTGTTCTCTGCTAAAGAGTGTCATCTGTGATGACGGATAGAAGGGTTTTGAAAAGAGCATTCCAGAGAATAAAGTGTTGAAGAATACTAATAAGAAGGTATTTCACCTTCTTGTTATTGCTGTAAATTCTGTGAATGCTTCATTGGTATAATATTATGAAACACACTCTGGCACCACAGCAGATACTTTCTTTTTATGCAAAAGTAACAGTTTCTGGAGTTTTGGATACATTTTTAGTGAAGAATCTCAGTATGTATCTCCTTTCTGCTGCCTGTTTATGTGAGATTTATCTACCAAAGAAGACGGATCTTTCCCAGTCTCACCCTTTGTAATCCTGCTCTTCCAAGAATACATTAATACTTGGGATTCTCTGGACTATGAGGTATTTTTTCTAAAATTGTAGTTTTGATCATTTGCATTGCTTAAGCTTTTTACTAGAGAGTAGGGAGTTCACTCTGGTTTAGATTCAGTCATATCTTCTAACGCTGGGAGCTGCATGAGAGACAACAGGATTGCTGTTTGCTGGTGAGTCCTAATTAAAAACGAAAATAACACTTCAGGTGCACAGCCAAAATGCCTTCCGGTAGCATGAGATCTGAGATACTTCCTAGTCAGGAAGGATGGGGTCAAACAATGCAGTACTCAAAGGCTTTGACAAAATAATATTTCATGAGAGAGACACGGGAACTGAGTAATTGGTATTTACATCTGTGACTAGTACTAGAAAAAGAGCTGTCAATTAGTCCCTGTGCCTACCAGGGCAAAACCATTTGGTAAAGGCAGCCAGCCAGCAGGACTACGATTTTCTGAACCTTGTTCTCTCTATGCCTGAAATTCTCCTGTCCCGAGCCTAGGTGTTGCTACCTGCCAGGATTCAGTTCTTTATGATTTAAATCAAAGCTGCAGTTTTGAGTTATGTGAGTTAAGTCAATTTATTTGAAACGTGTGATGTTAATTTGCTCTGGACTCTGACTTTATAGCAGATGCCAAGTTCCTGCCCAGAACAAATTTTACAGCTCAATTCCCTTTTCCCTAGCTATAGGAAACCAGGTGAGCAGAGGGTGAGAGTTGATTAAATTTATAGGCAGCCCTTTTGTACTGTTTTTTTTCTTCCTGTTTGTTTTCAACGTAAGGCACAAACACCCAGGATACAAGATATAGAGCTAGGTTTTTTAACATAGGATGTATTTTATTCATTTTAAATAAATAAAAATAAAACAGTGTAATGATGAGAAGGCCTAATTAGATAGGGATTCATGCTTATTGGAGGAAACAGGATTTTTGCATCTTGTGTGTCTCTTTCCCCCATGGTTACAGTAGAGAATATTTCTCTCCAGAAAGCATTGCCTCTCACAAAAGTGTTTAATGTTAATTTAGCTTTAGGGAAGGTGGCAGCTTGTCACTCCTGACCTCCAGTTCAGAAATGTAGAAAAAGCAGCAAACTGGATAAAGTGTCCTGTGGATGAGAACTCCAACCACCTTCAATCCTTTAGTCTCCTCCAAGAGGTTACCATAGTGTGTGGTGCTTTTTATAACTGGGGAACTGAATAGTGAGCCTCAAACATATCAGTATGGTCACAATACTTTCAGGTACAGAAAATAACAGCTAATTGCTATTGGGAACTTTTTGGATCTGTGCTGGTTTTACTCAGTTGGGCATCTGAACTTCAACACAGCTGCTCTCTCACTTCCCCTCCTCAGAGAAAAAGGGGGAGAAAATACAATGGAAAAGGCTCAAGGGCTGAGATAAGGACAGGGAGATCACTCAACAATTATCACGGGCAAAACAGACTTAGCATAGGGAGATTAATACAATTTATTGCTTATCACTAGCAGACTAGAGCAGGGAGAAACTAAAAGCAAACTAAGAACACCTTCCCCACATCCACCCTCTCCTACCTCCTCCCCCAAGAAGTGCAAGGGAATGGGGAATGGGGGCTGCGGTCAGTCCCTGACCCTTCGTCTCCACCGCTCTCCTTCATGGTCCCTCTCTGCCCCTGCTCCACGCGGGGTCCCTCCCACGGGATGCCGTCCTTCTGATCCTGCAGGGGCTGCCCACAGGCAGCAGCTCTCCAAGCACTGCTCCCACATGGCTCCGTACCACGGGGTCCATCCCCCAGGAGCAAACTGCTCCAGCACGGGTCCCCCACGGGCGGCAGCTCCCCCCAGACCCCCTGCTCCTGCGTGGGCTCCTCTCCACGGGCTGCAGCTCCGGCCCGGGGCCTGCTCCTGCGGGGGCTCTCCATGGGCCGCAGCCTCCTCCAGGCCACATCCACCTGCTCCAGCGGGGGCTCCTCCACGGGCTGCAGCGTGGAGATCTGCTCCATGTGGGACCCATGGGCTGCAGGGGGACAGCCTGCTCCACCAGGGGCCTCTCCACAGCCCGCAGGGGAACTGCTGCTGCCTGCCTGGAGCACCTCCTGCCCTCCTGCTGCACTCACCTGGGGGGCTGCAGGGCTGCTTCTCACTCTTCTCTCTCACAGCTGCTGTTGTGCTGCAGTTTTTGTTTGTTTGTTTGTTTTGTTTTATTTTTTTTATTTTTATTTTGTTTGTTTTGTTTCTTTGCTTTTTTGTTTTGTTTTGTTTTTCCTTTTCTTAACTCTGTTCTCCCAGAGGCCCAACCAGTGTTGCTCACTGTCTCAGCTCTGGCCGGCAGTGGGTCCCTTTGGAGCCGTCTGGAGCTGGCTCTGATCTGCCATGGGGCAGCTGCTGGGCTCTGCTCACAGAGGCCACCCCTGCAGCCCCCCACTACCAAAACCTTGCCACGTAAACTCACTACAGGATCATGCTAGCTCACTTAGTTGGATGGATGTAACTCAGCCTTGTTCAAATTACTGTAATTACACAGTCTGAGTTAATGAAGCAACTATTACACTATATGAAGCAGAGATTTTTAATTTTTGCCTCAGTGATACTCGAGAAATTTAAGAAGAGACTAGCAATGAATAAGGACATTTTTAATCTGAAAATGTAGTCTTTATTCTAAAGTGCTGCTGCATAGATGAACAGACAGGATGGCAAAATTACAGACCGTATTACAAACCAGAAAGATGCAGGTCAGATATTCAGACTGTCTTTTACCAGTGAATGAAGCACTGGAACACAGCAGGTGACTCCATAATTTCCTTAGGTAGTGATGAAGGTTTTTAAGAATAACTGTCGGGAAGGCATTTGTGCATTGTCATGACTAGGTGACCTTTTGAGATAACTATTTTTATTCACCAGACTTTGTATATACTGCTAGTTCAAGGCCAGGTGGAAATGCCAAGCCACGGGTTTCAGATCATTTCTTCTTTTGTGGAAAATTCTGACTCATCTGCTGCTGAGTCATGAGCTGTTCATGATGCAGCTCCTGTGATGGGTAGATGACCATGAATCAATATGATTAGTGTCCTAAATCCTGCTGTGTTAAAACTTTGATGCTTTACAGTTTAAGTCCAGACAGACACCCAGTCTGATGACTTTTTAGGGCTGCCTACTTGCATGCTTGAACTCATTACTTATACTGAAACTCTGTACATGCTTAACTCCAGTGGTCTGGGAAGGTTCAGGCACTGAAGTGTTACCAGATGAATTTAGGGAATGGCATGCAAGTCTTCAAGAGATGCCTAGGAAACAAGATATGGTCAGGTCAGAAAGGGGCTTTAATGTTAGACAATTTCACATCTTTGCCTGTGATTAAAGCCACCAGCCAGGGAGCAGGGGACACTGGTTGTTCATCAGCCTGGAGGAGAATGACCTAGCCTCCTGGTAAGGAAATTGTCCTGACTGCTGTGTCTTGAGCTGTCCTCAGCAAGGGCTTTCACCTCCTGTGCTGCGGAAGCTGGGCCCAAGAAGAGTGCAGGTAAGAAGAAAGCTGGTTTAGTGGACTGGGAGGATGCAGAACTCATCTCCCCAGCTCAGGGATCCCCAAATCATGGATGTAGATTCCTGGTAATGGATGGGATTCCGGGTAATCTAACCCAACTTTTGCCTCAGGAATGTTTTGTAGTGCTGATACAATGGTGAACAAGAACATTCTCCAGGGCTATAGCATGCTATGAAGACAGAAGCAGTTTGTCCATTATTTGGAATACCATGTTTCTACTAAATGAGTGTGCAGGGGGCACCTGAAAGGAAAACATACTGATTTAGGTAAGCATGGTACAATTAATATCAGGCTGGTGTTCCTTTCAATTTTTTCTTTATTATTTATAATGAAAAATTTACCTGTGCAGGCTTGAGAAGTGGCCCGTGTGAACCTAATGAGGTTCAACAAGTCCAAGTGCAAGGTGCTGCACCTGGGTCAGGGCAATCCCAGAGCTGAGCACAGCCTGGGAGAAGAGCTCACTGAGAGCAGCCCTGCAGAGAGGGACTTGGGGGTGCTGGTGGATGAAAAGTTCAACACGAGCCAGCCGTGTGTGCCCACAGCCCAGCAGGCCAACTGCGTCCTGGGTGCACCACCAGAGGGGTGGCCAGCAGGGGAGGGAGGGGACTGTGCCCCTCTGCTCTGCCCTGGTGAGGCCCCACCTGGAGTGCTGCGTCCAGGGCTGGGGGTCCCAGCACATGAAAGATGTGAGCTACCTGATGTGGGAGGTGTCCCTGCCCATGGCAGGGGGATTGGAACTGGGTGATCTTCCAACCCAAACCATTCTACATGATTTTATGTACTTTACATTACTCCATCACTAATAATCCAGTCTTGGATCTGAGTGACTGAAAGGGCTTCACATTTCCAGTTCCTCTACTTGCGCTGAAGGAAATAGATATCCAATCTGAGCATGCTTAGCTCCCTCTGGAAGCACACAAGTTTCTTATGAGTTATTAGAGGTAAAAAGGTGCTCCAGTCATGTGGACCTTCAGAGGGAGTTATTTGCTCCAGAGAAGAAATGTAATTAGTTGTGGTGGACAGACAGGTTGCTCCCTGCTCCCCTGCACTGATCCGCATGACTAACTTAGGCACATAATTAATGTGAGCTGGATTCCTGGATACGCCCTTCTGTTTCTTAAAATAATACTGATATTTGCTTTTCTAAAGCTGAAAGGCAGTAGATGTAGAAACTGATGTTAAAATATTAATTAAATGCATTTCCAGTATTTGCAGAAAGTCTTCAAGCAAGTGCTGATGCTCGCTAGGATTGACAGCTTCGTGCTAGTGAGAGATAAAAGACAATCTTTGATAAACCAACTATATGTGTATAAAGGAAAATAATCCAAGACTATTTTCTATTTGGTCATCTGTTGGTCCAACCTGAAAACGAGCTAGCTGAAGTGCATTTGTCCTCTGTGGACTATATTCTTTTGAGATGGAGATAGATACCAGAAAGTGGCCTTGTGCAGGAGGTGGCTGGGGTGTGGTACATAATGATGCAACTGGAAATGTCACGTACCTCTGCTCACAAACATCTGGTTTCCTCTGCTCACAAACATCATGGTTTCCACTTGCAGTCCTGGCCCAGGTGAGGCTTATAACCTGAAATGTTACCACTAACTTTCTCACAAGCTCCTGACCGCTTGTAATTGGGGCTGTCACTGCTAACTGGGAAAATGTGTTTGTAGGCTCATAGGAGAAAGCACAGTGCTTGTCTGGTCCCTAGACTTTTAGGCTGTGTGGCACTAGTATAAATTTCTAATCAGTTAAGCTCCTTTTAAGAATATTTATTTTGAGTTCTGTAAGGGATGGTGTCTTTGAATCCTGGGTAAAGTTTAACGTGTCAGTCAGGCATGCAGAATAAAACAATACGCAGGCTGGCTCAAGTTCATGTAATTTTGATTATGCAACAGAAGAATAAAAGGACAGAACACAGACAGAAGCATAAACCATAAAAACAGAAGACAGTTTTCATAAATTAGAAGTCAAAGTAGTCGTATTTAGTAATGCATGTGCATCACAAAATAATAGAGAAAAAAGAAGGAACTGAAAGAGACTATGAGCAGGTAGTTTTCATGCTGCTGGGTTCTTCCCAAGCCTAAGAAAAATGGAGGAAAGTAAGAAGGAGAGAGGAGAAAAAACAAAAAAAGTAGCCAAAGCTGCTTATAGTAGGAAGAAGGTGAGAGCTCACAGTAAGAAGACAAATTAGATTTTTAAATTTTTTTTAGCAAGCAAAAACTCTTTGTATCATTTTTACATTTTTCTGCTCTCCTGAATATTTATAACAGCAAAAGACAAACTGACAAGCAACATAAGGAAATACTAAAATTAACTGTCTTTTTTGCTACCTCATTTCAATCATTGTCATGTAAGATTTTACTTGTAACGCCTGGTATTTTCACACAGCTTTATCTTTTTTTTTTTTTTTTTTTTCCAAGTCTACCGAGCCTGTTGAGCATTGAAATTCTTTAAAATCTCTGATCTTATTAAATTTGGCTATTATGTATGTGCATCTAAACAAGGATAATATGAGCATGTATTAAATTTGGGCAGCATCATGCATACGTCCTCAGGAATTTGTGTGGAGTTGCCATACCGCTTACTCCTCTCTCTTGCTAAACAAGGCACTGCAGCACCTGCAGTCTTCTGGCATAAATCAGTAAACCAGAGCAACTCTGGCTGTGAGATCTCAGGGTAAAAAACGAAGAATCCTGTGAATCATCTGGAACTGAATTGTGTACAAGTTGTGCTAATGAAACTGGTCTCCTCTACTACGCTCTATTTATGTATGAAGGTGCTTCTAGAAAGTGTCCTGTACATGGCAGCATAACATGCTGCAAATATTACACAGACTTTTTAGGCATTCGTATTTAGGGAACAATGTGGAATTCACAGAATCGTAGAATTCAGTAGCATTCAGAGCAACGCATCAAAATCTCAAGACATAAGGATTTAGGATTCCCAAAATTTATGGATGATGATGGTCTCGTTTGTAAGGTGAGTGAGACGTGCTCTAAAAATTTAGATAACTTTATTACACTGATAGAAAAGTAATCAATATATCCAATAGTTTGTAAACAGGGCTTTGGGGAACCGTTTTTATTGAAAATGAGAATAAAACACTGGAGGAGAAGGCAACCAAGCTATTTAGAATTAAAATGATGTGTGGACTAGTACCAGTGCTGCTCTAATGGTGCAGGTTGCGTGCAGGTGCTCTGATTGATTTTCATTTTTGACTGGGACACAGGCAGCAAAATGTTGGGATAAATATCAACTCTTTTCTCCGATGCTTTTTCCCTCATAGCTCTGCTGCGTTTCCTGTAACTGCAACCCGTGTGGACCTGCATGAAGCCTCTGGAAGCCATTTCAGGTTCCTCAGGGCTCACCCTGACCTTGCATGATGCAGCCTTTTGATTGCAAAGTTTTTCTAGAATCCACAAAATAACGTTGACATCGTTTGGGAAAGGTCTTCTCCGATGCATGGAACCACTAGAGACAGAACTGTATAATAACTTGTTCAGAATGTGCTTTTTTTCACGATGTTCAGGAGGGATCAACATCCAAATCATAGAAAAAAATCATTGCAAAACAGAACCGAGCCGTGCAGAAGACTGCATGGAAATGAAAAGGATGAGCTGGCTTAAATAGAAGAGATTTAAAGTCTTTAATGATAGCTTAATATAATGACAGTTATAATAAAATAAGCACGTATGCTTTAAGTGGTTTGTTATAATCTTACTCCACATTTGTTTCCAGAAGGAAGACCAAAGAACAGGGAGAACTATAGCCACTCATATCTGGTTGTTTCTAATTGAAAAAATCTTTCATGCTCAATTTTGAGTCCTCTCTTTGCAAACGCAGAACACTATTTATGCAGAACATTAATTTAAGCAGTATAATCATTAGCAAGTTCTAATCAATTTATAGTGTTTAATTTTTATTATGCAGACAATGTTGTTTGATGTATTTCATATTTGCTTATTATTTCACTCATGATTTGTGCCCTTTCCATTTGGATGGAAATGGCTGCTTAAAAAAAAGAAGCTGGAATTTTTAATCAGATTTTTAGTGATTGCATTTGTTTTATCTTTATTGCGGTTGTTTTATCAAAGTCTGTTTTTCACTGAGAAGTAACAGATTTGCTAAATTTCATTGCTGTTCCTAGTCGCTGCTGGACTGATTCCTTCCGGATGTCTGAGCAGCTATCAGTGTAGAGATTTTAACATACTGTCCCAGCAGGTAAAGTGTCAAGGTTATGCTTGCAGCCCTTCAGAGGGGGGCTAATATAATGTTCTAAATATTATGTCGTCAGTAGCCTTGTTGCTGCTGCTGTTGTTGTCACCAGGAGAGCTAATAAAACCAGCTAGCAGGCAGGGCTCGGCCTCTCTGAGCTATTGCCTGCCTGAGCCTTCTCATCCAATGTTTTTGTCGCTTCTCCTGGGCCTGCCCTGGGATAAAGCAGCAAACAAGCCACGGACCGAAATGGCTTTAAAGCTCAGAGCCAGCTGAGATGCACCTGAAAGGTCCGTCCCCTGCCTACGTATACCAATGCACACACGTGAATACCTGTGCACCTCTTTCAAATTTACTATGCCTCCTTTTTTCACGTGCTGGAAGAGAACAATTTTTTCAGCTTTTTCAGTTCAGAGCTGGTTTCTTACTTTCCAACCTTTGACGAACTTGTCCAAGCAAAGGAAATCTGCTCTTGACACCTGCCAGTTGTGACGAAACCAAAAGTAATTAAAGAAAAATCTCTGAATGAAAACTAGAAAAATTGTAAATAATAGCTTTTCTCCACTCTAAACACCGAATTAATTTAGCAGGTTAATAGATTACAAAATAGTGGTACCAATGAAACAATATTGAACCCCAACATTTTGGATTTCTCATAATTTTCTATTTTTTAAATCAGTATTTCTTAACGTGTTGCTGAATCATGTACAAGCTAACTTTAAAAACACATTTCCATTATTTTTTATAGAGGGCTGTGAATTTGAGGCTGAGTAGTTTGTCAAAATTACCCATTTAATTGCCAAACAATATATTTTTAAGTGAGGGGATATTTTTCTGTGTTTTTTTTAGGTCATGCATTTTCATCCCTCCTGACATCGAGATAATTTGTGGAGTGACTGTTTTGCTTTGGGCACTTTAATAGCACTTTTTACTTTATGGGCTGTGCAATGTTTGTTTAGTGACTCTAAACAGCAGCGTGATTTCTGTAAGTATTTTGTCTGCATGGATATAATATAATCAAATCTGTATTTTGAAGCCTGTAAAGAGATTACAAGAAGAAAATGCTATGTTATTGCAATAGAAAGGCTGCTGTCTCTGATAGATGGCTTACTGAAATATATTTATTAGATTTTTCAGTGACTTAGTGTCTTCATTGAACCCTCCTCTTCAATATACATTGAGTATTCAGGAGATTTTTGTTTGTTTTTGTTTTGTTTTATATAAAATCTTCTTTCCAGTGGCTGTGTTATAGTAGAAAGTTAGCTTTGTGTTTTCTGAAGTTCTCTTGTTTTGTGAGGTTGTATTTCCCCTCCCCCCCTCCCCCGATAGCTCTGATTTATGATCTGTGACCTGCTTTGTTAACATGCTCAGAGTTGCTTTGAATGCGTACTTCAGTTGAACAGTTGTGATCCTCAAGGTCTTCAAGCATTTGGTCTTGCGTTAATTTACCTGCAGGGGTCTATTAACTTGTCGTATTAGCTTGAGGTCATTATTTCCTGTCTGAATGAAGTGAAACCCAATTAGCATTGTCAAGTGTTTCAATGGTTAATTTGGAGAAAAGGGAAGGGAAAAGGGGAAAAGAAGAAAAGAGAAAATAATAATAATAAATGTAGCTTTTAAAATACAAAGCTGCAGCTCTGTTCCAGGTACAGTGATGTAAAGCTGCCATAAAGTTTTATCTTCTGGGGTGATTTAGGTGCCTTTACTCCTGACTTGAGCTGGTTTAACTGAGATCAGGGTCTGTCAAGAGGTGCTTGTTTTCCAAGGGGCATCTCTGCTTCTTGTAGCAATGACAGAGATATATTTTTTATTGGCTTTGGGAGAGCCAGGAAAAAAAATCCAACTCAGGCACACATATGGATGATACCATTTATATTTGTGTTGCATCTGTAAAGCACCTATTTTTGGCTGTACTCACCAAGTCCAGGCTCCCATCCGTAGCTATAATCTTGATTTCTGTTTACACCATAAAGAAAACTTATACACAGATCCGATACAGGAAAGATCCACAGTACATAGAAATGCCCTAAATTATGAAATGTGAGTGATGCACTTCTTGAATTCTGAGCCTTTCCAGTCTTAATTGCCAACTGTGAGCTGTTGAAAGATCTTTCACAATCCTCTCCTGGAGCCTTACACAGCTGCTGTTTTTGGAAACTGATAAATGGTCCATTTTGTTATTTTATTTTATTTAAACACAAGGATGCCCAAACTTAGGGGAAATTAGCTTGTTTGGGTTCAGGGCTCTTTGTTCCAATTCCTTTCTGTGGTTACAAAATGAAGTGTTTCATAATGCCGTGGGTGAGCACAAATGACAGAAGAGTCATAACTCTGAACAGTGATGGTCAGCTTACTCACCCAAACAAAATTCTGGGGTACAAAGCCTGGTATCAAACTGGGTGT
This sequence comes from Oxyura jamaicensis, assembly GCF_011077185.1. Taxonomy (NCBI): domain Eukaryota; kingdom Metazoa; phylum Chordata; class Aves; order Anseriformes; family Anatidae; genus Oxyura; species Oxyura jamaicensis. Next base: position 150,481,840 of record NC_048893.1, on the reverse strand, counting down.
CTTGTGTTAACAGCATAAAATATGAAGACATGGGTATTTTGAGGACCTGACTTTTAGACGTAGGTAGGTGTCCTACCCAAAAGTCCTACTGTAGATGTCTTAATTCTTTTATGAAGCTGGTGTCAAGGTGCACAACCAGGAACCTCAGCTGAAGAGAAGGCATGGGTGCTGATACAGCTTGGACGTGGTCTGCTGAGACTTTGTGAAGGCCATCCGTCCCCACCCATCCACCAGGGCATGGATGGGTGTGCACCTGAAAGAAAGGAGAGCAGCCAAACACTGGCATGCCTCACTCTGAGCACTTTTCTGCTTTCCGTGTTTTTCAGCTTTAAATGTTTGGAGACCATATTGGCAGTTACAGGTCAAAATGATAATTATGTAGATCTGTAACACCTAAATAGATTTTACTTTTAGCCTGGAAAATGAAGCTGGTGAGTTGATGGTACAGGCTGTTTTAGGAAGCACAGTGTCAATAGTTTCAACTATTTTATCATCTACTGTATTCCTTAGCCTTGTGATCTTGCTATTTCTGTAGAAATTGCATATCTATGGGAATTAACAAATGGAGAGTCTTTCTCTGCAATATCCCTCTCTCTTAGTTATGGTAGGCTTTTTAAGGTAACTTTTAACCAGCAATATTTTTTCTAATTCAAATGTGAAATAGGGAACTCAAAATAAAAGTGCAATTGGTGGGATCCAGAGTGAAGGTCATGATTAATTTTAGATTATGGTCCTAGTGGATTGCTCATGAAAGGCTAATTTTGCTCAGTAGCACATCAGATTTTGTGTGGAATTGTGTTCCTTGAATAAAGAGCCAGAATTGTTCGGTGCCACTCAGTTCTAACCATAAAAACTCAGTCACGAGTTTTACCAACACTCTTACTGCGTGCATTTAGTATTTGTGTTTAATGTCTTGTATTTATTCAGTTTTGTAGGAAAGAGAAAATAATAAGTCTGGTTATTTTTTGTGAGACAGGAGGGGAAAGGTGTTAAAGGTCTTCATTTCTACGTAGCTACATTCAAGAGAGTGCTCCCAAAATGTTGGGTCTGATTTTCATTACTGCCTCTCAACTGTTTTCACCTATTTAGGCAATGGGAAGTTTCCCGTCAAGTAGGAGTGATTTAAGGCAACATTTGGCATCCTGATGTTAGAGAATCAGTTGATTATGTGCAATTAGTCAGACTCATGAGTGCATCAGCAACACTTCAATGAACACTGTTCTCCCTGTCATCAGCTGTGACTTCCACGTTCAAAACGGACGCGTGATTTTGAAGCAGAAGTGCTTATCTGGAGAACTGGGTAATAAATGGGATGTGTAACTTCCCATCTTACGGTGACTGATTTGAATACAGCCAAAAAAATGAATAATGTTGTAAATTTATCAAAACATCCAATGGGAAACTCTAAATGAAAGTGACATTAGTTGGATGTAGATCAAAAAGGCAAATTCTCCAACTACCTGGTAGGCACAGTCATTGTAGAGGATTTCATTATACTCTATTTTTAAAAAACTTTAATGCAAAGGTTAGAAAGGTCTTAATAGTAATTTGCGGGGTGTAAGTCTAATTACTTAATTTTCTTGTTTCCTAAGCTTATGTGAAACTATTCAACCAATGGACCTAATGATCTTGGAGGTCTTTTCCAAGCTAAGTGATTCTATGACTTAATGCTTAATTTTTGTATTAATATGTGCATGGTGCTGAGCTGAGACCCTGTACGACAAAAAAGGTGTGTGTCACCTTAGAGAAGTAGAAAAAAGTGTGATGTGGAAGTAGAACAAATGTCTCCATGAGCTAAGGGAATAGAGGAGGCGATGGTATTTCTTAATGTATGCCACAGATAATCTTTTGTATCGTCCTGCATCTTCTGTGCATTTATAACCATGAGCACTGAGACTGTGCAAAATTCTCAAATTCTAGAAACTGCATTTTCACAGAGCGAAATGTGAATTGCCTGACAGTGCTGCCACATGTACTAGCAGATGAGGAATACTGATGAGATGTTAATAATGACTAAGCAGCAGACGTTAGGAGGACAGGAAAAAAGGGTGATGGGAGCAGTGTAAGTATCTAGTTGCAGAACAAGAGAATCAGTGTCTTGGGATAGGAGCTCTCAAGACTTGCAGAGAATGCTCAGTTTCAACAAGAGACAATAAAACAGATGCATGTTTTCCCTGGGAAGGATTGGGGAGAAGGGTTGAGGAGGAATCCTGTTTAACCAAGGGACAAACCAAGACCTCACCAGAAAATGGGAGCAATCTCCACCATGATTTGGAGACATAGGAGGAGCCGTGAGGTGAGCACGTCTTTCTGTACAGTACTCCCAAGCAGTAAGGGAAATGTGAGAGAGTGATTTGTGTTTCAGAATCCTACACTGGATCAGTGGATGCATTGAGCTTATGACACTCTGGGAATTATGCTGTCAATCAAGAGAGACAAAGATGTTCACATTCAGGGAGATAAGCATTCTTATTAGAATTAATGTGTAGAGTGCAAAGGAGGACAGAGCAAGTCCCAGAGATGCTGATTGGATCAGGTATGGGTTCATTTTTTGTAAAGTAATCATAGGATGGGAGCCTGCTCCCAGGAGATTCACCAGAGGAGTCAGGGGAAGTCCAAATTCTAGAGCTCATCTAGACCAAGGAAATGGTCTCTCCAATCCCTTGTGGGGTTTTCCTCCTGAAGCCAATATTCAGAGTAAAGGGAAAGTAATTTCTGAACCCATTTCCCTGTAGAATCTGCTTCATACATGTCACAGTAGAGTCATAGAGGAAAAAGATGTAGTGCAAAGACAAAAATGGAAGTAAAAAGATTTTAACTGTAAGAAGAGAATTAATGAAAGACTGTACTGAGCACATGACCACATAGTGCTGCTTCCTTCATTTATGACCTCAGACCACCTCTGTACACATTCATTGCTGTTTTGCTCAAATGGATATTAAACCTACAAGCTGAGAGGAGGACAAATACTGGGCCCCTTGCTGTAGATCGGCCTGAAGATATGAAAAGCATCTACGATATGTTTGCGTTTTGCCTTAGCCATGAATGCATGTTTCTGGAGTAACTTCTCTTTGGACTCTCTTGTATGACTATGAAACATATTTCCATCTAGTGAAAGTAGTTACAATCTGAGTTTATACTGAGGAGGAGACTGAAGCACTAGTAAAAGGAGAAAGGAGACTGGGTGGAATGCTGTGGTTCCCATAGAGAACATCCTTCATCTGCAACGAAAAGCAAAGATTTCTTACTTAGTACAAGAACTGACCTGTTCTGCAGCTGTGCTGTCATCAACGGCTCAATGAATACTGTTTCATTTAGTTCATGAATATAGATGGCTAATTCCTCAGGGCAACTGATTCTATTAATACAAAGCATATCTGCAACCACCACTAACAGCAGAAATCTGCTCAGTTTTAGGTAGTTTGTCTTTACTCGCTAGAGGGAAATGGCAATCTCAGAAGGAAAGGATGCTGACAAAAGGGCTCCTAAGACTGCAGTAGTTTTGTCTTTAGTAAATCTAGACTTCTAAAGGGGGTGGTAATTAATTTATGCACTCGGGCAGTTGATTTGAGACCTTCCACATCTCTTAATTTTGAGGCAGCTGGTGAGAGAGTTTTTACTCCAACTTCATTATGGAAATTACTATACAGTGGGATGATTATCATGCTTAAAGTTAAGCATTGTGCATAAGTGCACTCTGGGCTGACTGACAACAGGAGAAATGGGGTAACTGACCTTCAGAAGATACTCTCAAAATAGATACAAATATATTTCCTTTGTGTGGTAAAGTAAGGAATAGAAAATAAAACAAAACATAACAAATACTCGCTCACCATTAGAAAGTAGAAGAACATTAACAACAAAACACAGCAATGTAAAACATGGAAACAGTGAATCAGGAAAGCAAAGTGTCATAAAAACATCAAGTTCTGACCACCGCAACACCCCATCTAGTGGGGTCAAGAAGCTTTTAAGTCTTTTGGCTTCACAAATACTACATTTGGACAAAGGTAGACAGAGCTTCTTGATATGGATAAGTTAAAACGTGTAGAAATCTGACAGCAAGAAAGGGAGGATCTTCTACACTTTCAGTGGGAGCAGAGGAAATGCTCCTTGTATGGCTCTTGAACATCTTTTGTATTTTCCTCTCGAGTGACAAGAAATTCTGTTTCCCAGGGCACTGGTGAATGGACTCCATCTTGAATCAGCGGCCTGGTACACAATATATAGTTAGCATCTCTTAAATTTGAGTAGACTGTACATTTATCTGTCTCAGAATTTTATCATTTATAATTATTGGGAATTTTCTGTTTCCATTTTTCATGGTGTTTTTGAGTGAGATGTGTTTTTCCTCCAGCTGCAGCAGAGCTCCGGGTCAACTTGTGAAACATTTTGCCTGTTGACTGGTGAAGACTAGAAAAGAAACTTTTCAGGTCATCTTTTCAATTCTCCTCTTCATGCAACATTACTGCCCAGCAAATATTCCTAAGTAGTTTAAGTTATGTAATTGATGGTGTTTTCCTCAGCTGAGATTACATTACAGTACCTATTGTTCATCCTATCTTCATTATATACCTTTGGGGAGGGTTACGTTAGGTTAGATACAACTTGGTCTCCTTGGCTGAACATCTCCACTACAAATGTGTTGGAAAGCTTTCTGAGGGGACTGTCCTGGTGCCCTGTAAGCCCTGATGGGAAAAGCGTCCGTTCCCTTTTGTCTGCCTAATGCAGATAGCATGAATGTGATGCAACGTCTGTGTCAACGCTAAGCAAATATTTCTGCTGCAGCTGAAGAGGAGCTTGGTGAAATTATTTCAGGTGGTACAGCAGCCCTCAGCCAGACCAACAGTGTTTGTGCTATAAATTTGGTACCAGATTTATCCCCAGATCTTCATAAGATTTTCTGTACAAAGACATCAAAAAACAGTACTTGCATGGGAAACATTTTTAAGTTGTTGTCCTCTGCCTGCTTCTACCTGCGTTCCTGCTCTTGCTTCCTTTGTCTCCTCTGGAATACTAGTCATGCACATTTCTCTGAGATGTTTATCTGGTGTGTTCCTCCTAGGTACTGCCTTCTGCCCACTCTTTTCACTTCCCCTGACCTAGCTGCTTTCCCACTCCTAATCCAGTACTTCAGATTAAGCATTTGTGTAATATTTATTCTTCTCAAGACGTAACTGAGGATGTTACACAAATCCAAGCCATCAGCACCATTCCGGACTGTTCTTTATTTGCCCCTTGTTCTATGCTTTTCACACTTCTTATCTGCTAGCTATCTTCATTAATATTCTCTAAAAGTCCTTTCGGTGTGTATGTGTTTATTTTTCAGGTGGAGTTTTATGTAGTACCGCACCATACCCTGACTTAATTCTGAAAATGTTGCTTCTGCTTCATTCTCTCTCTAATTACCTAACTAAAATAAAAATCAAGGTTCTTCTTTTTGAGACAAGTTTTGATCTTTCGATAGTAATTAACATTTTTCCATAACTCCTGCATAAATAAAGATTTTCATTTTTAGCAGTGTGTCCAGGGAAAAGTAGATAGATCCCTTAAACATGAAGTCAGTATCTTCCTGCTCGTAACTTTGGCTAAAATCGGCTTGTTAAAGGTCTGGAAAAGTATACTATAGTCTAAGGCCAATGCTCAAGTCTTGAAAATCATTTGTGTCTAGGGTAGGATATATTTGTTTCTCAAAATACTGAAAATACAACACACTGTTTGAAGGTCGAGGACAGGCTGTTTGGCAGACTGGACACTGGTTCAGCATTAGGATCTCTATTTGGGTAAAGAGATGAGGCTGCCTTGTGTGTGTGGCTATCATAGCTTTAATAACACAGAGAGGTGGGCATCGCAAATGCAGCCTTTCCTTGCTGTGTGGACACAGACCAAAAGAGCAGGATGCAGGTGGCGTCTGGGAAGAATTGCATTTCTGTTCTCCTAGGATTAGTTATTGAGTTTGGCAATAAAATTGACAGTGATTTCACTTCTGTGGGTCTGAAGCCTGGCAGAGAAAGCCACCAAAGGAGACGCCTTAGTGGAGGAATCTGTGGGTTGCTCCTTGTCTGCCAGAAAGTTCCTGAAGGAGATACAGATACGTGTGTGGGATTTTTCTTACATACGGATGCTTAAGCCTAGCAAGCTCCTTGCTGCCCTGGTCTCTTTCACTGTGTTTGACCAAGCAGATCTGGGAGTGCCTGAGGTGAGAGGCCATGGCAGCACGAATGTCACTGTCTGTAGCTGGGAGAGAGTTTTGCAGGAAAGGAGGAATTTCTTTTGCACAGAGGCATCTGCGAATACAGTTGCAAGCAAGAGCCTGAGAGCTATGGAGCTTGGGAACAGAGTTTTTATCTGGAAAGAAAGTTTGAGCCGTGTGTCAGTCTTTTGGGACTGAAGACATTCTGGAAGTAAACAACCAGGATCCACATTTCTGTAACGTTCCCCTTGTGGGAACGAGAATGGCAGCTGTAGTTGCCTTACACCGCTTCTGATGGAATCACTATTACATCAGTGCATTGAGCATTCGAGTGCCTTAGAAACGTCTTCCTCTACCAACATATATTACACCAGGAGACAGATGTTTATGTCATGTTATTTTATTCCTCATCAATCAGCATTTTCCCAACCATCTTATTTTTAACTTGGCTATTTACTAATGAGCAATAAAAAACACAGTGCCTACAGCAACATTTGCACAGTGGGTTGTGAAATAGCAACACGCACACACTTAATTTTATTTCTTTTCGTGTTTACCGCAAATCAAAGCCTTCTCTAATATCTACGTCCTTGTTTAAACCTAAATCATAGCAGGGTACTTGTGTTCTTTCATTTGTTTCCTTTTAGTTATGGTCACAACATTTTTTTCCACTGAAGTCTTAACAGCTTGTAGCAGTCTTGGAGACCAAGGCCAATAATTTCCCTAGAGGCTGTATGTCGGGATGCTGGAAATTCATTTCTGATTTTCCCTGGCTTCCTTTGCCTACATTAATTCTGATTTGTTATGAACTGGATCAAAGCTAATAGGAAGTGAAGCTTCCTTCAGTTAAAATAAGTGAAGGGGTTGAGGTGAAGGGGTCCAAAGATGCCATGAGGCAAGATGGCTGTTAAATTTCAGTGACACACACAAGGCTCAGCAGTCTTGAAATGCTGCCTCAGATCATCTATCTGCACAGCCCTACTCTCAGAGGAAAAAAAGCTTCCTCTGTTGGTCTTAAAAAGACAAAAGAAAACGTTTCAGCCTTGCACCAAATATTTGAGTTTGCAACACGAAGCCAGAGTCGTGAGAACTGAAAAGAGGATGTGAGCCTGGATGTGGGAATGACATCCAGAGAGGTGGGGAGGAAAGACTACTTCCATCAACGTGAAAGGCTTTAGGGAGGGTGGATATAAAGCCAATGTTCATCAAATCCACTGAAGAAGAAATGGAGAAACCAGGTAAATTTGTAGGAAACACCAAAGAATATGGAATGTCAATGTGATTTTCTTGAAAACTGAGGTAGATGACAGGAAAACAGGGTGTGTATGTGTGTTAAGAGGAATGGAAGACTGAGAAGCCAGGTGTGAATCTCTAACCATAAAAACACAACTTGGAATAGGCTAACCATTGCACCGTAGCAAATTTAAAATAAAGTGTTGTACAAACTCTATTGTCTTTTCCTCTGTTGAAGGTCCTGTGTTATAAAGGTATGGCATCTCAATTACAGCACTGTATTTACTTCCCAGAGTACACTAAGCTGCCCATGTCATATCTCACTCTTTCCACTTTCCTTTTCTCAGAGGAAAAATTAACACATGCCATGGCTTGGTTTTCTTTAATAATTCTGCATGCTCTGGCTCTGTGTGTCTGCGGCTGAGGACAGCGTCAGTGATGTGTGATTTGCTCCTGGAACAGAGGTTGCTGAGGGACGCATCGATGTGTGGATGTTCCTGGAGTTTATTTCACAGCCTTTGACCTTCTTCTGAAGGAAATCCAGGGGCTTGCATCAGTCGCCTTCATCTTGCCTATAGATGACTGCACTGCTTCTATAAACTGAAACATTCAAGTAGCTGCATTAACCTCTGTAGATGTTTACACTAATTTAAAGTCTGCCTTGACAGGATGGATAATTAAGGTCTGTGAGCAGATTAGTCCAGAGTAACTGTGGAAAACAGGGGGGGAAAGAGTAGCTGGTTGTTAGTTTCAGTGCAAGTGGCTGCTCCTCTGCTCCCTTTTGACTCTGTCAGTGTTAGGGCTTGTCTGTACTGAAGCTTGCACTGTTGTAGTTAAACTTTTTTTTTTTCTTTTTTTTTAATTTTTCTAATGATAGTTAAATGAATAAAAATGTGGCATATGGACTGGCCTTTATTTTGCATATTGCGTATCCTTCTCCTCCAACCAGGGAGCAAACTGCCTCAGCAGGAGATATTTCCTCTGCTCAAGGCATGGTCCCCACAGTGAAAGCCCGAGAATGCGTGGCTTCAGTGCATCAGAGAAGAGTTATGTCTCTTCACCTTCAGGGACCCATTATTTCTCATCTGTAACACTGCACATTTTTAAGATGTAAGGAGGGAAATAACACCCAGCCTACCAGAGCTTCCATGATTAATGTGGGATTAGCCTGAGTAAGTGTAACAAGGTTTCATCTCATCCTTTGAGGAAGAGATGAAGGGGCAGATTGAGGCCAGCAGATGGATAGCTGTGCACTAAGTGGATTAACTCAGTGCAACTTGCAGCAAGGCCAGGATATAAACGATACTTGATCAACCTGGCACCAGATACCAGCTAGCAGTGGGAGGGTAAATCTAAACTGTAAGGATGTACCCAAGCAAGGACAGTATTAGAATTGAGAGGGCTTCCATCTTTATTTATTTTTTCCTCTTTCTTTCCTTTTGTAAAAGAGATACAGATCTCCAAGAAAAAGTAGTAACTTGTTCATTCTTTTTAAAAGTTGCGTTGCCCCCCCTCCCCCAGCTTCAGATACATTTTGCAGCCACTGTAGAAGATTTTCTCACAAAGTTCTGTATTTTTATTACCTGTCTATAAAAGATTTTTAAACCCATTTTCAGTGATTCTTATAAAAGTGGCTCTTTCAAAAGTGAAAGTATAGCAAAATCCCAGAATCTTCCTTAAAAAGTGCCAGTGTCTCCTTGAAATCTGCCTTGTCCTCTGGTAGGTAGTAGTTCTTTAAGCCTGAGTACACTGCAGAGAGTCCATTACTCTCTTTACCTAATCTGCAGTAAGCAGACAGGAAAGATCCACAAGTTCCAGCGTGTCTCGGCGCAATGTATCTGTCTGTTCCTGGCACCTTGCTCCTAATTACGAAGCTCTGTTCCAGACTTGGAAGAAAAATGCTTGCACTTCAGAATATTTCCCAGCCCATTTGCAAACTCTACAACATTTATTATTTTCATCATGTTTAATAGCACAGTTCTTCATTTTCTTGCCCTTTTATTGATGTTATAGTAATGTGGGCAATGACTTCATTTGACTTTTCTAAGTAGGCAGTATCACCTCTAGTTAGCATTTAGATGGGAGAATATCTGAGGGGGTTCGGGAAATGTAATGGTTGTTCAGAATATGACATGTATCCATCTAAAATGAGACTGAGAATATGCTGGTAAGTGATTTATCAGAAAATATTCACTCATAAAGGTAAGTATTTTCCTGTGAAAATACAAGTTCTGGTAAAACTCTAGGAAAACAAGCAAACAGTTTGATTCAAAAAGCATTTTGGATCAAAACAGGAATCAGTCCCTGGTGTGTAAAATAACATAGTACCTAATGTCCTCATCTGGTAAGTGCATGAATTCATTAATCAGGTCTTCACAGGATGGCTGAGGCTAGAAGGGGACCTCTGGAAGCTACCTGGTCCAACCCCCTGCTCAAGCAGGGCCACCCAGAGCTGGTTGCCCAGGGCCATGTCCAGGTGGCTTTTGACGATCTCCAAGGAGGAGACTCCACAACCCCTCTGGGCATCATGATGTTCAGAGGGAGCCTCCAGTGTTCCAGTTTGTGCCCATTGCCTCTTATCCTGTCACTGGGCAACACTGAAAAGAGCCTGGATCCCTCTTCTTTGCACCCTCCCTTCAGGTATTTATAGACATCGATGAGATCCCCCCTGAGTCTTCTCTTATCCAGGATGAACAGTCCCTGCTCTCTCAGCCTCTCATAGGAGAGCTGCCCAGTCCCTTCATAATCCTTGTAGCCCATGTCTTCCATGTCACAGGAGTCTGCCAACCCTCCAGCCCATCGGATGTCTCAGAGTGTCTCTTCCATCCTGGAAAACTTTCACCGTGTTACGGTGTATTTTTGGTGTAGAAGTTTGAACCTTGTATGCTCCAGATGGACAATCCATTTGCCTAAATATTGATCTCTCTTTTGCACATATGATTTCTCAATCAGTCTTACAAAACAGGACAGCTCAAGCAGAACAGACTTAGTTATCTACCCTAGAATAATAGCAGTTCTAAACAAGGCCCACCCTTAGGACATCGGAGGCCAATTTTATGTACTTTAAATTAAGACAGGGGAAGTACTTGATATTGCAAATACGGCCTTAGTTACTCTGCTATGGAATTGATGAGTGTTATTTTCTCAATCTTTCCTCTTACAGCTGTGCTGAGTTAAAAAATTATGAAATGTCAGTGGTGTGGAGAACTGAAAAAGCATCTCCTTCAGTGCAGCAGGAGGTGCTCCAGGCACACAGCAGCAGTTCCCCTGCGGGCTGTGGAGAGGCTCCTGGTGGAGCAGGCTGTCCCCCTGCAGCCCATGGGTCCCACATGGAGCAGATCTCCACGCTGCAGCCCGTGGAGGAGCCCCCGGTGGAGCAGGTGGATGTGGCCTGGAGGAGGCTGCGGCCCATGGAGAGCCCCCGCAGGAGCAGGCCCCGGGCCGGAGCTGCAGCCCGTGGAGAGGAGCCCACGCAGGAGCAGGGGTCTGGGGGGAGCTGCCACCCGTGGGGGACCCGTGCTGGAGCAGTTTGCTCCTGGGGGATGGACCCCATGGTACGGAGCCGTGTGGGAGCAGTTCCTGGAGAGCTGCTGCCTGTGGGCAGCCCCCACAGGCTCAGCTGGGGAAGGTCGGCATCCCGTGGGAGGGACCGTGAAGGAGCGGTGGAGACTAAGGGTCAGGGACTGACCACAGCCCCCATTCCCTGTTCCCTTGAACTGCATGGGGGGAGGAGGTAGGAGAGGGTGGATGTGGGGAAGGTGTTCTTAGATTGCTTTTAGTTTCTCCCTTTAGTTTCTCTAGCTTGTTAGTAATCAGCAATAAATTACATTAATCTCCCTATGCTCAGTCTGTTTTGCCCATGACAATAATTGTTGAGTGATCTCCCTGTCCTTATCTCCACCCTCGAGCCTTTTCCATCGTATGTTCTCCCCCATTTCCTTTGAGGAGGGGGAGTGAGAGAGCAGTTTGGTAGAGTTTAGCTACCCATCAGTGTAAAACCACCACATGTATATAGAATAGCCTTCATACAAGGGGAATTGATTGCCTTAATTTTACTGCTACAGCTTTATGTGTGGTCAAACCAAAGCTGGTTCAATTCCATTTTCTGAAACCATTAAGTGAGGTTGTTGCTACAAATTGCATGATTATTGGTCTGTATACCTTTGCCAAATTCTTACTCTGAAAATTGCAGCCCAACTCAAACCCCAAGTTCTTTTCAGATTGATAGTAAAACTCACGTAGATATCACAGGACCAGGTTAATCCACTTAAAATCAAATTACATTAAATTAAATTAAAATTGAGAAAAACATTTTATGTTTCCATTGCTTTAGCTCAGTTTTGTCAGGCTCCAGAGATAAGGTGAGGTACTTGGTTATACTGGGAGAGTGAAGGTGCAATCTGGCCCTGCAGTTTAATTAACAATTCTGTTGATGATGTGTTGACCAGAGCTGGAGCTTTTGCTGCCATAACTCTCCTGATTAGACAGAACTGAAAGCAGCAAAAGAAGGCACTGAGGAAAACAGGTGTTACTAGAAGTGCAGGCAGGGAGGAGAACTGTTGAGTAATAGGTCTAGGGTTTTTTAAAATCAGTTTGCTTTCCTCCCGGCATCTCACTTTTATCATAAACCGTTGTATAGTGTCACGGTGTTCTGTTAAGCAGATGGTGTGTTTTATCCCAATGGTGTCTGCTTATTGCTCGTGGATGGAGTGATTTTTCTGTGTAGGTAGTTAAGGTGCAACTTGAGGTTCTCTGGCAGTCCGAGTTGTTACTTAGAGAGTCTTAAAATGTAAGTCATGGTTAATTTATTGCTCATTTTAGTTTATCCACGCTTAGCAGTGTGCATGCATCTGAAAATACAAGTAAACACAGATATCTAAGTGCACCTGTGGAGGTTTTCAGCAAGCTTAGTCTCTGTTTGGGGAAGGAATTTGTATTTTCTGCCAGCTGCGGGTTATACGAGGCAAACTTTTTAACAGTAGGGATAATGAAGAAATAGATTGAGCTTGTAGAGGGCTCTTTAGGAATAGGTTGGATAAACATCTGTCAGGAATAACCTAAGTATTGCTGAGCTTTAGGGAACAAGAGTGTGCAGTGAATGACTGCCTGAGGTATCTTCGCTCACATCCAATTCCTAGGTAACAGGTTTTCTAATCGGCCCCTGATTCTTGAGACTAGCAATCATGGGATTTGAGACTCGAATCTGGGCAGCCTCAGAGGAAACACATGATATTTTTCCACTCTGGTGTTTAGGCTTCCCAGGAAACTGATAGGATATGCGTGTTATAGAGGCAACATGTTTTGTCTTGCCTTTATTATTTTTTTATTTTTTATTTGCCCAGTCACTTCCTTCTTTCTGCCAGCCTCACATCTGTGCCGGTTTTCAGCCTGTTTAAAGATTCCTACTCTGTTCCATTCCTCCTGTTAATTTATTCTGGGGATCAACTTTGAGAACTTGTATGTGTTGGGTTAGAAACCTAGGATGCTACCTACAATCTCTGAAATGACAAAGTGCTGGCTGGGATGCTGACTTTGTTCTTTCTGCATCACTGGAGGATTTCTAAGAGATTGCCCCGAAGTGGCATCACTAACCTGTGTTATCTTTGAAAAGGATTTTAGTAGCTTTGGCTACATGTGATCTTCCTTTAAAACTTTCTAAGGAGAGAGCTTTCTAAATAGCTATTGCACTACTTGCTGCTTCCCTACCACCTTCTGCTTTTCAACACTTTGTGAATGAGCTGTGCTATTAATAATTTGTACCTCACTTTTCTTAATGTAAATAAGTGAAACCTCTCCCTCACATGCTAAATACTGTGAAATGTTTTGATCAAAGGAATTATGAGCACGTTAGCCTCAAATTTGCCTGACGTTCATTTGAATTCTGCTGCTTTGGTAGCACCCTTGAAATTATTCCTATGTCATTCAAGCTGCAGGTAGTTTTTTGCCCCCCCTTGTCTTTCTTTTCTACTGTGCTTTCTTATTTTTATCCCCGTTGTCTAAATTGTTTGAATGGAATGTCATTCATTTGTGTCATTATTGGAAATACAAACTGTGTATCTGTCACACGCTTCCCACACTAGCAGTGAAGTCTGAACACTTGAAGGATGGTTAAAGGAATAGTCACAGCATATGCATCTTCTGAAGTGCCTCGTGCGGGACACAAATGTAGTACCCCTACAAAAGGTCACTCTAGGGAGGGTTTTACAACCTTCCTTTTTCTCTGATTTCCTTCTGCCCTGTTCTTCAAAGGAGAAGGTGCTAATGGTGTCCCAGTCTGATTAGTAAACAGAATTGTACTGTGGGAGCAGGCAGTGCTTCATCTTGTTCTGCAGCCATATATCAACATTTATAAATAGATCATCTTGATACCTTTTCAAGACAGCTAGTGTTGTGGTGATTTTATTTGATTTGCGCTTCTCCAGAAAGGATAATTATGACAAATGTTTCCATTACCTATCGCTAGTGCTTTGGGAAAGGAAGAAGCCTATGATTGCAATTAGCTGCTGTAGACAGCAGAAGAACTTTAACTCAAACTAGGTTTGCTTTTGGTGTTAACTGTTTCCTTTGCAGAAATGAGTACTCACTGCAGCCTGACTTTTCTGTAGGTGAGAGAGATCCTGAATATTGGCCACAACACCAAGGCTGAGTGGGCACAATAGTTTAACACTGAGTGATGGCACTACACAAGTCAGACAGGATTGAACCATGCTTACTTGCTCCAATCCTCTCTGCAGTTTATCGCAATGAAGCTCTCTCTTTCATTTTCCAATTGTGTCAATTCTGTCTCTAATTTTCCCGAGGTGATCCCTCACTCAGACAAAATCCTTGGCGGACTCCTTCCAACTCTGCTGCCCCACTTGCTGTTTCTGCCATCTTTGTTCTTTCTCAGCCAAGCCTCTGTCTCTGGTCATCACTTGGCTCCCTCCAGTTTCAAGCCAGGCTTGGGAAAACCATTTAATCTGCTCTTATTTCACAAGATGGTTTGTTTTCCAGGGAAAGACCACCCATCAACAACCTACTTAGGTTATTTTTTCATGTCATTACTCTCTGCCCCAGTCAGTCAGGAGCACAGAGGAGGGTCTTCAGCTTCATTCTCCCTTCCACCTCCAATGTCAGATGTACTAAGAGGCATTGCACAAAGGAAGAAAGTCCTGGCTTGGAGGTTGCAGAAGAGGAAAGGGTCATTTCCTTCCCATCTTTTGGGCCCACAAGTCATAGGACTGTAACACCCAAATTCATTCAGAGGGGTTGGAGTAACAAGCAGGGCTGCTGCCTTCCAGTCAGACCTGTACTGGTTTTGGAGGTGGGAGCAGGTACTTCCTATTTGTAGCATTGAGTCAGGAAATCCTTTTGATTTGCCTGAATTAAGCTTGACTGTATACTTGGTTGAATTTCTAGATGCTCTTAGTCGTATGCAGCGATAACAATACATCAGTACGTAGTACTCTGTTCTCTAATTACTCCCAATAGCCCCAGCTAGACTATTTATATAGCTGATTTATACCTCACGGAGCGTTTCAGGATGTCGTGTTAAGGAGAATGGCTACAGAACATCATCATTACTCTTGGGTAGTTCTATAAAGTACTGTTCCTGTTAAGGTGTTGTGGAAGGTGTTTTAAATGGTGGACTTCACCTGGGAAAGTCTCCTGCAATCACTGTGACATTTTGTCTCAACAATGACTTGCTGTTCCCTTTTTTCTCAAAAATTAAGAGCAATAGTAAAGTTATTATCACCAGACTAGCCAAAATTGTTAACCCCCATCTGTCAGTTTACACGTCTGGAGTCTAATGCCACTCAAAATCCCTCCTATTAGTCTACTTTCTTGTCTGTCAGGGTACGGGATGAGGGGTCTGCAAGGAACATATTTACTTAAGGTGATTCCCATTCACTTCATTGTGTAGTATGTGGTGATCTAGCATGTCATCCTATGCAAATTACCTGTATTTATCATAGTTTCAAGTTTTCTGTGTGCAGAAGTTCCTAAGGCTAAAGATCTCCTTATTGCCTTCTTTCAAATGGCTGAGATGCTTGACTGCCTTTGTCACTGTAGCTGGCTTTTGTTCTTCCTCTGTTGCAAGACTGATCAGCACTATAAATAGCTCTGTTTTTCTAAAAGAGACAATTCCATAGATAATTTTTCACTTACAATGTTTAAAGCTTTGCTTAATTCTTTCAAGTTCTGTGTTTCATCAAAATATGCGGATGGTTCGGATTACAGGGTGCACACATTATCAGTTCAATTGTACTTCATTCACCTGATTTTAGCATTCATCTGACCAGCATGTGGCTGTTTAGCTGTCCTGAATGCCATGAAACTGTTCAGTGCGACCAGCTGCATGTAGATGTGAATATTTGTCTTCTGTAAGTACTCCTTAATATTAGTGCATTACATGTGCAGAGATTCTCTTTGCCTTGATTTCCTTCAATAATCCTGGCTTCTAGTGAAGGTTTTATGTACTTTAGCCAGATCTTGCCAGTAAAGACTCCTGTTATTCACTGCTTGTACAGCTCTACTGCAGGACTTAATTTAATAAAGGGTTTTCAAGCACAGTCAATAAAAAGGGGAAGATTTCCAAAGGGCAGTTCTGTTACATGTTGTTACAGTGGGTCATGAAGGAATATAAGTGGCAAGGACATGGTAAGATTGTCCTATTGTGACTTCCTATAACACAAACTTTTAACATCCAAAGCTTGCATCATCTGTGAATTACCCAGCACTACATTTTTACTCATTAAAAAGCTGTAAAGAATCTTGCAACACATTTATCATGATTAGTTCTCTGAAAATGCCAACACAACTCCAAAGTGACTTGCATGGAAATGCTCTATAATAACACTGAACTTGTGCAGTATACGGCTGGAGACTGGAGCCTTCCAATGGAGTGATGATTGCAGAAGAGCCTCGTCGTCCTGTTGGGGAAGAACACTTGAGATCCTCCAAGTCTGCTGACTTCCTTTACGTATGTGTATCACCTGACTGAAAAGTGAAGGAGAAGCTTTGCTTATGGTTCAGCTAACATCTTCTTGTCTTGTATTATGTTGTGTGGGTGTTTGTAAGACCTGTTTGTAGGTCACAACAAAAACAGTTTTAAAGCATTACTCAAGAAACAAACAAAACAAAACAAAACAAGAGGATCTATAGAACATACTTTTTCTTCTGCAAGTGAACCTTTTAGAGCACGGTCATGGCTATTTTAGTTGCAGGCTGTGGTTGAAGCCCCTCAGTTGCCAAAGGAGAGCAGAAGAGGGACTGGTAAGTAAGGGCAGGGAATTCTCCTGGCACAGTCAAGACCACAAAAGCTCATTGAGTCTTGACAGCTCTTCAGCGTTTGGCTTAAGTCAAGAGTTCGGCACTGTGACAGTGAGGAATGGTGCAGAGTTGACTAGAAATGGAAACCCCAAATGACTTGGGTCTGTTTCAGGTAATAATGACTTTCTGAGGTTTTCTTCAGGCATATTTGACACCACACCCATGTCATGAGGAGCATTACAGAAATTTGTGGGAATGGCAAGTAGTCAAGATTCTGTGCACCAATCCTTTCCTGTCCATCTGTCACTTTGAAAAAGAAAAAAAGAAAAAAAAAAGTAAGAAAATAGGTTTTGCTCGAGGAATTTTCCATCCTAAAATGTTGTCAAAGTTCCTTACTGAGCCAGCAAATATTCTGAGAGCCATAAGGAGCTCCCCTACTCATTGTGGGTGCTACCTAAACCAAAAAGCATGCAGCACTCAAAAAGGAAAGCAGCATCTTTACAAATGCTTCTCTTTCTTTTGAGGCTGGGGAAGAGGACTGGATAGAGTCACGACTCATACTGCATGTGGTAAAGAAGCCAAGCCAGTGGATAATTGTTTCTGCCTTCCTTCTCTTTCCTCCCTTGATCATATTTCCCAGAGCACTGAGGATTTCTGGTTCAGTTTTGGTCCCTGAGCAGTTCCTGACGCAGCAGGACTGCATTCCCCCTTTACAGTCAGTAAGCAGTGTGGTCTCACTCTCGTCTGTTTCTGTACTCTGCCAAGAAAAAAAAAAATCAAGCTGGGTGACCTGCCAAGGTAACCTTATGAATTGCAGTGACTTTAAAAATTTCATCAACCTTAACCATATGTGCTGAATGCCCCCAACAGCTGCAGGTTAAGAAGGGCATTCAACATGTAATTACCTCAAAATTGACTTTTTTCTTTTTAGTGCCCATGAGTCTATCCTTGCCATGGCTGGCTGGCTCCCATTCAAGTGATGATCCAGCACGCTGTATGCTGGTGATGTAGCGGCCGCCACTGAGCCTACTGAAGCATGGGATAAACTGTAGGGTGGTGGGGAGATAAGTGCTGATCTTAAGTCTGTATATTGTCTTTTATCTTTTTATGCTTTTTTACAGAAGATTTTGCAAAGATTTGCAATATCCATTTTTGTTTTGTTTTGCCTTGCTTTCTAAATGGGCACTTAACAAACCTCCCTCTCTGCAAGCAAGCTGTAAAAAGTTTCTTTTCTTTTCATAAAGCTTCTTGGACATCTGCAGTTTTACTCATGGTGGCAGCAGGGCAGAGCTGTGTCACACTTCCGAAAGGGAGAACTGAGTCAGGCGTCACTTATTTATAGTGGTGCTGAAGTTTGCTGTTGGTGTCAGGGCATTCAGTATCTATATTTAGGGTATGGCTGGCAGGTCACTTATAAAAACAGAACAGTTGATTTATGAGATGTATGCTTAGATCAGTAATTTTCTGGAATAATTGTTGTGTTTTTTTCCTATCCGAAATGTTGGGTGAGGTGATCACGATCCCTCTTGGAGTGGGGAATGGTGGCTGAATTAAATTATCCAGCATGTTGAGAATTACCCCAGCACGGAGAGCTGTCTTAGGTTTGTTAAGTGGTAATGCCTTTAGAGCAGTGAGTAGATGATACTGCACAGCCCAAGGGTAAAGGACTTCAAGTTTCTGTTCTCTCCAATGTTTTTGCACCCTCTCACCTGAGGAGAAAGATAGTATCTCTGTTATATGCAGTTTCCTCCTGGCTCTCAAGTGTATTTTGCTGTGGCAGGCCACTTATTACCTATGTGACACTGGAAATGGTGATATGGGGAAAGTTCTCCTCTTACACTTAAGAATATTGACCCTCGGTATTGGATGTGTGCAACCATGTTGCTGGGCTTGAGTCTCTGTGGTGGTAATAAGGGTGGGCTTTATCTGACTGATTGATGTCTGTGTTACTGGAGTTAGTTGTGTAGATTCTTCTTGTAGGCAATGGACAGAAATACAGACTTCTAGGGCATGCCTCATTGCATCCTAAAAGTATACCTTTAGTCATCTTAAAGAGTCAGATGAGCGTGACCCTGGAGTTCCAGTTCCTGGCGGCTTTTTTGGCTATAGGCGGATGTATCTGCAGATCTCCTAAATGGACAAGATGAACCCTTGAGGACCTGATGACGGAGACTAAAACTGATTCATCAAAAGGGCTGATTCCTGGAAAGAAAACAAGAAGTATATAATTTTGGAATTCTTTGTAATGTCCCATAGCCTGTGACCTTCTTTAAGACTTGTAGGAAAGCAGTGGCTCATGTGAGGACTTGCTGCAGTGATGCGCTACCAACTGTATTTGTTTCTGATCAGTGATAAAGCTGGAAAGATGAGCGTTCAGGTGAGGTGCCACTTGTTCCTAGTTAGGAATTGTTTCTTATTCCTAGCAGGTTTTCTCTTAACGATGTTCATGAATCTGACTTCGCATCGCAATCATGTATTGATTAAATTTGACACTTGACTCAGTTTTTAAACTTGAGTAATCTGTCACCATCTATAGCTAACCATTTTTCTAAATATTCTTCAAATCAAACTTTCATATATTTAATATATACTTTTATGAGTCAATGGAAGAACTTAATTCTGTTCTTGCATCAACATCCAGTCTAGAAAAGGCCTTTCTTGATACTCAGCATTTACGTGGGTGGCAAGTGGATATCACTGTATTACTTCTCCACACTTCAAATACTTAAACGCCATAATCTGCTGCAAGTAGTAAACGCAGGCATGGTGATACAGAACCAATTAGTTGTTTTTACATTACACATGCAGACTCCACATTTCCTGAAATGTCACTGAAAGACGAGCTTTAGTAAAATCATGTAATTAAAGTAGAAATTCCGACTGATGTACAATGTTAGCTGCTGTTTTATCAGCATAATGAATAGGACGAGAAGAGATTGCCTCCATAATCAAACTCCTGCACTGGCTAAAGTACAGCACTATTTCAAACAAGCAGAAAAGCCTGTAGGTAGTCATCAGTTTGTGGAATCTGCAATGTCAGTGGTGTAAATCAGTGGGTGCTCTGTACTTGCAGAACAGTTGCAGTGCAGCAGAAACATAGGTCTAATTTCCTGTGATTTCTCATTTTAGTGCTTGAAGGCTGATTTTAATAAAAGAACCATGTATCCTAGAAATTGTAGTGCCAAAGTATAATTTATTTATCGATGGTTACTCTAAATCATGATGTTTTTTGTTCCTTTTTTTTTTTTTTTTTTACTTAAAAAGGAGAGGAGCATCCTAAAGGGTACCTTTTGGAGATGAGGAGGAATTTTCTTTATCACGTCATTATAAATCTGAGAAGCTGGCTTCTTCTCTGTCCTATACTCAGACAGAAAGAACGTGTATCCTCAGTGCGTTTTTTGATTGTATATGTAGGGAAAATGCTTAATGAATGAAAGCATGTTACACAGAATTGTAGCTCTTCGTAGTGTCTCTGTCATAAATTTCCTAGTGAGGTCTCTTGACATCTCCTGGGTGTATCCCTGTGTGGCTGAACTGAGGCGATGATACCAGACTTTCAGGCAAGCATTTTTTTCATAATTTTTAGTGAAAGGTCTGGGAGGACAGAAATTAACCAGCTGCCTATTCTGTTACATATGTTCTCCTTTCTGTGTCAGTGCTGGGCTCAGGAATTTTATTTGCCCTTTTTAAACAAGTACCTGTGAAATCTGTTTGTAAATTGGGAATCATAATGGTAATCCTTTGATTTCTGTTGGTGAAACATACTCTGTAAAAGCTACACATCATTCATGTTCCATTAGATGAAAAATACTAGGTTTTGGGGAGAATCTCATCATGGCAAGAGCTCTGAAGTGTTTTTCCAGGATAAATACAAGGATGAAATACAAGCACGTCCTATAGTTATAATTTTGGTGTGTCTGTGTGTCAGAGTTGTGGCCGCATGCACACCCAGTGCACTTAAACCAGTAATTTCCAGTGAGATGTGGGAGCTCCCCAGTTAGTCATGCGGTTAGGTGAGACAATGGACTTGCTTGAGACAACAGACCTAGGTGAGACATGGCGATGGACTGATGAGAGACAGCCGGGAACTTCACACAGCCAGAGATTCACCAGGCAGTGCCTGCCTTGTCTACACCAACTGGTAGGCACTACCTGAATTTAGGACAGGTTTTTTTTGTGGATTGAAGTAGGTAGGAATGTAATTTGAGGTAATGTATAGCAAAGCACTGTGCGTGTGCTGGGGGGCGATGTAGGACCATGGCCCAGCGGGATGCAGGAACTCAGCTGAGTAGATTGGGAGTTACAGAATCACAGAATCATTAAGGTTGGAAAAGACCTCCAAGATATCTGGTCCAAACACCTGGTCAAGCCGAAGACAATTGCAAGAACCGCATCTGGACAGCAAATGACCACCCTGCCTGGGAGGTTTGGTTTGTCATCCGAGCATTACCCTAAAGATCCCTAAAAATTAGGGGGTTTTAACAAACGCTGTCTGGAGTGACTCTACAACACAGTGAATAAAGCACCAAATGCCAAAATATGTGCTTTGTTTCAGAAAGAATAAGGATATTTTGGTGTTTCTCCATTTCTACCGGTAGATTTTGGAGCCATAAGGGAAACAGTCGAGAGATATGTTTGTCTCAGCAAAATTCCTATTCAGCCAATGGTTTTGAAGGTGGTGGTGAGACCACAGAGAAATGAGTTTCTGGGTATGCTTCAAGTTGAGTGTGTGGCTAAGGAAAGAGCTGTTTGGCAAACTGTTCCCTACTCACCAGTCAGAGTTTTCTGGTGGTTTGAGAGAGTTGTACTTGGCACCGACTCTTTGGTTGTACTCTCATTTTGAAAGATATCAGCCCCAGAAAGCAAGCAGCATTTTGTTTTTTTCAGCCAAGCTGAGGGAGGCTTTGTAAGTGAATACGCTTATCATTCAGTTTTGGTTTCCCTTCTGGCAGCATCCTTTCTTATACATGCAGGAAATATCACTGTGGTCAAAAATACCTCAAAGAATGTGTAAAGACTTTCTAAATGCAACCCCTTGAAAGCTAAACAAACCCTGGTAGCAGACACATTGTGATTTGCTTTTTAGAAAGACAGTGAGTCACCTGTGTTACAATAAAAGTTAGAGTTTACATTTCTATTTCTGGGTTATGGAGGTCATATATAAACTGTAACACAGCTGTTTGATGCTGGAGCTGCAGAAGACATTCGGACCTCATGAGAAGAATTTCTTTCTATCAGTTGCACTCTTTGCATTGCAAACTTTGGAGCTGTCAGGATCAGGCAGATTTATTATAACATATTAATTATTTGATATTTAAACACTGGGGGGGAGAATGTATTTCTGTACTTAACAGATTTAACTGACTTATGCTTAAGAATGCCTGTGACAGATCAGCTAAATGTTTTAACCTTCTCAGTATAGCCAGCCTGAGTTATCTTGAAAGGCCTGAGCCAAAGCCATACGGCAGTAAGATGGACATAAAAGAGAGATAAACCTAAACATAATTTCTGGGAGTCATAGAAAACTGTGGACTTGATGTTCTGCAGTGAGGAAGACAAAAAAATATGTATTTGGTATGATTAGTGGAATGACGGTTCTCTCCCTTTTCAATATTGTTATATAGTCAGGAACAGCTTGTGAGTGGGGTGGGGTTTTTAAATACAACATAGCCAGCAACAGAAAGTCAAGCTCTGAATGGGCATCTTGGAATAAATACACCATGATTTTGCACACCTTGTCAAAGGAGGCGAGTGCACATTCAGAGGCATGAGTCAGAATTTAGGCAACCAGGCAGCTTGAGTAACTGATACCACCACAGAGTATTTTTCCAGCCCTTGTAGTGCGCCTTCAGGAAGGTGTGTGGCTGAGTGGGGTTGGGCAGAAGCAGAAACGAAGGTCAGTATGGGACCCACCAAGAATACATGCTCTTCTGCTGGGAATCCAGTAACATGTGCTCAAAGTGAAGTGAGAGATGTATCCTGCCTCGCTTTAATGAACTAGTGGGAAAAAAAAGGGAAGAGGAGCAAATTAGTCTCTGCTTCTTTCATGTCTTTATCAAATGCACTGAAGTTTGCTTACTTCGAAAGGAGCTGAGGTATTTAAAGCTGAACGTAGTTAACGTGTAAGACTGTATTTAATGCGTAAGACTATTCAAGAAGTGAAGTAGATTCCACTATTAATGAAGTCACAGAAAAACTTCCCCCATGGACCCCGCTGATGTGTTTAATTAAAGGATATTTTCCAGAAAGTCATATAAAATTTTCAATAAATGGAGTATCTAGCACTTCCTTTGGTAGTTTGTTTCAAAGGTTAATCACCCTTTCTGCTAGAAGTAGAGGCATTAATTCTCATTTACATTTATCTAGCTTCAGCTTCTAGTCATTGGTTCTTGTTATGTCATTCCCCATTAGATTAAATAGACCTTTAATATTGGTATTTTCTCCCTGAAAAGGTACAGCTTTGCTGTAATCAAATCTCTCCATCTTATTTTGAAGAGCTAAACAGTTTTAACTTATGTCCCTCGCTATAATTCATTTTCCCAGCTCTCAGTTAAGTGTTACGTAGGTTTTCCTGTGTTATTTTATACTTTTAAAAGGAAAATGCCAGAATGCTGTGTGGTATTCTGGTATTGCTCCCATCAATGTGATCTTTAGAGGTAATGCAACCTTTCTTCTAATTGTTGCTCCTTTTATCTAACAAGAGTTACATTTGATATCTGCTGCATTGTCTGAGTCACAGTCTCTCAGCCCAGCTTATATGCCATTTGTGATGGAAAAGGGACGCCATATCATTAATTGTTGGAGAAGGGAAGGAGAGCTCCTCTTTATTTTACCTATCTTTTATATGGTCCCTAATAAACAAAGAAACTACATTCCGAAGTAGAAAATAAAAATTTAATGTGTCAGTCCAGAGATTATGGAAGGAACGGGCACTTTTAACAGCAGGGAAAAAAATCTACTGTGTTCTGTAGTTTTGTTTTATTGCTGGTAGGAGACCTGTTAGAATTATTTGCGCTTCATCCTCAGGTAATTCTAATGCCCAGAGAGGAGCAGCTGCTGAGTTTGAGGTCAAGTTTTCAGAAATAAAACTCTGATATAGCGATCTAAACTCTGAAACCACCCTGTGCAAAAGTAACAAGAAGCCATTTGTGAAATAATTCGGTGACATTTAAGGTTGCCCTTATACAGGAGATTTCTACACATTTCTAATTAAGCAATGACCATGCTGTACAATATACATGGGCTCTCTGCAGCCAGCTGTCTTTCAAGTCAAATTTGCTCGTCTTTTGCTTGTCAAATTGTACTGTTTGGCTTATTGATTGCTGGTTCTGTACAGCTCTCAGCAGCACTTTATCAAAGTCATTTTTCAGGATGCTATTAGTATTTCCAGGTTACGTGATTGTACTGTGTTTGTCTGCCTGTTTCTCCTCGGTGAATCTGGTGGACAAATCTGACAGAGTGGAAAGGTCCCTGAGGTTATTATCCCCGTGCGCTTCATAAAGTTAAGTAGCTGAGTGGAGGAGCTCTGCTTGGAAGGTCTCTAGGTTGGGCTCCCCCAGCAAAGAACAGGGGAAGGGTTTTGCATGTTCTCACCATGAGAAATGGATACGATCGGAGCTCGAGTCTTAGCCCAGATGCACAACTTGTGTTCTACTTGCTTATTGATGCCACGGCTCACATGGGACATATTCTGTTGCATTATGATCACTTTCATGCAGTGCATTATAGGCACGCTTCTCCAAATTAAATAGCATTTCATCATGTTTCTTTCTAGGTACTGCAGTGCTGAACAAACCTTTGTAGAATGCAACGGAAGTACAATGTACTTTGTAATGATATAAGAGGTAAACATGAATATATACAGAAAAAAAAAAGAGGCTTTCAGAAGACAGTTACAGTGCCAAATCAGACACATGGAAGTCCAGAAGTGCCAGAGATAAAGCTGTTTCATGCTGTCTTAATTTACTTCTTTCATGTGTATGGCTTATAATACAGATGCTAGACTGACAGATGCCTATTACGTATATTCACCGTAACGTCAGCTTATTTTGTGTTTATGATGAGATAGTGCACAAGGACCAAATCTGCACCACAAGGTGGATGATCTGTTGCATACAGGATTCTTCACTCACTGGTCATACTATGCCGTCTGGGCATTTCTTAAATTTACATTTTGAGAAGTGTGCTGAGGGGGAGGGGAGAAGGTGGGGCAAGATTCCGCAATACAGCCCTTGACACAAGCCATCTGGCATAAACTATGTGAAGAGGAAGACTCTTGAAGCAGCTGGTAACTTCTCTAGCGAGTGGATCAGGCTGGAGAACTATGGGGTACCCTTACCCAGGTATCTCTCTTGCCAGCTGAAGATTACTGAGAGGTGCCTAAATTTTAAATTCTGAGTGCATGCTGTGTGCATTCTCAGTCTTTCCTTGCCCTTCTTTTTCTGCCACTGTCATCCCCTCCCCTTTTCCAAGTCATTAATCCTGTCTGTGTTGTCATGTATGGGCCCCATTACAGAAATTTATAACGTGGCCAAAGTCGGATGGCACCTCAAAGTCCACGTGCTCCTGACACGCGAGCAGCAGTGAAGCTGTTGTTTGAGTTGTTGCTCCAAAGAACGGTCATGTTCTGGCTTTTCCATGGAGTGAATTCTCAATTCATACACATAAACTGAACAGTAGGGAACACACTGTTGTTGTTGTTGTTGTTTAAAAAAAAATAATCTAATTTTTTCTTCTCTAAGAATGACTTTCCAGGAGAAATCAAAAACAAAAGAAAAAAGGAAAGAAAAAAGGAAAAAAAAAAAAAAAAAGAACAACACAACTTTGTGCACATACTAGTCTTGGAAATTTCAGCCCCCAACAACTCAAATTTGATTGTATTGTAAGTACTAAAATTATCATATGAAAATATAGTACTGCTTTAGCAGGGTATAGTTCTGCTAGCTGTCAATATAGTACAATAAACTTGTACCTAGATTTTGGTATTAAATGATAGAAAACCTGCTGAAAACTTCTTCTGAGTCCTTCATGTTATGAATTGGCTTAAGTTTCTCAGGAATGGATCCAGGCTCTTAAAAGTGGTGCCCAGCGCCAGGACAAGAGGCAGTGGGCACAAACTGGCACACAGGAGGCTCCCCCTGAGTACCAGGTAGCACTTCTGTGCTGTGTGGGTGATGGAGCACTGGCACTGTTTGCCAAGGGAGGCTCCTCCTTGCACCTGGACATGGCCCTGGGCAGCCTGCTGTGGGTGGTCCTGTGGGAGCAGGGGTTTGGACCAGGTTGCCTCCAGAGGTGCCTTCCAGCCTCAGCTATCCTGTGATTCTGTGAGTTCCTCCTAGTGAGTTTCAGGCTAGTGAATTCTAGTTATAAGAATTATATAGAACGTAAGTTCTGTTTAATATTATCTTCTACGATGTAAGTAGTAGCTCCTCGCACTGGTGAAGATCTCATATTTTGCATCTTCAGAGATGAGGGAGTCCGTTTGACATTGTTTAGTCTTTATTGGGAAAGACACTGCACCAAACAAGAAGTTTAGAGTTCATGATGCAGTGCTCTTTTTGATATTCCAGATAAATAATTCCATTTTAATCTCACAGCAGGAAAACAACTGATGGAGTTTTAATGCCACATACAAAGAACTGCACAATGTGCTAGTTATTTGTCAGTCTGATGGAAGAGCAGAGGAGTTTGCTTCCTTTGACTTTAGCCATGCTATATTTTATGACTGACTTTTACTTGTTTTACTCATTCCAGATAAAATCTGTCATGATTATACATCAGAAAACATTTCATTATTCCATCAGTGAGAAATACGTGTAGTCAGTGCAGAAGCAACAGATTGCTGCCTCTCTCAGGCTTTATGGAAGTGTGTTGTAATGGGATGGAGTAGCTTGGATCGATAGTTCTCTCTAGTAATACAATCCGCTGTCAGATAACTTCAACAGCTTTACAGATTTAATGAACTCCCTGTGTTGATGATAAAAATATAATGTAAGAAGGAAACTAAAACAACATCATGTATTAGATATAGCCCTAGGCAGTGTTTTATGGCCGTCTTTTCTTTGGTTGTATATTTTTAATTATAAAGCCAGTATGCATCAAGTACTGTCCTGAAATTCTCCATCAGTGAAATTCATCTTGCTCTGCTCAAGTCAAGGATAAGCAGACTTCATGTAGGGAGCTAAATGAGAATTTCAAGCTCTGTTTTCACACCACACTGGTGGTAGTATTTCAACCTGTGAGCTGGAGGAGAAACCATTTCTGGCCCCTCTTTGGGGCCATTAAACTTTGGAGCCATTAAACTCTTGTGGAGGAATGTTTTTGTCTCTTGGCTCCCTCTGCCCCATCTGCAGTAGGAGCTTCATTCCTGCAGGTTTTTTTGAAACTGAGGAAGTCATGGAAAGAAGCATGAATCTCTGGTTAGCCAGTCAGTGAGAAAATGTGTCTGAGCTGCTATGGAAATATTCTTTAGGAGTTAGTAGTAGATACACTCCTTACTATTACTCCTTAATACTCCTGCTCCTTAATAGGTCCTTACTACTTTCTACTACTAAGAAATGAACTGCTTACATTCAGACACTGCATAGCCATATGGGAAACCCTAAGTATGCCTGGGTTTGAGCACCCTGATGTAACGTTTAAGGATTCTTACCTTTGATAGGAAGGTAGAAAGTGGTATAAATACTTTGGAGAAACATTAAAAACTATTTTCCTCCCTAGAAAAAGGTCAATAAACAATTGTCAATGACATACAGTAAGATTTTTTTTTTTCACATGTTCATCCAAGCAAAATGGAACTGTCATGCAGGTCTCAGACATGACATATTCTTTGTGTAAAAGTTAGGAAAAGCAAAAGTAGCAGCAGAGCGACCTCTGGACAGACTGAAAAAAATAAAGCATGGTTGCTCTCATTTATTCGTGTCCTCTTTGCCCTCCAAATGAAAAAAAGAATGCTGTGTTGTGACAGTGCTGCTAACTGAATTTCTGTTGGGTGTAACTAGACCTCTGCCCAGCAGTTTTGGTGTAGCTCTTCAGTGGTGCTAATCTCTTGTTGGTGTGCTGCTGCCATTCAAACCTGCTTTACTCCTTTTTGGTGGTGGGAGTGTGGCACCCACCCAGGTGCTGCTACCGAACCATAACTCAGGTGGTGCCAAAGGCCTGGTAGGGCACTCTTGGAACAGGCATTTCCTCATCTAGCTGGACTTAATCCTTTCTACATGCTCCATCCTGGTGGAAAAAGTTAGTTCTTTGTCCTTCACTGTTCAACTGTGAAGGATGAAAGTTCACGATGCTGTTAGAGAATTCAGCCAGGCCTTGGACAACCTAAGATAAGGTTTCCTTCAGAAGGACGGTGGACAAAGTAATCCTGGAGCCATGAAGGCTTCCTGGTGAAAATTCACCTCTAACAGGAGGCCACATGGAAGTGGGTCCTTACCTGTGCCAGCTTCAGAAGAAGCAGGAGATCTAGAAAATGGTTTTGGCACAGATGCTCCCCAAAATGCAGTGTCTCATCTGTGCATCCCAAGCAAGCCCCATGCCCACCACTGCAGCCCTGTGACAAGGGGAAGCAGAGGACCCTATCCTCACAGTGTGGGTAGTTGCACAGGAGCTATCTGGCCCTCGTTCCTTCTGTCGGGCTGACAACAGCCATAAAAAAAAAAAAAAAAGGAGGATTTATGCCTGATACACAAAAATGCCAGATATTTCTCCCCTGAACGGTCTAACTTTGGCCTATTTCAAAAAAACAAAGTGCCGCATGCACTGAGTTATAGAGCAACATTCATAAAAATGTTGACATTGCTTACTATCATATAGGCTTGATTGGTAATGTTAGTGGAAAGAAAGCAAAATTTATGTAAACAATTTAGTTCTGTTAGAATTATTGAAAAAGGTAAATATCTCCAAAGCAATAAAAGCAAAAAAAATATATTTATGACAGTACTAGAATTCCTGGGGAAATGGTGCATTAAGTAAACAGGAACCATATTGTGCGTTTTGTTACCATACTCTTCACAGATCAAAAGCTTTTAAGTCAAACCAGTTCACACTGGAGCATGAAAGTGAATACTCCCCATTTTGCTTCAAATATTTCCTAGCAGAAAAATGGAAGCAAGGGCAGAAGATCGGAATTAATGTGTAAATTGAATTTTAGAAGAAGTGGTTTGCTTAATTCTCTTAGCAGTATTTCTCTATATGATCCAAGGTCCAAAAGTGGGCAAATCTATTGATAGGATTCCTTTGTATGTTGGACAGTCAGCATTTCCTTCATGCTGTTAGACCTACTAAGTTTTTCTTAAGGAGCCTGACTGCTACTTGAGCCCCATGATTTCGAGTGCTCTTAATTCTTGCTCAGCTCTGGAATTTATCATGTCAATGACCTGCTTCTTCTTAAAAGAAAGAAACCTCTGACAACACAGTAGAAGAACACAGAGTCTCCCCAGTGCTAACAGCATTCAGTTCATCTCGAGTGATTTTTGAGAGCTGACTGGTCCTTTGAAGAGACGATTTTTTTTTTATTTTTTTTTTGTAGCAAGACAGATTGTTGTTTTTGAAACACCTAGAGGAGAATAGGCATTGAACTGCTGAAATACAGAGGGAGAAGGAACCTTTGACCTCAACATAATAAGCTTTTAGCTGAATACAGTAAGCTGAATGTAATTGATTAATAAGTCCTTTGGGAAATCATATTCCAGTATTTCCATAGGAATAGAGCTATTTTTTTTTTATTTTTTTATTTTTTCAACAATGAGAGCCTTCCTCTTGGGAACATAAGCTATTTGCTATTTGCTGGCCCACTAACTTGAATGGGGAATGATGGAACTTCCCTGATGATGTTCCAATCAGCACAGGGATGCTAAAAGAGAATAAGACTAGCAGACCACATCACAGCTGTGTAGTTTAATACTGTAAGTGATTACAGGCAAATGGGCTTAATTCCTTTTCTGAACACAAATTGAGGCAGTAACCCTTTATTTCTTCTCTTTAATTCCTTTTTCATCATAATTTGCTATATTGCATTTTCATCGGTCCTCTCTTTCCATGCCACCTAGGAACAATTCAGCCTAATGTGGCCATTGGAAGGCTTAAGAAGCCAACAACATGCGTACCTTGTGCTTGCAGGATGCTTTGATCCATTAAGCATCAAAATGCAAAGTGTACTTCTTCTTCAAGTATATTTAAATATATATGTAAATATAAGCTCATATAGAAGAGTCATGCAGCCAAAGGGGAAAAGGAGGAAAAATCTAGTTACAAAAGTCAATGAAAATATGTCTAATACCATTATTGAACTACTTTTAGCTTTAAACTGAAAGAGGACAGATTTAGGTTAGATATAAGGAAGAAATTCTTCAGTCTGAGAGTGGTGGGGCACTGGCACAGGCTGCCCAGAGAAGCTGTGGATGCCCCATCCCTGGAGGTGCTCAAGGCCAGGCTGGATGGGGCTTTGGGCAGCCTGGTCTAGTGGGAGGTGTCCCTGCCCATGGCAGGGGGGGTGGAACTAGTTTAAGGTCCCTTCCAACCCAAACCATTCTGTGATTCTATGATTCTATTGCACATGACTCAATCTCATAAATCACAGTTGTTTTCGAGTAAGAGCTTAACAGAAAGGCATAAATACTTAGGCCTGTCTGAGGAATTATACAGTATAAACTGAACTAGCTTTGATCAGCAAATGGAAGACGCCAAGGCTGGAGACATGACTCTTAGGTTTACTCTTGCTCACAACCAAATCATCTGTTGTTTTCCTGAGAGATATGTCTCCTGAGCTTTTATCAAATTAAACAAGAGGTCCTGGAACCTTACATGTTTTTTCTTCAATAACTGATTATTTTTTTTCCTCAATGTTTGGTTGAACATTAAACATTTTGTTGCCTCCCTTTTAATGTCTTAGTCTTCCTGGCATCTTAAAAAACACAAATAGTGAAATTGCTCATTGTTCACTGTTACTGTCAGAAATAGGCTTTTAAGTAACACTAGCCATGGTATCATCTTCATAGACATAGAAGGGATATTTTTTATCATGATAGAACCGTAGAATATCCCAAGTTGGAAAGGACCCACAAGGATCATTGAGTCCAGCTCCTGTGTCCCCAAGGGAACACCCAAAAAATCAGACTATGTCTGAGAGTGTTTTCCAAACACTTCCTGAACTCCAGCAGCTCGGTGCCATGGCCACAGCCCTGAGGAGCCTGTCCTAGTGCCTGACCACCCCCTGGGTGCAGAAGCTTTTCCTAACACCCAGCCTGACCCTCCCTTGTCCCAGCTCCATGCTGTTCCCTCAGGTCCTGTCACCGTCCCCAGAGAGCAGAGCTCAGCGCCTGCCCCTCCGCTTCCTTTGTGAGGGAGCTGCAGGCTGCCACGAGGCCTCCCCTCAGTCTTCTCCAGGCTGAACAAACCTAGTGACTTCAGCCACTCTTCATATGTCTTTCCCTTCAGACGCTTCATCATCTTTGTAGCGCTCATTTGGGCAATCTCTAACAGTTTTATGTTCTTCTTATACTGTGGCGCCTTCAGGTGAGGCCACTTCAGCACAGAGCGGGGCGGGATAATTCCTTCCCTTGACCAGCTAGCAATGCCATGCTTGATGCACCCCAGGGTATGGTTGGCCCTCCTGGCTGCCAAGGCACACTGCTGGCTCATGTTCAGTTTGCTGTTGACCAAAACCCCCAGATCCCTTTCTGCGGGGTTATCTCCAGCATCTTTTCACCCTGTCTGTACATATAGCCAGTGTTGCCCCTTCCCAGGTGTTCCCAAGAACTCTTGTTCTTGTTAAACTCCATATTGTTGGTGATTGCCCAGCTCTCCAACCTGTCTAGACCTCACCACCCTCAATGGAGTCAACAGCCCCACCCAATTTGTATCATCCTTGACCTTTCTCAAAAAAACTTCAAGTCCTACATCCAGATCGTATATGAAAACATTTAAGAGGACTGGTCCTAACATGGAGCCCTGGGGAACCCCACTAGAGACAGGTTACCATCCCAAAGTAACCCCATTTACAAGAACCCTTTGGGCCTGACCCATCAGCCAACTGTTCACCCATCCTACTATGCTTTTATCTAACTGTATTCTGGTCATTGTGTCCAGAAGGTTACTGTGAGAGACAGTATAGAAAGCTTTACTGAAGATCTTGTAGAAGGAAATGAAGTTTGTTAAACATGAACTTCCCTTTGTGAACCCATGCTAACTGTTCCCATGATTATCCCTGCAGAGTTCCTTTGTGTGATCACTCAAAGAATTGAGAACCTTTCTTTTTTTTTTTTTTTTTTTTTTTTTTTTTTTTTTTTTTTTTTTTAGTTTAGAAGTCCCAAAAGTCTGCTTTGTAGTTAATGTTCATCTCAGGAAGATCTTTTAGGTGAGATTCAGTTATGTGGTCCTGGAGTCTTACATGACCTTAGTAGCCCAACTTTTTCCTATCTAACTCTACTGCAGTGGTCATTTTTTGTAAAACTTGCCATTGATTTTGGTATGTTTTCACTATTACACTGCATGCTGAAGCGAAGACTTGGCAACAGCTGTCACAACCTAATGAAGAACATCTTTGAATATCAAATGTAATGCTGAACTCTGTGAGTGTGGTGACTTGTTCCCAAGAAATGTCAACTATTTTGCTCTGCAGCATGCGGTAAATACAGCTTATGCAGCTATCTCCCAAAATGTAACTGCTAGTCTGCAGCCTGCAAATAAGACATAACTTTTATAGGTGACAGAAAGCAATAATATTTGGTTGAGGTATTAATGGATGAAAATACCACCTCCATGTACAAAAATTCTGTGCTCTGCTGATATCAGCATTTTATAGGAGACAGCCAGGATATTTCTTTTTGATGATTTTCTTCTCGTAGCCCTAGGGTTGTCTATAGAAAAGATTAAAACAAAAGAGATCTTTAGTGGCACAGCAAAAATGCAATCTACCCCACCTTTCCAGAGTCTTTCTTAAAAGAACATTTATGCCCCAGTGCCTATGTCCAATTATCATCATAGAATAACCAAAACATACAGCTAAAATAATATAAGCATTATATGAAATTTACAAACTGCAAGAGAAAGAGAAAAAAAAATGGCATTAAAAAATGCAGCAAGTTTTAAAGTAGCAGACTTGGATGGATTTCACTACACTGAACAGATTTGCTAATTGTATTTTATTAGTTCAATCTTGTTTTCTTAGCATGAAAGATTAACAACTGAATTTTCTTTATTTATTTATTTTCATCTTTGGAAGCAGGAGTTCTCCTAGGAGCTCTAGCCAGACAAAATCATATTAAATCACAGTTTATGAGACTGGATTGGATAACATTTGGAGATGATTGATGACATGATTGCTACCAGTTGTCTATGGGATGTCTCAAGCTTTCAGCTTTTCTGCGGGACTTCTGTGTGTAATACTCCTGCTGCATAGATCTCAACAAGACAGCTCTGGAGAAGCACAGTGTTTAAATGTCTCTCTAACAAGGATACTCGCAATGCACTAGAGATAGCTTTGCCTGAGTTGAGCCTTTATGTTAACATCTGTTAGTCAATTATATATATGTGTGCGTGTGTGTGTGTGCGTTTGTGTGTGTATAAATACAATTAAGAAAATACCCTGCCAAAGAATCAGATCCCCTTGATTTTTGGTAGATCAATATGCTATTCTTATGCAAATATCATCTCAGAGTGTATAGTGGAGAAAAGGATATGGTGTTCAGTGAAAGTGATAAATACCAGAGTACTTGAGATAGTGTGTACCCTTGTCCTCGGTCTACTCTGTAACTTTTCTAGTTAGGAAATTAAGTGGCTAAGTTAAGTTTGAAGCTCAGTGCCCAGGTCACAAGAATTTAAATTGCATGTCTGAAGGTACACCAGTGCCAGTTGTTTTTTACAGATCACGTTATACCCTGCTTCAGGGAAGGAAGCTTTCTGTAGAGTACCTATTGCCTACTGTAGTGCAGCAGAATGAGGTAGACTGTTTTTAAGTCCCAGGATGGGTCAGACTCAATGCTCAAAAACAGCAGTATAAAGATATTATAGGAATTGATCAAGGCTTCAAGCAAAATAGGTGGCCTCCCCCCTAGAAATACACTTTCAGAGAAAACATCATAGTACTGCTTATCAAAGAATATAGATTCAAAAGTAAGTCTGATATGCTGCTAGATATGGCTCTTCTCTGAAAAATCAGTGTACCTAAGCAGAGTTGAAGGTATAAGAATAAGAAATTGTGTAATCTTCCTGCTTTGTTGAACTTCTAACATTTAGGAAATAATACTTTCATTAAATAATTATTTCAGCAAAGCATACATTATAGTTCAAATCTTAAGGATTACTCTCTTTGCATACCCTTTTGTTTAAATTATAATTACTGTAGAAAACCTCATTGTAGTGATTAGGTTCTTATCAATAGGTCTCAAAGCACTATCTAAAGGAGCTAAGAATCATTATGCTTGTTTTGCCTGTGAGGAAACAATCATGAAATAACAGAGAGACTGGGAAAGGACAACTGGAAGAATATTGCAATGGTCAAAATAGGAACAGAACCAAGGATCAATCTCGTGTTTTTCAGAAAACTATTGTTCTTCCCAAGTCTTTGCTCTTTAATGAGGTTTTCTCCCAAAGACTGATATTGGTTATATTGTTTAGTTCTGCATTTTTCACCAACACAGAGAACTGCATAACACGTTTTTTATATTTAACACAGCACTTCTGCATGTATTAAAATACTGAGCAATTGTCTCCTCATGAAGTCCAGTGCTTTTTAACCAGCTGTTTTTGTGTTGAATCAGACATTTGCTACATTATGCTCCTTTATGCAGATGAGCAAAATGGTCTGCTATGTTTCCTTTCCACAAAGATGACTATGGGAAAAACAATAGTTTGGTTATTTATACCAGTGACAATTATTGTGTCAGATTTTTCTGACAAAATGAATTTTCCTTACCCTTGACATATGCTATTCTGTTTAAAACACATTAAATGTTTATAATCCAAATGCATCTAATCTGCAACTCTGTCTAGACTGAACCCTCTACCACTCCCAGAGGTCATCCAGTTGACTGAATATGAACTACCTCTATATATCTTTCCCTTCATCTTGAGCATTGGCAACTTGCAATGAAGAGTACCCAACCTAGCTTACAGGTCTCAGGAATTGTAGACTAGGCTGGAGAGGCCTTTCTAGCTGAGGGAACATGTGATCACGTATTCCCTGTAGCCTAAAGAAGCAAAAACATCTCCTTTTTTTTTTTTTTTTTGTATGTGTGTTCAAACTTATCAGTAAAAGAGTATGTCAGTTAGTCTTCAGTAGAAGTTATTCTAGCATTGCAGAAGCTTGGGCACATACAAGAATGAATCATTCAAAACAACACTGATTTTAAAAGAAGTTCCACAGTGCATCATTGGAAGAGAGAGAGCTGACGTTCTTTGAAAAGGTCACTCAAAACCTATGGGTGCCGGCAATTATTAATATTTATTGCTTGTCTGAAGAATGGTGCATACACATACTTATTCCTTAAAGGTTGTGAATTGTGGCAGATAAAACCGATACAGTTCCTGTTCTCATCTGTTCAGAAATTTCCCCCCTTTCTCTTTCTTCGTAGGATTTATTCTGTGCATTTTTTTTTCCCTAGATTTGCTGAATGATTTGGAAGTGAGGGGAAATTATATTACTATTATTATTATTTGGAGCTACACAATTATACTATTAAGGTTAATGATGCCAGCAATTAAAAGGCATCTAGTTATTTGGAAACTGTCAGTTGGGACAAATTGTTCTTTAATGTCTCTACACATGGATTACTTTGATGGGAATGTAGGAAATCGGTAGGTCAGTGCAATATTTCTTTTTGCTTTTTGCTGTCAGGAAGCTTCCCCCGCTGTCCTTGAAAAGTGTTTCAGGAAAGTATAAACTACATTATACCACCCCTTATCTTTCTTATGGGTATTAGTTACAAACATTCTCATTAACTCTCCGTCAATGAATTACGGACTAGCGATTTATGGTACAGAATTATAAATTGTCTGGGACTATTGGTGCTCATGGGTTTCTGGCTCAGAAATTCGCCTTCTTTTTACAAAACTCTTTGATAAAAAACATGTCTGGATTTCTACTGGATGAGTTGCTTCATTGTGTATACCTTTGTATTGGTTTATGTGGCAAGGTTTTGGTAGAAGGGGGGCTGCAGGGGTGGCCTCTGTGAGCAGATCCCAGCAGCTGCCCCATGGCAAATGAGAGCCAGTTCCAGACGGCTCCAAAGAGGACCAGCTGCTGGCCAGAGCTGAGCCGGTGATGTTCATTGTGCCTCTGGGAAAGCAGTTTTAAGGAAGGGAAAAAACTGCTCAACAGCAGCTGGGAGAGTAAGGAGTGAGGACCAGCCCTGCAGCCCCCCAGGTGAGTGCAGCAGGAGGGCAGGAGGTGCTCCAGGCATGGAGAAGTTCCCCTGCGGGCTGTGGAGAGGCTCCTGGTGGAGCAGGCTGTCCCCCTGCAGCCCATGGGTCCCACAGGGAGCAGATCTCCATGCTGCAGCCCGTGGAGGAGCCCCCGGTGGAGCAGGTGGAGGTGGCCTGGAGGAGGCTGCGGCCCATGGAGAGCCCCCGCAGGAGCAGGCCCCGGGCCGGAGCTGCAGCCCGTGGAGAGGAGCCCACACAGGAGCAGGGGCCTGGGGGGAGCTGCCGCCCGTGGGGGACCCGTGCTGGAGCAGTTTGCTCCTGGGGGATGGATGGACCCCGTGGTACGGAGCCGTGTGGGAGCAGTGCTTGGAGAGCTGCTGCCTGTGGGAAACCCAGGGGCAGAGAGTGACTGTGAAGGAGCGGCAGAGATGAAGCGTTAGGGACTGACCACAGCCCCCATTCTCTGTTCCAATGCACTGCATGGGGGGAGGACATAGGAGAGGGTGGATGTGGGGAAGATGTTCTTAGTTTGCTTTTAGTTTCTCCCTGCTCTAGTCCACTAGCGATAGCCAATAAATTGTATTAATCTCCCTGTGCTAAGTCTGTTTTGCCTTTGACGATAATTGTTGAGTGATCTCCCTGTCCTTATCTCCATCCTTGAACCCTTTCCATTGTATTTTCTCCCCCTTTGAGGAGGGGGAGTGAGAGAGCAGCTGTGGTGGAGTTCAGCTGCCCATCAGGGTAAAATCACCACAGTCTCCCAAATAAAATGTTCATTTTCTGTGATGTTTTGGATTGCTTGGATTTTTTTTTCCTCATCAAAAAAGTAATCTTAAATCCCAAGCCAGTTTCTCGGCTGTGCTCATATAGATCCACAGCTCCACATGCAGCCAATAGTGAGGAATATCTATAAGCTCAAAATTTTGCCATCAGTAGTTTTGATAAGGTCTGTGCAGTTAGCAGCTAGCCAGGAACATAGGTATTTTCTGCCATTCCAATCTCCATTTTGACTATTTTCTAGACATCACTCATTGAGCATATGTGGTTATATCTGCAGTGCATTTCCCTAGAAGAGTTTCAGGTTTATTTTGGGCAATTAGAAGTGACAACATCAACATTTAGAGCGTTGCTTGTATTCCCTATACTTATTAAAGCGAACAGCTGGTTAATACTGATAATATGTTGAAGTGAACACATATGGATACACAAATACATATAAATATCAAGGGAATAGTTGGCATGATTTTATGATGCTATTATCTTGCCAGATAACAATTAAAAGGTTAAAAAAAAAAAAAAAAAAAAAAAAAAAAGATTTCATTTGCTTCTGGTCTCAAAGTGAAGTGATAAAACACAACGAAAGATCAATGTTTTGATCTAGTAAACACTTCAGGCTAAAATGCTATTTCAATGCTTAAAGTGAAGAATAGCATAGGAGGAAGTACTGCAATACGTTAACCATAGCAGCAATAGGGGGTAGATGCTATCCTACCCATTCTGTGCAACTTCCAGCAAAATAATGCACCAAAACCATGTATTTTGGTGGGAATGCAGGTAGTGGCTTTAGAATGAGAGGCACTAAGGAACCCAGAAGCTGGTGAACTTCAGACAGATATATGCAACTCACCTCATCCCAAAAACCCATATTAATACACCTACTAGTAATAAATAAGGTATTTGCTAGGACTGCTCCATTTCTATGTTCTTGTAAAGGCATGAATATGTTTTATTGATTTGTCCTGCAAAGCAGGGAAGCTGGAATAGCATGGAACAAAATGCAGAAAGATTATGAGAAGTTCTATTTTGTTGCATCCTGTTTCAGCTTCCCTGCCAACATTTCCTTTTCCTTTAGAGGAAAATAAGATCTTACTGAGGAGTCCTATACTCAAAAGTAGTTTGTTTTAGGCAGTTAGAATGTTGTTTGGGGGTTTTGCCCTTGTTAGCAAATATGGATTCAATTTGCAAACAGCTTTCTGAACTAGTTCAAGTCTGAATTTTACTAGATATGAAAAATCCTTCCACTTTTAATAGGGATATCCATTTTTTCCCCCCAAAGGCTAGAAAATGTAAATGATGATTCATTTTTGTTTTCCTAAATAATTACATAGTTCAACATAATTATCCAATGAATACTGTTTATTTAGTCTTAATATTTAATTGCTCGTGTGAAACAATTATCCATTTTTTGTAACAACTTTGAAATCTGTTTAGGAAAATAAATACTGTAATTAGAAATTAAAAGTCCTGTTGCTTGGTATAATAACTACATTAGTTTTAAGCAATAAAGTGGAGCTAAGCTTTGTTCTTTAATTACTACTATTATTATTTTTCTTAGTATGTATGTGTCCCATGCTTATTTCCAGCCTGGGGTAGCATATTTGCAGAAGCTGGTCCAGAGACCAGCCAGTTTTACGTGTACACCATGGTGTAGTTCATAAAGAACCAGGTGACTGATTGCACTGATAGAAGGAAAGGGTAAATGAGAAAACATTTAACTAACGACAGGAAACCTAATTATAATCAAAATTGAGTTATATTTTCTCCTAATTTCTGAAATATTTTTAGCATGGGAATTATTTCTGCATCACGAGCTGTAATTGTTTCTTAAGTATATATAAGCCTTTTCACAGTTCCAACTTTTAGCATCAGATGAGAGAACGAGCTCAGGCACAGGCTCAGTTGCAAAGCTACTAATTCTGGATTATGTAGGGGTGTATCCGCTCGATATGGTCCACAACAGTACATTTCTCAGGCACAATTTTGAATTCGATTATATACATGCTTTTTGGATTTCCCAGCAAAGTGGGTTCAGGTCTGAACTTTGTAGCTCGGATAGATGTATGTCTTAGGTGCAGGAAAAGTCATTTTGTGATATCATGATTGTGACCCCTACCAGATGAGTGTCAGGATTCTAATGAAATCTTGTTCATTTAACTAGAGTGATGTTTTAACGAGGCAGAACTAAGCTCCTCTTCAAGAGTTCTGGAGGCAGTAAGGGTGAGGACTTCCTATGAATGCTCACCACAGTGCTAAAGAGCAGTAAATCAGATGTGGTGGACTTATGAGCACACAGATAATTGTGTGTCTTAGGTGGAGGAAGAGATAATGATGGTCATTGACTGTGGGAGGCCTTTCCTAGATTGTTTCTGGGTTAATGCCCCTGCGACTGCAGTGGTAAACTCTCTTTGACAATGCTGACCAGGCACATGATAAGGCAGATGAGCAATGTCACTCTGACGTTAGTGGTATAGATATCTTGACTTAGCAGCTTGGTCAAGCAAGAGCAGAAGGACCAACTAAGGTGCAAGAGTCTTATTAATACCCCATCCCTGGAGGTGTTCAAGGCCAGGCTGAATGGGGCCTTGAGCTACCTGGTCTAGTGGGAAGTGTCCCTGCCCATGGCAGGGGGGCTGGAATTGGGTGATCTTTAAGGTCCCTTCCAACCCAAACCATTCTGATTCTAGGATTGTATCTAGGATGTGTTAACTCATGTGTTAGCCCCCTCGCCCCTACCAATAGCAGCATCTGTTTGTCTCAGCCAAAGCAAAACCTCAGGTTTTTGTTTGTTTGTTTTTAGGGAGTGAATACCGCATTGCCTAAAAAGATCATTTCCCGG
Organism: Oxyura jamaicensis; assembly: GCF_011077185.1. Taxonomy (NCBI): domain Eukaryota; kingdom Metazoa; phylum Chordata; class Aves; order Anseriformes; family Anatidae; genus Oxyura; species Oxyura jamaicensis. Next base: position 150,442,184 of record NC_048893.1, on the reverse strand, counting down.
TGGGAGGGTTGGGGACCCATGCGCATCTTCTCTGCATCAATCGTGCCTGTGTGCATGAGAAGGAATTGGCTACCTACCTTTCCAAAAAGTCAGTCAGGTCTTCCAGCAAGCATTGCCATTCTCTGTGCACCCTTGACCACAGATAGTCATGTTGCCAGGATGCTTTAGGAAGCTTACTAGCAAGAAACCTGAAGGCAGCTAAGTCACAAGGACATGGTACACTTCCATCCAGATCTCCTTTGTGCAGGAGGCTCAACAGTATCCAAACTAACCAAGAAACTTAGAGGACACCGGCACCCTGGAGATGCTGATTTGGTACATTACCACATCAGGGGCCATCCCTCAGCTCTCACACAGAGGACAAAGCTCATCCTGGGAGGACAAGAATCCCTATAGGGGGAGGGAACACAAATCCACAGTAGCACTTCTCCTGAAAAAAAATAAAAATAAAAATATATATAAAAAATCAATCTTTGCATTTTTAGTCTTCTGCTTCTTTCTCTTTAATGGCTGTTTGTTCAGATCTGAGGATGCTTTTCGTTAATCCTGAATCCCCCTGACAATGGCTTGCTAAAATCTATGAACAGTAGGCTGTCTTGGTTTGACAAGAGAAACAAAAAATGGCTTGCCACTTGCACCAGTTGTATCAGAAGTTATTGAAGAGACTGAATGCACTTCAGTGCCTTCGTTGAATTTGATGCCACTTTGATGTTTCCCTGTTCTATTTTTTAAGTTTCGGTGGAAGCCAAATTCCTGCACTAAGGGGAACGTGTGAGGTAGTTGCCAGTAATAAGACTTGAGCCAGAGGATGACAAGTGGGCTGAAGAAGCCCAGCAGCAACGCTCGTAAGAATAGTGTGTCACAGAGATCATTTTAAGGCCGTTATTGATTAGTGGAAGATGAATGTGTCTTTTAATGGTATTCTTTGGTGTATCATTGATCTTCATAGAGCCCTACCAAGCTGCCTTCAGGTGCTTCACTGAGAGTGCCATACGTCATAGCCTGTAGCTGTGCGGTGATAAATTACACAGCACCGATCTGCTGCCGCCGAGTGCTTCCCTCTCCCTTCAGGCTCTTAAGCAAAAGCCTGCTTGCCGTGCTAGTCAGTAAGCAGGCTCCCGCTGAAATTCACTTACCCAGAGCTTTTCTTTGTATTCTTAAATCTTTGCTAGGACCAATTAATCTGCTGCGATAACTGAGTCAAGCTTCTGCAATTTAGTTAGAAAGTAGCAGGAAAGCAGCTCGCCCCTCCTGTGGAATTAGTTGCTTGGAAGTTACTCCTTCTGCTTATGTTTGTTCTCACGCGGGCAGGTCATGCTGCAAAACAAACACTGAGGTTACAGCTGCATTGATCAGCTGGACTGACCAGGCCAGGTTTGCTGTATCGAGCTGACCGCTCACGGTGAGAAGGGAGAGGCTGTGACGCTGGAGGCAAATCTGAGTGAGAACAGCATCCAGTACTAGAGAGTATGCAAAATCTGCCCAGCAGATCTTAGACATCCATTTCAGAACCTACCATCTTTAAATACAATTTGATTAAAGGACATTTTAAACTTTGTAAACCGTAATTGTTTCTGAACAGTGCTTTCCTTCTATCAGGGGAAGTCTTGTGTTTCATATGGCACAAATAAACATTATGCAGAATGGCTTCGTGAAGACTCCGTATTGCAGGATTAAAATAACGTGAGCATGTGCACTCCTTCTTGTTAAGGCAGCTGGGTAACTCGCACACTGCAATTTAATGCTTCTTTATTTGCAGTAAAAATGCATGCCAGCAGTTTGGTAACCAATATGTTTTGCATTGTTTCGTGCCATGACGTAGAACGAGGCTGTTTCTGGAAATCTTTTTGTTCAGTGTTGTGCATACGTAGAATATTAACTATGCATGTTTTCTGGAGGCAGCTCTTTTAAAGACAAATGTCAGACTTTTTTTTCATAATCTCGGTAGTCTTTATTCTAACACATCAATAAGCCACTGCAAATCGCACAGATACATTTGTTTGCACATATTATGTACCAGTGTTGCTCTGTGACACACTTTTTCATGAGTGAAAGCATTTAGTGTGAATACTTCAATAAAACATTTCTTACATATGAAAGGCAATTAGGTGCGGAGCTCCCAGGAGCATACTACCGAGTCATAGTTAATGACTATGAAAGTATCAAAAAGACATAGATAAAAAGCTTTGGACAGTCTATATTCATACTTCAAGGTAACTTACTGCATTATCGTTAATTATTTTAGGGTAAAAGTGAAATTATGGAAGCACTCACTCAAAAACTTGCACACCTTTCCCTGTTTTAATTTAAAATATGATCAGCAATATTAGGTAAAAAATTGTAATTTTTAATTCTTTAAAGCATTAAGCGTTACCAGTTAATTGATTTTTAAAAAGTAAAAAATGGTTAAACATTTTTCTCATTGCTGAGAAAAGCAGTAATTATGCCACGGTTCGAGTGTGGTTTAAGTGGTTCAGCTCATCTTCAGGTGAGGAGTAATCTCCATAATGACTTTTGGTGGCTGATGGCCAAAGGTGTTGTTAGTGCAATAAGGTGTAATCATTCTTCGGGTGGTTGAAGGTGTTAGGCACTGGCATGGTGGAGCAGAAGTGTCAGTGTTGGTTCCTCACCGGCTGTGGGTACGCTGCGGGATTACCCTAACAGTGTCTGGTAGAGGCTTGAATCTGATGAAGACATCACAATCCCAGCTTTATTTATTTATTTTCATAGAAAGCTTTTTATCTGTCTCTCAAACCCAGTGAGAAAAACTGCGGAAGTAGGGAGCTGAGTTTGACTGGTGGAGAACCTTGGCATTTACTTCCAACCAGCCTTAAAAATATGCCCGAGAGATGGGGACGGTGGCATCCTCTTTCCAGATGTCTGTGCTGACACTTGCCAGCCTGGCCTCATGCCACCCCGGTCTGATGCCATTCCAGCAAAGGGGTGAACAAGAGCGGCCGTCTTCGCTGCCTTTGGCCGTCAGGATTTCAGCTGGGCACAGGAAGGACTGTCATCACTTCTGCTCCGTGCCTGGAGCACCTCCTGCCCTCCTTCTGCCCTGACCTTGGGGGCTGCAGGGCTGCTTCTCTCACTCCTCGCTCTCCCAGCTGCTATTGCCCAGCATTTTTTCCCTTTTTCAAATCCATTCTTCCAGAGGCACAACGACCATCACTGGCTCAGCTCTGGCCAGCAGCAGGTCCCTCTGGAGTTGGCTCTGATCTGCCATGGGGAAGCTGCTGGGCTCTGCTCACAGAGGCCACCCCTGCAGCCCCCCTGCTACCAAGCCCTTGCCACATAAACCCAATACACCTGCGAACAACCTAGAGGTATCTTCAGATTTAAAATAATGCTGGCAAACAGGTTTTCCCCCACTTACAAAATACTTTGTAACTGCTACAGTCAGGCCTCTCTCTTCTGAACTAGTATCATGTTCTTCTATAAAGATTTGTTTTTCAAGAATTCTTCAACAATTCACTCTGGTACATAAGTCTTTCCCAGTGATATGTTTATTAATCTTAGATGTACTGCATCTCTCCAGGTGGGCAAGTTAGATATATTTGCATTATCAATCTAATCTAAAGCCTTCTGACATAACCAGAATATCTGAGTGTCCCCCCCAAGTATTTCAAAGCAAAAATATTCTATTTCCTATATGAAATTCCTATATAATTCTGTAGATGGAACAGTGTGATGGGTTTTTGTACATTGCTGTTTTTCCTGGGCTTCCATCTGTAAATGAGATGTAGAGCTGTGTTAAATTTCTGCAGTTTGGCATGCGTCTCGTGATTCTTGTTCCTTACAAAGTAAGTAAGTAGAAAAATAAAAAGATCCCTAGCCCAGTCCAGGTATGGTTCTTACATCCAGTTTGCCCCCGCGCTCATAAGCTTCCTCCTGTTAGGTGACAGTTTAATTATCCTAACGGGCAGTTGTGATTGTGGAGTGCAAGGTAGCTTGTCAGGTATCCAGCCTGATCCCACATGCCTTAGAGGGAAATGCAAATGTTCACTGTCACGTCAGAAAGTCTGAATTATGCTGCACGCCAAATGGCTTGCCAGGGCAGAGGACATGCCTAAGGGGCTGTTCCATCGTATCCTCTTACTTCTTAGTCTCGTGCCTTCTCTCTGTTTTACAGCAGGGGAAAGCAGAGCTTCTTACCTGCAGCAGAGCTGCATGAGCCTGGCCCAGAGGCTGCACATATGGGAAGGAGCCGAGAGGACAGGTAGGCAGCAGAGTGCTGTGTGCCAGTCTCCAGTGGTACTTGGTGCCCTTGGCTTCGGCATCTGCTCAAGGGTCCAGAAGTCCTGATCTGCTGGTAAATCTGCTGAATTAAGGAATGGTGCCTTCCTTGGGCACTACTGCAAATTTCAGAATTCTTGAGGGTGCTGCCTATTCTCTTCTGGCCTCAGTCTTACTTGAATTTTGCTTTTGCAGCACCGACAGCATCCTTGGCAATGGCAGAAGCCAGTCTTTCAGAGGTCCAGCAGAATGTATTTTCCTGAGCTGTGGAAAAAAAGGAGATGTTTCATCTCATTGAAAGCATTCAGCATGAGAGCTGACAAAAAAGAAAAATAAATAAATAAAAAGCCAAAGTCCCAGCAGGACTTCTTGTGCCCAATTCCCAAACAAGACAGTTCAGAAAGCAACAGAAGAGGCAGGCTGAGCATTCAAAAGCGGTTTGTGAATCTTATAAAAGGTGGTAATTTCTGTAGTTACAATAATACTACAAAGTGTTTTATGGCAGAAGGTAGATGTTGGCTGATCTGAGAGCTTGTTGGGACAAGTATCATTGACATCTTTTTGGTTGCACAGCAAGACCAGCAGGGAACCTCAGAAAATCTATCCCTGACTCCTCAAAACTGCAGAACTCCAACCAGGATGTAGGAAATCATCTCGCAGCACTGCAGAAGTCTCAGAGCACTCGCTCAGTCTCCTCCGTGCTGTTTCTCTCAGTCACCGAAACACGAGGTGGATGTTTTCCCCGTTCTCCTTCTGGCATGGTTCTTGGCAGGCTGCAGGGCCATACTGGACGTGGGTGAACCCCGCGCATGGGTGGATATTTCTGCGCAGTGAGAGGTGGTGTCTTCTGGGGACAGCTCGGTTTGCATGCCTGTCTTCGGAGGCATTTGTGATCTGCAGGGGTGCTGTGCTGAGTTCCTCCAACAGCAGATGTGAGCGTGTTGCTTTGCTTTTCAGTGACTCGCTTGGGTAAAAATCTTTCACGTCCAAGTACTTCTGAGTCAGCCTGCACTTCTTTCATCAGCAGCAGTCAGGTTCATTCTTCCTTTTAATTCTTTTTTCCGCGTCAGTCTCTGCCCAGGGCCAACTTCCACCTCTGTGGCAGGTGGAATGGCAGAAACCCCACCTGTTCCAGAGTGCCTGCGGCAGGCAGGGGGGCAGGAAGACTGTCCCTCACTCATCTAGGGGTGTATTTTTCGATGTCCTCACTGCTCGTTTTTGGGACATTTTCCAAAAAAGCTCAGCTTTCACACAGGTTTACAAAAGACTTTGCACTTGCTGCTGCTAATACTTTGCAGCAGCAAAAGGAGAAGGTCTCAGGGACCACCAGGGCTGGACTCCTGCAGTGTGCAGGGGCACAGAGCTCTATAGGACAAGAAACAAAAGCCTTTTTTCCAACGAGAAAGGGTGATCTGACCACACGAGAGGGATGCTACATTTTATGTGCAGCCATATAGCACTTGTACAGCACTTGTCTGTGTAAATGCTTGGCCTCAGAGGTTGTTTTAGGGACAGCAAGAGGTGGAGGCTGAGGGTAGCCACAAACCTCCTCCCTGGTCAGAAGCATTGTCCTCGAGGAGCACAAAATCTATCAAGGTGGTGACCATGCGGACTTCTCACTGTAAGGCACTAATTTTATCTTATATAAGGCTGGGATTCAATTGTTTAGCAATGCAGCCAGTTTTTTCCTGTCTGCTTACAGATTAAATGTGCACACAAAAAGGGCTTGAGTTGAAACAAACTTTTCAGAGTTAGAAGTGCGGAGGGAATAGGACAGCTGGTCAGTTTTCTCCCCTGTCTGTGGTGAACAAAAATCATGGGGCAAGGAAGGGAAATAGCTAATGCCAGCTCTGCTGTCTCAGCCAGCAGCCTGCAAAGCAGACTGTTAGCTAAGCTCCTAAGCTTTTCTTCTGGCATTATATAAAAACATACCGGTGTGGCTGAGAATTGCTAACATCCAGTTGTGTGGCCTCTGCATACCTGCAATGAAAGGGAACGGAATAAAAGGAGATACATCACTTATCTTTGTGATTTTATCAGGAAAAAGTGCAAGCAGGTGTTCATGCTGACATATTCTGGTCTATGACCTTTAGTTTAAAGGATTTACTTTGCATTATTCCTTGCTTTACAGCTTTAAAGACATAGTAATGAGGTACTCTCTGTGCATCCTCCTACTCAGAGAAGCTATATTGAGAAGTACAGCTGCAGCCAGCGGGGTGTTAATCACCACTTACCGACAGTCAGGACTAACACAGGCAATTGGAGAGTGTGGTAATTTTCTATAGCACGTCTGCTCTCACCATCCTGTCTTCCATTAATAGGGTACCGTTTGAAATGCTCCAGCATTAGCTATTTTACCGTGGAGAATAGATTTATGTAAACAAACATTATTCTGGGGTGAAATTAGCCAAGGTATTAAATTGATAAACATGACGGCGAGCAGTGCCAATGACAAGAGTGCCGGAGAAATACGGCAGTCTGCTGTGAAACACGGGATGCCTCCCCCAGCCTGCGACGGTGGAGTTGGTGAGTTGTGGGCTGTTAATGTTAACACGATACTTCCCTGCTCTCCATCAAGTTGAAAAGGGATTTACTGTCTTCCTGCCTCTTGTTTCTGGCCTTGACAGCAGGGAGTTTTAGTGTCTAAGTGTCACTTTGAACAACTATCATTAGAACGGTGATTATTCAAGATAATAATTAAATCCTTGTACCAGGATCCCATCATAGTGTCGTCTCCTGCAAATTATGTCATCCTTTGGCTCCTCACCATTTCTCCCTGGTTCAGTTTTAAAAAGTGTTTTATTTTAAAAAGCTTCCATTTGGGACCCCATTACAAGCACAAAGGACTGTATTAATTTTGGAGCTCTATTACCTTTTCCAGTATTACTCAAAATTTAGATTGTCTTGAATACCAGGGGACCAGCATGATGGATCCAAGTGACTAATCACACTAGGATAAGAGGTTATTACATCCCAAAGAATTATGTGTCTCATAAAATATTATTAAAACTTAATGTGTTTGATTTTTCTCTTAGAATTATTCAAACAATTTTAGAATCACTGGGTAGCTGACAGTTTGCAAGAGGGTAATCAGAAAATATTCCAAGGAAAACACAAAAGCATAGCTTTTGGATTGTTTCATTACGTGTTATTTTACATTTGTTGTGACTTTTAAACTTAATTATCTCAAAGGGTGGATAGTGGCGCACTCACTGATTTGCCAGACATCATAATATTAAAGTATAATGACTCATGGTGGATTATATGCATCTAGATATTTTCAGTGTTATTGCTTGCCTCTTAAAATATTTAAGTCCAGAGCATGGATTGACACAGGCTGACTTTGTTTTAAAAGCTCTTTAATAGGAAGAAAAATCCCCATTTTAAAAGAAGCAAGAAAAGGAGCTTCAAGCCTCTCATGATGGTACTCTGGCTTTTTCTAGCTTCCTCTCGTCTTCAGGAGCTAGATGGCTACATATATCAAAAACACCTCCCATATCCAATTCAATGAACATTTGTTTCTCAAGAAAAAGTGAAGTCTAAGGGAAATTTGACAAGTGATTTTTCCTTTCTGATGATTTCATTATTTGCATGTGTACTGGGTGTTCCAGTTTTCAGAGACTGCTCTTAATCTTTTTATGATGAAGTCTTTTGATTTGCAAATTGGAAATTGGAGAAAAATAACCAATCAACCTGAAGCCGTTAGCAGGCTCCTTCTCTACAGTTTTGTCGTTAATGGGCAGAGAGAAATAGGTTAGGCAAGTTAAATTTTCTTCTGTGTTTTAAACTTGACATGTAAATTTATCAGATGTGATAGGACACAGCAAGCAGTATGAACACAAAGAGATGGCTGCTTGACTTCATGCCAGTCTATGAACGGTGCAAAGAAAATATGCTGCCTATGAATATTCAGTATTTATTCATCTACTGTCTCTTCTTTAGTCAGAAAATTCTGAAGTAGGAGCAGCTTTTTTTGTCCATAACTAGTTGATGGTTTGATTCTGGAAAGACCAGCTGATGGGTCAGGAGTGGCCAGAGACATGGGGGAATCTGATGCAGTTTTTCTCTCTCCCTCAGGCAGCTTGTGTGACTTTGAGATTACTTAATCTCCTTCTCTAAAGGCAAAGACGATAATATATCCCTACTTGGATGTGATGACACATCCATTCCTTGGGCTTGAAGCACTGTGATGGCTGGATGCATACAGATATCCAGATAGGTCGAGCATGGGGATCGATTTTAGCAGCGTGCGGTGCACCACTAGCAACTGCTGTTGAGTCTGTAGGTGTTGCTTCCTCCTACAGAACATTTCCTCCATTTGCTCCTGCTTTAATCCCTTTCCCTTTCACCAGAGCTAGCGTCCATGCTGTGATTGAAGTAATTAATGTCAATCATTCGGTGGACAGAAAGGGTGGCGTACGTAAGACCCAAGGGGAATTTTAGTTGCACAGACCTTCAGCAGCAGCAGATTCCTCGCTGCTAGCCGAATGTTGGTGCTTGGGAATAGGCAGGTAAAAACAGATCCAGAGGACAGATAAAAGACTACTTTTACTGCAGGCGAAGGATATGACAGTTTAAAGCAATAGCTTTCTGGTTTGTGTAACAACCCTGCCATATTTGAGATGCTTATGGAAAAGGTATTGCTTTGGCTTGCCTCTCAGCCGGCAAGTTCTTGGCTCCCTTACACTTACAGTTTACAGCTTGATGTGGAACTGAATCTGAAAAATCAAGAAAGCTATTTTTAGAGAGAGCGATGAATACCACTGAATGAGGATGGGATTTCCTCTGACAGAGTAACATCCAAGCCAGAAAAGAGCTGACCCACCTCCTCTAAACAAACTCCGATGTTCAGGTTTGTCCGAGGTCCATGCAGAAGGCCCACTCTTGCATTTGCCAGCATCACAAACCCTTTTTATCAGCCGAGTGAGAAAGAGAAGCTGCTCCAGACTGTATTTGGGTGTTCGCAGCATTTAAAGTCTGTCTGATCACTCCTGCACCAGCTTAACCGTGCTCCGCAGCCCACTTTGAACTAAGTGTGGATACTGTTGGCTATGGGTCAGGCTCACTGTTTGCAGGAGAATTCATAACTGGTGCTAGCGTGCAGCTTGTGGTAGGGAAGGGCTGCACGCCGCTGAGATAAATTATGGTACCAGCAGGCAGGAGCTGATGCCAGCGATTAAACCCATCACATTTTTTCACCACTTTTCAGATAAAAATAAGACTGATTTTTGCATGCGGAAATCTGACGAGGAATAATAAAAGGAAATACAGAAATAAATCCACTTTTTTGTGTTTCGTTCCACTCCTTATACTCCCTTAAGATATTTCCGAGGCAGTGTATGCTCTGTTGAGCAGCACTGTTGTTTGGCAGGTGTCACCAGGTGGCACTGCTTTCAAAATGTCATTGTGCACTAGGAAACACAGAGATTGGCATCTCTTTCCTGCTGACATTTTAATACACCTTTCTGATGAGGGCATCGCTATGTGAGCGGCCAGAGAGTTTGCTATCTGCCAATATCTTTGATTGAAGTTGCTCCCTAGGAGCAGGGCACTGGGGTTCGGCTGAGTGTCTTGAAAGAAGGGATCGCCTCATGTTATTTATGACAATCTCTGCTTCAGGATGAGTTTCTAAATGTAAATTACTCGACTTGCCTTTAGAGTATATCCACTCTGATTTCTCCTCCACTGAGGAGCCAGTCTGCAGGACGCTGACATCTGCTAGCATTCAGAAAAGAAGCAACACATGTTCCTAGAAGTTAAAAATGGAAGAGACATATTGCATTTTCTAACATTGTTTTTCTCTCTGCCTGGGCTTGTTTGTTCCCTGTGCTCTAAGTCTGGCTATGCTTAGTACAACTCCAAGCAACTTAACTTAGTGCAGTTGTCATAATTTCTCAAATAAAACAGTGCCTCCACCATCCAGGTATCTGTTCTTCTGTTTAATTTACATTTTTTTGTTTGTTTTGTTTGTTAATTATTATTGCCATGTCTTTCCTTACTGTTTAGCCATTTACTTTTCCCTAATTGATTTCTGCCCCTGCTTTTTTTGCATGCTTTAAATTACATAAGGTCCCCATCCTACAGCTGTTGGCATTAAGGGATGTGGTTCTTCACCTCTTCTCAGCACTGGTGGGACCACATCTGGTGACAGCACACCTGAAAGGTCCACAAAGATGACGAAAGGGCAGAAGCACTGGACATGTGAGGAGAAGATAAGCAGGATGGGACTGTTTGGCCTGGAGCAGAGAAGGCTCGGGGGGATCTTATGAATACATATAAATACCTGCTGTGAGGAAGGTAGAGAGGACAGAACCATGGTCTCCTCATTGGAGCCCAGCATTAGGAAAAGAGGCTGTGTGAACAAACTGAAATACAGGAAACAGCAATTAAACATAAGGGGAAAAAAAATACTGTGAAGGTGACCAAACAATGGAATAGGTTGCCCACAAACTTTTTATTAAATTCTCAAAGTACCTTTATATTGTTTATATAGGTCATATAATTTTGGCACCTTCTAAGTTACTACCATCGTCACAATTAATTAGTGCACTTGGTATCTTTTCACTAGAAGTATTTAAATGTAGTATATTACACTAGATAACATTGCATCCAACAGCATCGATCAAAGTAGCATCCATTATAAATTTCTCCTTGCAGCATTTCCAAACTCGGCATTAATTTCTGTTTGTTTGTTTTCCCCATCATTTAATTACCAGGCCTGTGTGACTGGAATCACTGGAAGTACATGCTGCACAATTCCAGAAGTCAGCCTTCTTGAACTGCAATCCAGATACAGGTTTAAAAGCCTAATTTCCACCTCCTGTTTCTAAAAACCTTGGTGTCTGAGTTGACAATTGATGAGCAAAATTGCTATCACTTGTCAAGCCGTAAGCTCAGAAAACCAGTCACTGCATTCCGTACTGAAAACCCTCAGAGTTTGTTGTTTCTTATCAGAAACAGAAGGGACTAAGTAGCCCCACACCTACCATGCATATTCCAAACTGCATCATAATTTCATTTGCCATGTGACAGCAATGAACAGGTCTTGGCAAAAGCTAGACATAAATAAAAAGTTTATAAATGGATTGGACCATCATTTATTTTAAATGATATGGCAATAAACCAATAACTCAATGGATCACTGAGCAGCTACACTTACAAAGCCGGAGAACTCAGTACAACAGCGAAACAGGACAAGCAGCATTCAATTTTTTAAATACCACCTTATAAAAGAAGTGATGCAATGATACTGTTTTCCCAATAATGAAAGGCAAGTCACCTGGGGACAATGACTTTGCTATCTGGTTATTAAAGAATATTACTGATTGCCACATTGCTCACCAATAGTTAAAAAGAAAGGATTGCCTACCAAGTGCAAGCAGTTGAGTACTCGGTGTGATGACCTGTCAGTCACTGAGTTGCATTTAATCTAACCTCAACTGATAACAAGAATGTGGTGATAGTGGTGGCAGCAGGGGTTTGCAAACAAAAATGATTATTGATTATAACTACTTCCCTTGCAACTTGGACGGTGACGCCACCACCTCCCTGGGCAACCCGTTCCAATGCCTGACTGCTCTTTCTGAGAAGAAATGTCTCCTCATTTCCAACCTGAACCTCCCCTGGCACAACTTGAGGCCATTACCTCAAGTCCTATCGCTAGTTATCTGCAAGAAGAGGCCGACCCCCAGCTCCCCACACCTTCCTTTCAGGTAGCTGTAGAGAGCAATAAGGTCTCGCCTGAGCCTTCTCTTCTCCAGACTAAACAACACCAGTTCGCTCAGCCCCTCCTCACAGGACTTGTGCTCCAGGCCCTTCACCAGCTTTGTAGCCCTGCTCTGGACACGCTCCAGGGCCTCGATGTCCTTCCTGTAGTGAGGGGCCCAAAACTGAACACAGTACTCAAGATGCGGCCTCACCAGAGCAGAGCACAGGGGGACGATCACCACCCTGGCCCTGCTGGCTACACTGTTCCTGATACAAGCCAGGATGCTGTTGGCCTTCTTGGCCACCTGGGCACACTGCTGGCTCACATTGAGGCGAGCATCAATAAGCACCCCCACATCCTTTACCTCTGCACAGCTTTCCAGCCACTCTCCCCCAAGCCTGTAGCTCTGCATGGGGTTGTTGTGACCAAAGTGCAGGACCCAGCACTTAGCCATGTTGAACCTCATCCCACTGGCCTCTCTGCCCAGCGACCCATCCTGTCCAGGTCCCTCTGCAGGGCCTTCCTACCCTCCGGCAGATCGACACGTCCCCCCAGATTGATGTCATCTATAAAATAGATCAGGAATGGGGGAGGCTAACATTACTGAGAGAGCTCAGAATATATGAGTTTGGATACCTGTAGCAGTTATGTGTTTTCCCTCTAAGATAAATCTTCCCATTTTCACTGCCAAATTCCCAAGCGGAAGGTTTTTATCTGCATAATTAAATTATAATAAAATGTCAAAAGGGTAAGGAAAACTAGACACAGCTGTTCTTAAACCACTGAAATCTGTGCTATACTATAATGTACTGGGAGAGTGCATTTCCATGGCTTACAGAACAAAGGCATTTAAGCCATAAACAGTTCACAGAGACCAGTTATTTCAGTGCTCCACAGTGAAACACACACATGGCAGTTCTGATGACACAACTGGAAGCAGTGAGAGGCACTTTGGCTAACAGTCTATAGGGCAGGACAACAGTTAGTAAGGAGGGATCTCACACAAATCAGTGTTTTGGTTTACTGAAGGTTCAAGAAAAAAAGAGACATTTAAGAGTGCCCTACATCAAAGGAAATACAAGAAAGCAAAGATTTTATGGATTTACTAGCACCAAAGGTTATCTGAAAAAAAATTACTAGTCATTGAAAAAGGGGAAATCAAACATCAGATATAATTTGTTTATAATAATTGATATGTTATACCACAGAGAGTCATATGATTGTATTTTGGTTACATTTCCATATTTTAAAGATAGGAAACATCCATTTTATCTGAAAAGTTAAGCTGAGAGTCTCTCTCTTTTGAGCAGGCTGGTTTGTCCTCTCCTGGAGGACCCTAGCACAGTGTTGCTGTTTGTTGAGTAAGGGACGTGAAGCCCCACTGGATTTACCTGGCCTTTCAACCCTTGCAAGCATTCAGACAGAAGTCAGGCTCCCAAATCCTTCAACTTTCTGTCCCTGTCAGATGTGGTGTCTCCTTCTCACAGAGTCTCGTGGTCAGAAGCAGTCAGGTTTCAAACACAAACAAATGCAAAACATCTCCAGAACTGAAGCAATATTGCAATAATTATTTGCTTCCCCATATTTACATCATTTATTTGTGCTTTAACTGAATAAATCCTTGTCAGATAAAATAAAACTGTAATTGCTTTAATTCAGAGCATGTACAGTCCACCTATTATCCAGCTAATTTACTGTGCTCACATCTCTCTCGCTGCATAATGAATTAGATAACTTTTTTAAATTTACAGAAATAATTAAAGTCTTGGTTCAGCAAGGCACTTAAAGCCTTAAAGTCTTTATTCAGCAAAGCAGAGAAGCCCGTCTTTAACTTTGCATAAGTTGGCGATAGTGACAGATATCCAACTGGTCACTCAGATTATCTCATCAAATTGCTATTTTTGTCTTCAAGCAACTCAGCTTGCAAAGTTGTGCTCATCATTTCTAAGTATAAAGTGGTAGACTGATTTTAAGATCAACTTTTCTGTGTAGCCTAGATATAATTATTTTTAAAGGATGTTAATATTACTTGTTGCTAGACTGATAATATAGTGGCCCATGTCTTCTTGTTAGAAAAAATAGTAGTTTTCTGTATGTATTAAATACTCCTTTTGCATTAGGTATGTGTTTGTTTGTTTTTCTGTATCAACTATTTGGAGACAGTCCTTGCACTCAATAATATATTTTTTTGATAAGAAATATATGGACAAAAATAAGCCATGCCATATGAACAACTTTCTTCTAATTGTCCATTACCCATGTCTTAGTTATTCCTACTGACTGCCACTTAAGTGATGAGTCTGAAAACACATTACTGTCTTATTAACATCAATCAGTGCCTTAGTTAGATTCGTACTGTGTGGAAGATGCAATGAAAAATAAGAGACAGCCATCTCCAAACAAAACATGAGAGACAACAGAACATTTAGTAGCAATGGTAGTTGTATACCAGTAGCCATTTCATCTTCCTGGGCTGTGCACACTTGTAATCAGTAAAGACAGCAAGACTGTAATGTAGATTACTAAATCCTCAGGATGCTAATGTTTTAACATCTAGTTGCTCAAGTTCAGGTTTCCAGTTGGAACTGAAAAAAGGTGGCCTGATTACCAGCAGCGTCAGTATTAATGAGGAATTCAGCAGTCTGAGGCCTCAGGTTCTAAGGAGTGAGTACCAAGCCTTGCTTCGGGAGCTGTGCAGCACACAACACCTACAGGTATAAGTGTGTGCCACACAAAACAGTAGGCACAGCTGCTTCTGTAACAGCTGCTGGTGCTGTGTAGGAAGTGAGAGATGTTTATTTATTTTCTTCCACTGCCTGAGGGGTTCAAGCTTGCCTCTCCTGTTGCCCACAAGGCTGTTGTAGCTCTGTGGCTCCTGCTTCTTTGAGCAAGGAATGTGTCCACAGTCCTTGGTGTGATGCTGTTTCGTTTTCGTACCCAAAGGCATCAAGATTCAATGGGCAAAAGTATGAGAGTATGACTACTTCATAGGCAGTGAATTCTGCTCCAAAAGACCAGGCAGAAGATATAAATAATGATAATAAATGATGTCCTGGCTACCTCCGTGAAACATCTGCATTAGAACCCTCACTGAAGGAGGGAGAGCAACACACAGCACTGCTTCCTCTTGCATTGCTTTTCCCAATTTGCCAAAAGTTTATCCTTAGGTCTTTTGTTGTTATTACAGGTTTTAAATAGGAGTTGTAGGAAACAGCATGCATAAATAAATAAATAAAGACAAAAAAAAAAAAATCAACAACAATGACAAAAAGTCACCCGCACCATGTACAATATATTGCAAGGATGGTAATGATAGTAATGGTCATAAGGAAATGTAAAATTCTGTAGTCTGAGCCGAGTCTGTGTGACATGCCGTAAATAAAACATTGAACTACGTGCATTAAGATGATGATAAAAAGAAATATTGAACAGCCATCTCACTTGCTGAGCACTGCCTGTTCTGTGCTCTGAACAAAGCAGGGGTCCTGTGGAAAAATAATAATTTTTATTGCAACTAAATATGGTGTCGTAATGGCAAAATAAAGCTGCACAAATAATGTTATTTCTGTCATTTTCTAACTCTGAGGACAATATTTCGGCTTGTAATAGAGGCTTTTATGCATTTATTTTCTCACGGAAGTACCAGAGTATTGTTATTAGATATGTTGCACTCCTTTAAATTTTATGTGTGATATTCAACATTTAGGAAATTTAATATTTCAGTTGTGTCATTTACTTAGTTGTAGTACACTAGAACAAGGAAATGTTTACTGCATGGAAAGAATTGCATAGCCCGAGGTAGGACAGGCATACAGAAGTGTGCAGGGCAGCAAAGCTGAGCAGATTGTCCTGGTGTGGGTGTATATTCAGAGGAAACTCCTGCAGAGGTAACAGGTTGGAGTTCAAGGCTGTAGTTTGACAATAGGATTGAACTGGCTTTAGATCTCTTTGTACTTGCTCAAAAGTGATGTAAACAACTGATGCAAAGTACTGCTCCAGCATGAACTCACTTTACCAATTCAGAATGTTCAGGAAAAGTTGATACATTATTTTTGTGCCAGAAGACTTTACGCTGGGATTAGTATTTTCACTCTCTGTAGCCCTTGTGCCCAACCAATGTGTCCTTTCACTTCTGGCATATGTAAAAGCATAAAAACAGTGGAGGCACCATGTCATGTACTCTGGCCAGTCTGACAGAAACACGGCCATATGCTCACATTTGCTATGGGTTGTGTTTGTGTTGCCAGGCCAACTATCCACACACAGCCCTGATATTAAATGTGGTGGAAGGGGTGAGCCATTTTTCAGCCTACCTGAAGATCTCAGCTGCCCTTTCTGCACTGTGGCCTGAACGGGATGCTCCTCTCCTTTGTGCTGGACATCTGTGCTCAGTTCCTGCATCCAGTCTGTTTCTGTGGTTCATTTCTCTCCGAGCTGACATGCTGTTTGATGTTGCCTCCTACCAAACAGCGGTAATAATATATTTTCTGATAGTCTTTTTGTAAATGAATGAAAAGCGTTCATTTTTACAAGTGATAGAGAACTGCAATTTGTGACGCCCGCATTTCAAGATCTAGTTTTAAGAAAACAAAAAACACATTTCTTATTGTAGGTGAGAGAACATTTTCTATGGCAAGAATGACATCCAAAGTCTTCTTTATACTTATGAATAAAACTGTAGAGACCCTTTGTCTTATTTATTTGTTTGTATGTTTGTTTTGCTTTTCTTTGAATTAGCTCATCAGCACGTGAAATATTTCTGTCATCACTGTAAATAAAAAAAGGCCTGGCTATGGGGATGGCTTGATAGAATATAGTTGAACAGGGATCACCAAGTTGAATCAGACCAAAGGTCCATCTAGCCTAATTCGTTGTCCCCAACATGACAAGCACATAATGATGATACCCCCTAATATACTCCCTAGTCTAAAAGTTCAAGGCTTGAGAACATCTTGCTTAGTGAAGATGTCTCTCTGTTCAGTACCTCTTGGTGAGTTTGTCCTCCATGAACTAGTCAAGTAGCTCCTTGCAGTCCTTTTTAATATGACTCTTTTTTTTTTTTTTTTTTTTTTTTTTTCCAGTTTTCCTTAGGCCTTTTTTAGAAAGCCAAAGGCACGTTCAGGCTAGATTTGACAGAACAAAGTCCAGTTGCAAAGTTTCAATAATGTAACTGTTACAGGACATCTAGGGTTTGAAGTTACAGTGAGTTTTTGTTGGTGTTGTTGTTTTGTGGGGTTTTAATTTTATTTTATTTTATTTTATTTTATTTTTATTTTTTTTTCCAAAATCATTTCTGGCTCTCAGATTTGTTAAAAAAACCTGAAATTACAGTAATATACCTGCTGCACAGTGAACTGGACTGAGCCATTGGAGAATAAGTCTGCATGTCTGGGATGCAAAAATGGGGTGGCTCCATTTCACTCCAGTTTCAGTGAGCCAAAATTTGAAAATCCCAAGTGGAACAAAGCATCCCATCCAAGAGCTTGTAGAGGGAGGGGCACAAATGAGGGCAACTGCGTGAAACTGGCAGGTGGGGAAGTAGCCATGTGCCTAAACCAACACAGTTCTCACTCCAGTGTTGTATATCTCCAACATGTAGCTATAAGGCCAGACTGAGTAGGCTTAGCATAGTGAGCAGCAGTCATGGCTGCTGTGGGGTAATGTTTTTTGCTCAAGGTTGCAGATTCTGACTGGTTTTTAATGTTCTTCCACACTTTTGAGTGCTCCCTTCTTTTCTCTAAAATAATTTTCCTTGGAAATTCTGCAAGTATGTTTCAGTATAGTGTTGTATTTTTTTCTATGGTTCCTAAGATAGCCATTTGCCTGGAGATGGGGGCATTTCCTATCAGCATTCATTACCTCCACGCTGTTTAGAAGTCGCTGTGGTGCAGTTTCTGTGCTGGGGTGGATGTGTCTCCCATGTGCACGCCATCAGCCTGGCTTTGTGAGCCAGCTGCAGTCCCATATATATATTAATTCAGGCTTCACTCTCTGTGTTACATATGCTTGTGGGTCATTGGTTTGTTCAGTTTGCTCGCAGTTTTACAATAAATGCAGGCATGTTTTGGGATGAAGTAAGAGCATTACTTTGAAGAGTGAAAAAATCAAGAAAACAGCCTCTGTACTCTTCCCCTCTTCCCTCATTGCCTGCTCCGTTACTGTTTGCACAGCATCTGTCATAAACATTTGTTCTCCTTCTTTTGAGAATAAGGGGGCAAAAAGGAAAAGCAATCAAAGCTGTGATGGTCTTTCTGAAACCTGTGCCTTCCCTTCCCACCAGCATCTGCTCTCCCCACAAGGTAGGCTGCAGGCTACCATTAGTCTGTAGATTGGTAGTCTGCTAGTCTGAGGGCTTTGGTCTCCCCCCTGCGGGAAGGGGGAGGTGGATTTCTGGCCTCTGAGCCAGAAATGAGCCAAAATGTCTCGGGGCCTTTGGGGAGAATATGCAGTCTGGTGGCCATTTCCCGCAGCCTTCACCTTTGGGACTGCTGTTGGATGTTAAGTTGAAGAAGAAGGATCATTGCCCATGCCTGCTTACCTCGGTCACTGGAGTTGCCTGGCTGTAGTGTCAGGTTGTTTCCATTAATACTCAGGGAATACTAATGTGGCCCTTCAGCTCGTCCCCTGCTACACCTTTGAGGATTCCTGCTGCTCGTCCAAGGATGATTTCTTGATGATAAAGCCCTGCCTGTGTTAATCATTGTTCCTAGCAGTGAAAGTGCTGTTACTGGAAACAACATGGAAAAATGTCTGAATGTCTGAAGTGAGTTATTTTTAGAGCCGTGGTTTGCATGAGTATGCTTAATGCTGGCAAATTTATTAAGGACATGCAGCAAATTAAAGTGTCATGAATAAAGGTCTATGTGCATGTAAACATCCTTTTCAGCTAGGTAGAGCCATAGCTGAGCTTGAAACATATAGCAGCTGCTGTCTCGAGATGGAGAGAGGAGATGCAGGTGCTAAACAGCATTTAGGAGGAATACTGTGATGTACAGTTTTGCCATATATGAAAAATATTATGATTATTAACAGAAATTTTGCCTTAAGTAAAGTCCATTGAAAAGGAACGTGTGCAAAACAAGCAAACAAATAAACAAATAAAAATCAGGTTTGTTTGCTTCCTTTTCTTTTTTCTTTTTCTTTTTCTTTTTTTGGCTATTTTCACTGGACAGGTAGGACAGGTAGAACATCTTCAGTGCAATGAGATTTCTTTTTGATATGCACAGCTATTAATTTATGTAAAATCATTTAATATTCAGTGTATGTATCAAAAGTAAGATTGACCCTTTCTGTGCAATAAAATCCATTAATTTAAAGATACAGACACTGAAATAATTAAAACTGCAGGGAAATATTCATGATGTTATTATTAACCTGAATTTTGGTTTCCTGTTTGTATCACTGTTGGATTTTATATTGACAATATATTTTGTAATATTTGTAATATTTTGTTATAAAGAAGAAAGCAGTTTATAGAGTCTATAAAGGAAACCTAATGAATGTTTCATATTCAAATGTTTGTGTTACTTAGGATCCATGTCAGCAGCTCTGCTCCTTGTTAACGTGTAATTATCTTTCATAATTCTGTTATCATCCTGTTTTCTTCAGAGCAAGATAAGTTTGTGACCTGGAAAGTACTCTGACTCTTCAAAGGGAAGGGAAGAAATCCTAAACTTGCAAAGACAAAGAACATTACCATTAGGTATTTGTAGCTCTTAGGCTTCATTTCAGATTTTTTTCTCCTGCAGCCTGAATTCATGTTCAGCATCTGCACAGATGTTCATTAATTTCAGTGAAAGCTACATTTGAAAATAAAGTCCTGCACAGTATTCCCCTGGCCTCTAGTTCAGAAAGATGCTAGATCACGTTGAGTCTCAATGTCAAATATCTCTGTAGAGAAAGACTAGGAAGGCTGAGCCATTTGCATATGTGAGGAGGTACAGCAACAGTCTGCTGCACTAATGTGAGAGGAGGATGTTATTTTACAATAATAAAATTGCAAAGATTATAACCCACAGTTCAAGAAAGAAGAAATTCCTCCTTGTTTTTACAGACAGAAGAGAAGAGCGGGAACATCAGCTCAGAGACTGTAGCTGGGTTTTAATAAGGGGTGGATTGCTTCATGGCCCCAAACAACATTTATATATAAATGAGTTGAGATAATAAGGCTAATCAAATGTCATGCTTCAAGTAGTCAGTTCAAGGCCTGAAGGGATTTGGAAGTGCTTTCCCTCCACTGTACAGATGTGCTCCATTGATTAGGATTTGCCCATTCCAGAGGAGGGCTGCTGAGCTAAAGATATCCCTGATGGCTTGCTGCAGACAGTTATTCATATGGCGTCCCATCAGCACCTTGGGTGTTTAATTTTACCTGGGTGCATAAAGTGTTGCAGCAGACTGAATTCTGTCACCAACATTTGTTAAATGTGACCACATCATATGGCAGTATTGCTGAATGATTGTGAAAACTTTGCTTAAAGTTTGCAGATCAATGTGCAGAGATTTACTCGAACGAGTTAGCAGATTGGTGGGTTTGTGCTGTATCAGCAAGGCCAAATTCACATAATTGCCTGCTTGCTAGTTTCCCTGAAAGGTAAAGTATCCCTTACAAAAATTGGAGGTTACATGCCTAGGCTTCTTTATTTCATCTTAGTCCTTTTTTTTTCCTTTCTCAGTGCACAACATTCACAGCTGATAGTACAATGCTCAGCCTGGCACGGGCTTCAGAAGCTTCTTTTGTTGAGATTTGAGGTCAGAAGGAAGAGATGGTCCAATTTCTATCGGGTATGGATGGTAAATAATAATAACCTCACGGAGCCACAATTGAGTTAGGAAGATGAGGCCATATAGAACTGCCTCCGTAAAGCATTGAGAATATTAAGGCAAATAACAAGTTATGCCAAACAAGATTTGTTTTTCGTATCTGTTGGGAGCTGAGAGGGACATGTAAATATGTTTAATGCCATTTGTACCTTATCTGTTGTGCCCAGGGGACGCATTCACACAGAGCTGGAATCATGAGTAGTGCTTACTTGGGGCTCACCCTGCAAATTGCAATAAAGTACGGCCAGCGGGCATCCTGGAGGCTGCCTCCCCATGGCAGTTTGAGCTGGCTCCGTGTGTGTGTGTGCGTGCATGTGTGCACACATGTGAGTGTGTGTGTGTGGGGGGGTGTATGAGGTCCCATTTTAGATGGTTATTAGAGCTAGTATTGGAAAAGCTTTATCAAAGTACATGCTTGACAGGTATGCAGTAGAATCGTACATATAAAATAAATGATTCACTTTCAAATTACAGTTTTTGTTGTATTAAATTCTACAACTAACTAAATTCTAGCTGGCAAAAAAAACTTTGTTCTAAGATACCATGGTATCTGTAGAGAAAAGGTTTATAACAGTTTCTGACAGCATGTAGTGTTTGCTGAGATTTGGGGAAGATAAGAGGGCCCCCTTGTGGAGATTTTATATATATATGGCGGTCTAAACTGATGCAGAAAGAAAAGCCAGGAGGTCAATGGAAGGGGAAGAAGCAATTTTGCTTGTAGCTTTGATTTGTGTTGTTCACAGGAAGCATTTCTGGGATTAATTAGATGTTAACAAGTATTTTGGTTTAAACACAAAGTACAATGTAAAGTGGGAAGTCGGTACTCTGTCTTATAATTATCAAATTTGAATACCCCATTGTCTGCTTACTTAATGTCTTACAGGGGAAAAATAAGGAAAAAACATACCATTAGATCATAAGAGGAGGAATGTTAGGAGAAGCAAAGTTAACATTACATCTTACGCTTTAGTGATTTCCTCAGTTTTTGTGAATTATTTCATTGAATTAATAGGAAAAACTACTCTTATAATGTTTTTATTACTAGAATCACCTGAAACTCTTTAATATCCATATTGTCTTTTTGCCTGCATGATAGGTAGACACATATAGGTCATTTTGTTTACATCATTTGTGATAATCTAGATGTTTTAAAAACTCAGCATGTAGGGCAAGAAAATGGTTATGATGTCTGGATTTTGTGATGATCATTTATAATTTAAGGTCATTATGCTTGATGTCAGAATTAATAAAGACTTGAGGCAAAGCTTAGAGAGAATAAATTGATGTACTTTCAAAGGGATTTCAATTACTGGGCCTTTTTATTGTTAATTACTTTATTAATTGAGCAGAATTACTGTACTGATTCAAAATGTGTTGCAGTGAAAAATCCCACAGAACCTTCATTTGAGCATCCCAGATTTGGATGAGAATGTCTGCAACCAAACTATTAGTTGGAAATTAGAGAGGGAGCCTGGATGCATGCCACTTGTGGCAAAAACTTGGTTTCTGTTGAAGCCAGCTATAGAGGAACATTGGGTGATGTCTGTGCTGCTTGTCTCAACCAGCCAGAGAATAAAATAGAAGAGCAACAGCTCATACAAAATGAGGAAGAGGAGGAAAGTAAACATTGTAGTTAATTTTAACATAAATATTTTTGCTCTGCTACGGGCTCAACAGAATCTGGCTGAACAAATAGAAATATTGGAAGATTTAAGGGTCTGGCTACATTTTATTGTTTGTCTATTTCCCCAGTTTTGTTGTCCGTTTGTATTCTGGAAGGCAGACAAGGCTATTTGTACTTTGGAAATATCCCTGTTTTCAGGGGCTTTGTGAGATTGAATTTTACCAATGAGATGTATTCGTGCAGGCAGATAGGACTTGTGTGATAACAGACCTCACAATTCTGTAACAAGGTGTGTGTGTGTTTTTTTCTTTACAGCCATTATAGAAGACCCTATGCTGTCGCCAAGTGGGCAGGAATTCTATGTCCCCATCTCTTTACATCAGAGCTGGAGCTGAGGGTGGCTGGAGCTCTGTTACCATTAGCACAGGCAGTGCCTCATGCTGGGCAGACTGCTCCCAAAACAGGGATGTTCTCCAGCCTTGCAGGCAGCTGCTGAGGGACTGGGACCTGTCCATGAGGAAGGTTTCGTGCCTTGTTCTGTGTACATAAGGGATACTTTGCTGTGCTAAACCATTACTGATGATTATAGGTATCACACCTGATGGGTCCCTTCCCAATATTGTTTCTGTAACCCCTGGAAGACAAGTTGACAGAACAAGCTCCAGCTGTGGGTCCCTCTTGCTGGACTGTCTCCAGGTTTGCTCTTCTCTTGTCCCTTGCCTGTCATCACCTTTCCTTTCTCTTCCCGGTCCTTGTTTTCTGCTGCCTTTTGAGGCCTGTGGGTCATCCCCATCGCTTGTCTCGCCTGTACTTGTAACATCTCTCTGAGAGAGGCAGGATCAGTGTTTTTTCTCCAAGCTGGGGCTAGAGACAGCTCTAGGAGGAGGCAGTGAGGAAAGCAGTGCAAATACTTCCTTGTTTCCTTTCTGTGTGGTGGCATAGCAAAGGCAGAGATAGGAGAAATCATGTTCTTGAGTAAAGGTGTCACATGTGCCCCAGATTTTCATGGTCCTTATGAGACCTGGCAACGATCTGTGCACAACGGGGGTGAGATAGAATGAGGGCGGCATGAGGAATGGATTCCTCCCTTTCCAATCCTGGCCACAGAGGATTTATTATTCTCTCTGGCACAAAGGTACGCGTGGTCTTGCATACAGTATCTTTAAAAAATCTTGTGGACGTTATTTGTATTTATTGCATTTGAATGGCATGTGCTCACATGCTGTTTCTTACAAGGTGTAGGATTTTTATTATGCATGTGCTTGATAGAATAACCAGATTCTTATTATTTGATTTCAGTGTTGCATTTTATGTTTATATTTATTTCATCAAAGCTCTTGCTACTTTGCTCTTTTTGGCAATTTAAAGAACACTTGGTACAATTGAGCTCGATACAATTTAGGCAAGGAACAAAAATCTCTAGAGGGAACGTCATTAGATTTGTGTTTCATCAAGAAATGATTTACAATTTGTATCAAGGCTGTTTGATGGAAAGTGGCAGATTTGTTTTTCTGTCAAATCGTCTAAGCTGTATATTTCTATTCCAGTCTGCTTCACTCTCAAACAAATTGTCATTTCCCCATCTTAACCTTTCTTTGTGTTCTTACATGCAGCAAAGCTGGAGCCACCATTCTCAGCCTTTGGGCTGAGACACATAAGTACTTAGCCTCTTTCTCTGGTGGGAGATGGCAAATTTACCCTGGGTAAAGTATTTGGTGGAGCAGCATCTGTGCAGTTGTTATACAAGGCAGAAAACATGGGGCTGAGCATAAGAATTTTCTGATGGAGAAGAAGCTGGTAGATGGAAGGTAACGAAATAAGATGTGCTGAAATAGGAACTTTCTGGATATTTTTTTTTCTAAATTAAAGTTATTAATGAATTTCCTCAGGCCTGGTCTTAGCTCTGATCCTATTTCATGTTTTCATTAATGGTGTTGGCACAAAAAGCTTAAGTATGTTAATGGAATTTGCTTAATGACCTTGAGGATTTCAGTAAGAGGTGGAATGAAGTTTGGTAGCACAAAGTACAAGATCACACACTGCAGTCCTGCTGAAATGGATTTCCTCTGCAAACTGAGTGCTTACCAGCTGAAAAGAAATGAGGAATGAACAGACTTCTATATATTAGCCAGTAACATAGTGAGGATGAGTTTCCAGAGTTATGCCCCGCCTCTGCTCCACTCCTCAAAAAAACATGAACAACAAAAATGCACTGTGAAGGTGGTCAGATAATAAATGCATTGCCAGTAGAGATAAGGAAGCATTTATTATACAAAGCATCTGTGAAGCCTCATGTGAAATTTTGCCCAGTTCCTGCTGTGTACAGTGAAATGTGAAGTCATGCAAGGTCAAATAGAAGGAAGGACTGCTTCTGTGGGCAAAAAACAGAACTGACCTCAGGTGTTTCCAGCATGACTTACTTTTGTGAGCCTCATATCAAAAGCTCTCATGGAAAGTTGAAATGCTGGAAAATCCGGGATGCATCTTTGGGTGAAACAATCTGACTAAACGGTTTTGGGGGACTGCAGTTGGCTTACTTCTGGCTTGTCTTACCAGAAAAGACAGCAACAACTAATTCAACTTCATATAATGAAGCCTTTAAAGGCCTTTTCTCCTCCTCTGATGTTCAATTATAAATTATCTTGATGTATTTGCAGGGCTAACCCAAGAAAACTGGATGTAACTGGGCCAGAAACAAGTTTAGTCTGGGAATGAAAATCATGTTCCTAACCATGAGAAGCAACCCAACCAGAGCAATGGAGTGAAAATAGTATTTCAAAATGGGATAGGGTGTTTTATGAAAGGGATAACAGAGTGGTCGCATCTGTACTAGTAGGGAAAGAGACTGATGACCCTGGGAGCCTCCTGTAGCTAAATAAAACAGCAGCCCATGCTTTCCATGTACTCAAGCATTCTTAGCTCTTTATATCCTGGATTTTCTTCACTAGCTTAGCCTAACTTTATGCTCTGTGTTTGAAAATTTGTGCCCAATTCTAAATGCAGCACACAAGAAATTTATGCATTAGTTCAGAAAACTCACACATTCATATTCCATCTATGTGCATTTTCTAAAATACTGGGATTGAAACCATGGGTACATAGATCATTTCATTAGCCTAGGAGCTGTTCAGGACCCAGACTTGATACTTGTGAAGAGAGCTCATTTCTTTAAGGACATGTAGTTTCTGCACTGTCCTCTCCAATTTCAAGAGACTCTATTGAACAAAGTGTCATTGAAATAAATATTCATGAAGTTTCTCAATAATTCAGGCTGTGCTGATTCAGAGTGTTATACCCCTACTTAAAACCATACGCAACAACAGTCTTGTAAACGGCAAAGCACATTCCCTGTACTCCATCTGTGGTAGCTAGGAACGAATAAGGGAGGACAGGTACGATCCTGTTGGCGAGCTGATTCTGTTTTGATGTGTCTTCTGACAGACTGTGCATTTGGTGACAGAAGACTGTGCACAGTCACACAGAACCACTGGCGTGGGAAGGAACCTTGGGAGGTCTTTAACCCAACTCCCTTCTCAGAGCAAGGTCAACACTCAGTGTAAACAGGGCTGCTTGGGGCTCTGTCCAGTTGGGTCCTCAAAACCTCCAAGGTGCACAACTTCTTAAGGCAAAGCTTTCCCAAAACTTAATTATCCTCCTAGTGGAAATTATTTTCCGTGTATCCTCCTCTTTTTCTATTTTGGCCATTATCTCTTATTATCCTGTCATGCATGTCAGTGAAGAACCTGGTTCCACCTTCTCAGTAACCTCCTCTTAGGTACTGGAAGGCTGCTGTTTGGTACCCACCTCATGTCTTAGACGTGTTTAAAATACTTCATTAAAGTCTGCATCTTCATAAATAGATATTCTCTTGTATCAAGAAAAAAAAAGTCTCAACATTCCGACTTTCTTTTGTGCAGAGCAGATCCTGAGATCCATTTTTGCTAATGATATTGAAGGGCTTATGGTAATGTGATATGTAGACAACATGATTACTACTTCTATGGTTATTCACTACTTACAAAATCTGTTGCATATCAAAGATGCATGTAGAAAATCACAGTTCCTAACTTCAAACGCCTACAGTCTTTCAAAAGAAAGTCGTCAGTTCGCATAGTCCCAGGCCACTTGCCTTCATATGTAACATATTTAAGAAGAATAATCTCTATAAATGTGTTACCATTGGTTATTGTACAGATGTACTGCTGGATTTTTAAAGTCTTTATATATATATATATATATGTATATGTATATATATATATATATATGTATATATATATATATATATATTAAAACAAAGCTATTTTCAATTATGCTATCTTATTCTCATATGCTAGCATAGCTTTATGCCATTATTGAATTTGCCCTAGCTTCACTTGAAGGAAAATTAGGCTCCATAGGTGGAAAAAATTCCTGATGTTGTACATGCAGCATCTGTGTTGCCACAGGTTCACTCACTTTCTTATACCCTTTTGGACTACCCTAAATCACTGCTGTTAAAAGTTGTTTGATGTCAGAGAGTGAGTGATCTCTAAAGACATTCTTTGTCATCTGACATTCTTTAATCAGCTGTGGGACACTAATCTTCACATCAGCAGCCATGCAAAAAATAATAAAAAAAATTCAAAGGACTTTAAAGCTTTTCTGATTATTTTTTTCTGATAGCACAGTTATGGAAAGTAATTTTAATTTAAAAAACATTTTTTTTAAAGTGTTTGCAATTTCTAAACAGAAAAAAATCAGGACTTTTATGAGTGCTAAAGCAACAGGTTAACGTAATAGAAACTGAAACTGGTAACAAGTGGTACCTCTCCTAACATGCAGTGAAATGTGAGATGTCACATTTTATAAGTGCTTCCCAGTGCCCAAACACCAAATTTCTCTTGACTGTTAACAGACTGTCATTGCAAGTAACTTCCTGAGCAATTGCCTTTGCTTTCCAGAACCAGAAATATGATACCAGTTGTCTGACTCTAAGCCCTCTTCCCATCTTATCTGTCTCCCTATGGCAGACTGTTTTTTTAACTGCTGTTTTGGAGATGTGTGTGAAATAATACAATACTTAAAACTTCTGTTTATTTGGGGAGTGCTCCAGCTCTTAAAACATGCTTAAAAAGAGATAACGTGACTGGTGTATATATATATATACACACACATATATACATGGTAGGTACAAAAATAACATCATGTAGGTACTCTGTAGTTACTTCTCACTCTCTTCAAAATGTTTCACTACAGGTTAGTTTTCAAGGTTGGCCTGAAGTTCCCACTCTGTGAATACACCTGTGCAGGCAGGGAGTCTTTGACTGCAGGTGTGGGATCCACCTTGCAGACTGAGACTGCATCACTCTCCAGACACCACTTACTGGGTTGAGCAGCTCCCTGTTAGCTTTAGAGTTTGTTTAGACACATAGCATTTGGGTATCTTACTCTGGAAGTAGTGTGCTGTCCCACCTCTGAGTTCTTAATGGTGACTGCTGTCTTAATGACACTTTCGGTAAAGGACACATATAAAGAAACCCATGACAACCTGAAAGGACAGCTGACAGTATTAAGGTCACAAACTTTGGTAGCGGATGTCTTAGAAAAGCACTCTCATCACAGTGGTCTAGCATCTTCTGGCAGATGCTAAGCTTAAGAAACCCATGTGCTGTTGCTACATCATCTTCACAAAAGTCTGCAGGCTGGCCAGTGTCTATCCAGCTTGGTGGATAAGCTGTACAGAGCTTCCTGCAGCCGTACGGACATGCATATACATTGTGTGCTGCTTCATCGCATTTTCTCTGCAGTGAGGTTGTTCAGAAAAAGAAATAAACAGTTTGGTTTCGTTACACGGGGCGGATTATCTGTAAATTAAGCACAGTTTAGATGCAGTGACACTCTGCACAGTAAAGCTGCCGGCCATGAGCTGGTGCATCTGCATTATGCTAGGACGACTTGACCAGTTGGTATCAGCACCAGCCCAACAATGCTACTTCACTTTCTGCTTCTCCCTAATGTCTCTGTTGTATGTTCACATTCCCTAATTATTCACATATTGCATTGCCCATGCTTTTGTTTCACACCCTCCTCTATGCACCATTACCCAGACTGGTGATACTTTGCCTGGAGAGGTAGCTGATCAGTGGTTTACTCTGATATTGCCACTGAGAACATGGGCTTCTGGATAAAACTGGGAAGCACACAGCTTTTGTTCCCACAGTGCAGGTCCTTCCTAACCCTTCATCTTGTCACCACCTCTGTCATTAGCACAACTGCACTGCCAGGATGGCTTTTGCTGGGCATTTCAGAACTTGCCATGGGAGCACGCCCACTTGCAGGACGAAAGCTGCTTACTTCTCATAACAGCTCGGGTCATAAACTTGAACAGGGCTTTTATTTTCCCGGCTACCACAAAGAACCACAATGTGGATGTTTTTATGATGCGCCTGGGCTTTTCAGTCATTTTGGTTCTTTTTTCTTCTGGCCCTTAGCGTCTCACAAAATATTCTGCAGTGACTGCCTTTTCCTCCACCTCAGATATTCCTCCATCCCTCCACCAGCAGCTGTGAGTGTACTCTTCTCCTTTATGAAACTCATCACTCTTTACACACAAGGTCCTGCCTCAGTATTAAAATGAAGAGGGGATAGCTCGCTTTTCCCCCACTCTGAGCCTCCAAAAGTGCTTTGTGAGCCCTCCTTGTGCTGGCTGCTGCACACGAGAGCAAGAGTGCTAGGGAAGATGTCATTCATCCTCTTCCCCAGGAGGCCCTACAGGATGTTTTTGTTCTCAATGCATGGTGATTCTTCACATGTTTAGTAAATCTGCCTCAGCTGGGATGTCTGTTCTGTGGTGATAGAAGAGTCAAAATGCCCTGGTTTGGGATCACCCCCACTAATATGCTCCTCTGAAATGAATTTCTAAATCCAGGCAATACTATTGAAGGATTAATGTAAGATTAGAGTATTTATACTAAGATACCTTATAATGTGAAAGAAATATGTGTTCTTGGGTTATAACTAGAAGCTCATTTTATCTGTTCTATTAATTAAAGTTTTTTATATTTTTTATATATATATTTTTTTATATTTTTTTTCTCCCCTAATGCTAATGAAAAGACTAGATTTCATACCGGTGGGACTAGAGCCTTCTGAATTTCCAGGTGGCTTCTAATTCCAGATTAAATAGTATCATTTCAGATATGGAGCTTCTCAAGCTAATAGAACAGGACAGTGCTACCCTGGTGCTAAGTTTGTGGCTGTGGGCTCTTATGGATTCTCTCTGCAGGCACCTTCTGTGAGCTGCACGCACTAGCTTGACTAGGCTATTGCACGGATTACTAAGTCTGACCACCACAGTGCTTAGCATCCTGTCCAAAAAATCAACCATCCTTAAGTGGCCATTTTGCCACTTGCACTTACTGTGATTTTTCATTCATTGACCACAGCATCTTATGCTGGATTGCCATATGAATTTTTACACACAGAGATGTGGACACATGGACACATGCACATCCATGCTTATATATATGTATGTGTGTGTGTATATATATAAAAATATATAATTTGCATGTTTTTTAATTAATTTGGAAGGTTTTTTTGTAAAATATCTTCTCACTGACATGCCGGCATATTCTGCGTGGTAGTCTTTAAACACTGAGGCTGTCTGTGGCAATAGTTTGAGTAATCAATGATGGAAGCCCATTGAAACAAGCCAAGAAGTCTGTGATGAATTCGTTTTGTCAAACCAGGGAAACAGAAGTTAACACTTAGCTCTTTGCTGAGTATTTTCCCCAGTGGCTACCTGTGGAGTTTAACACAGCCGCATAATCAGGAGCATGCTTGAAGCAAGGAGGTCATTTACACAGACAAGAACAAGCGGACATCTGTATTCAGACTGGCTCAAGCACACTCAATGTGTGACTTGATGCTCTTCTACTGAATAGTGAAGAAAGGGGAAATGGAAGGCGACCTGTCATTTCACTTTTTTTATGAGCTGCTTCTTGTCTTTATTATGAGCTGACTCCTCAGCCATTCCAAGTCTGATTGAAAACTGCATATTATGCATTGGGAGCTCTGAAATGCCGCTCTGTTTAACCCATAAATGTCAACAATTTCCTGAGATAATTTTAATAATTTTCCAACTGAAACAAATGTGCATAACCTATGCATTTTTATTTATATCATTATTCTAGAGACATGACATCCTTTTCACTAAATAATAATAATAATAATAATAGTGGAAGCAGTGCCGTGAGTGGTGGTCTGCATCCGCTATTCATCTGTGTAGCTTTCTAAGTCTCACCCAGGATCAGGTGGAAGAAATCTAACATCTTCCAACCTTAGGTTTGTTAAAGGTGATGGAAAAGGTGATGGAAAGTCGTGAACAGAAGGTTAAATGGAAGCTTGTGAAGAGTGAACGTGGTGTGGATAGCTGCGTTGTTAATGCCTTGGGAACAAAATGTGCATGAGGCTGCTGTTAAAGATTTCCTTCCAGATGAAGAAGCCATTCAGTCTTAACACAAGGAGGCAGCACTCAGCAAGATACGCAAATAAGAAGGAAATCGATCAGGGTTGCAGAGCCAGATTCAGAAGTCAGGTAGTTACAAGGAGAAGTATTAATGGGCAGGTGAAAGTTTCTTTCCCAGTCTGCTCAAGGGAAGCTGCAGAAGTCACACAAAGACACACTCCTCTCATTTCCCTGCATTTGCTTCGTACTCCTGTTTATTGCACATCAAAGGCATTTACATATCCAGGGATGAAATGGAAATGATTGATGCAAAGGAGATATTTTTGTTAATTGCTGTTGCTCTGAGTCATGCCTGAACGGGACTGCTAGGGATGGGTGAGGAAAGACAGAACTGTTATTAGAGGTATAAATAATTGTCGAGAACAACTTTTAAATACATCTGTTACCACATATCAACATCTAAAATTATCCAAAGAGGTGAGAGGCACCGATATAAGGACTAAGCCAATGCTTGGTCTTCATTGAAACAGATGTTGGCAACTGTCCCTGCATTTTTGTCCATTTTTTCCATGTCTGCTGCCTGAATCCTCAATCATTTTCTACAATAGTCCTGTCCGTGCCTGCTGGATGTTACAATAGCAGTGCCTTATACTCAGAGTTTATGGGTGTTTTGAGAGTTTGGCTGCTTTATCTGCACAATACCAGTGAAACGTCCACTTTTTGTTCTATTAGTTGTAAACAATTCTTAATGTGCTCTCATACGTGCAACACAGAGCCAAGGTGAGATGGGCATTCAAACTGAGAAGGGAAAGCCATGCTTGAAGTACATAAAGACAGTGTTTTTCATAGTGGAGCTATACTGCAGAGCACACAGGAGGATTTCTGGTGCTTTCTACTCTGCAGGAGTAGTGAAGAGGTATTTAAGTAATATCTCTCTATGGAATGGTTGCACAGTCCTTTAGTTCTCTGTTGACGTGAGCTGTGTAAATATCTGAAGTGGGTCCAAACGGCCGAAGTACAATTTGATTATGTGTAAGAGGCAGCCAGAAAAACCAAGTCCTGTTTTTTTTTTTTTTTTTGGAAATGTCATCCTTCAGGGTATCATCTGACACTGACAGAAATCATGGCTCCCAATTGCACGTGATAATAAAATATATCTATGGCACTCCCTAGTTTAAATCCCTCCACCTGTCACCTTTTTACTGTGAAATAATTTTTGAAACAACCATTTCCATTAGATAGTAATTCAAGAAATGACCCTGCAGCAGACCATAGTCCATAGTTTGGCCTCATAATCTTATCCCAGAAAGTATATTATATATCCTCTAGCTGAAGAACTCAGAATGAATAAAGACAAAGTGTTCAGCTCTGTTTCCTTTTGCTTTGTCTGACCTGGGGAATATATCTGCATTTTAGGAAAATTTGGGGACACGTCTATCTTAATGACAAAATCAAGGTTTATGGAAAAGCTGTTTACCATCTTGAGTGGTAGAAAATGGGTGATACCTAAAAAGGAGGGTAATGGTCTTGGAGATTGTTAGTAGATTCAAGAATTTTCATTTAACTGGTTATAAGATGCCCCTCACAATATTTACAGGGTAACTTGTCTCAAGCAAGCTTGCCTCCTGCTTATTTGCTTCATCCTTGTCTAGGCTTAAAGAAGAATATTTAGATCAGATTTTTCTTAAGAAATCTTAGGACTCATGATTTATTAATGTATTGTTTGCAGTCAGATGAGTCACACAAGCTCATGAGCTTATTTTTGTACCATTCCGTGTGTTAATTTCAGTCATGAATCTTCTGCTAGTTATTCTAGCTGACAGAAATCATAAGTATTTTGGTTTTGTTTTGTCCTTATGATATCACCCTGTAATTTAGGTTAGTTGTTATTGTATAAAACATTTCCCTGTAAAAAATGCAATCTGTAAAATCCTGTTTGAACCATAGTCAATTGCAGTCCATTTCAGATTGCCATAAATAGATGTACAAATTCAATTCAAGAGCTAAAAGACAAATTGACAATGTGAGTGCTGCAGTTATTTGCTCTATTTCAAATCAATATTTCTTAGTGTCTCTTTTGTATTCTTGACAGGTGAGGTTGAATAATGATAATCTTTATATCAACAAATGCTTTTATACTACATGATTATAACTAATTTCAATCAACCACTTGTCTAAAATTAAGTCACGTGAATGGATTTGGGGCCTCTCATTATCTTCACTCCCACCCATTTAATAACAGGATTCTTAAGTAGGTGGCTCCTGCCAGTCTTCTACATGGCATTATTTTTACACTTGCAGCATCCACATTGTATTGCCCATGCTTCTCATACACTCTGACCAAGTGCTGTATGGATTATCATCTTGTACACGCATGTCTCAGTCCGGAAGGAAAGTGATGAGATTATAGAAATCACTTTTTCCACTTTTCCTGGTAGTACTGTTAGCATTTTAAAGTAGTGGGGAGTACACTTCAGTTAATTGGCTTCTACACAAAGTAACTAGCACTGAACAGTTGATAGGTCAAAGTAACTACTTTTCTCTGATAGCTGTTTATTTCCTTTCATTTCCCTCTTTCTTCCAGTCTACCTCGTGTTTTATTCACATGGCTTATGAAGCTTTAAGCTTTTTACTATCTCAGAAGTAGTCACTTTCAGTACTTACCATATGTAGAAGAAATGAAGGGGGTGGCGGTAGTGGTCACTGGTAATCATTTGACTGGAGAATAAAAAAGGGAAAACCACTGAGTCTTAAAACTGTGTTTAATGATATGTTACAGGAACTTCTATTACATCACGATGCTGAGGGATCCGGTGTCACGATACTTGAGTGAATGGAAGCACGTCCAGAGGGGTGCGACATGGAAAACTTCCCTTCATATGTGTGATGGAAGAAGCCCAACACCAGATGAGCTGCCTACCTGTTACGAGGGTGATGACTGGTCTGGAGTCAGTTTAGAGGAGTTCATGGACTGCAGCTACAACTTAGCCAACAACCGCCAGGTGCGCATGCTGGCAGATCTCAGCCTGGTGGGGTGTTACAATTTGACTTCTATGAACGAGAGCGAGAGGAATATGATTCTTCTCCAAAGCGCCAAGAACAATCTGAAAAACATGGCCTTCTTTGGCCTCACCGAATTTCAGAGGAAAACACAGTATCTCTTCGAGAGGACATTCAACCTGAAGTTCATTTCCCCTTTCACCCAGTTCAACGTTACGCGGGCCTCCAATGTGGACATCGGTGAGGATGTGCGGCAGCGGATAGAGGAGCTGAACTTCTTGGACATGCAGCTGTACGAATACGCCAAGGACCTGTTCTTGCAGCGCTTCCAGTACTCCAAGCAAGAGGAGCATCAGATGAACCGGCTAAAGAGGCGAGAGGAGCGGAGGCTGCTGCGGGAGCAGAGAGCTCACCAGTGGCCAAGGGAAGATGTGGCAGAAGTTGCCGTTACTGAAGATTATAATAGTCAGGTGGCAAGGTGGTGATGCTGCTCAAGCTTGACTAGCCCATAAGAGGATCAGAGAGGCTGATATTTTGTCTGACTTGGCTACCTGAAAATCAGCCAAGGAAGGCCAACCGCTTTGGTAAATAAGACAGCATCTGACAGCTACCCTTCCTTGTCTCAGTTTTTCTTGGTTTCTGTCAGTGAGGATAACTTTTTTTTTTTTTTTTTCTAACTAGGCATTAATAGTGTTAATAAATAGCAGTAGAATAGATTCCTATCCAAACAGACTTCCTGCAAAGCCCTAAGCTATGAGAATGGGTTGAAGAGAGAGCTATATCCATGACATTAACAGATGTAACCTATACAATCTGAGCTACCAAACCTTGTGCAGGCATGAATCAAAACTGAAAAAAAAAAAAAAAATCTGTTTTGGTTCCTCTGTGATGTGAGAGCTGGTTTATTTAATATTGTCCTTTGCAACTGTAGTGTGTAGCTTTCTAGTGGATGAAAAGGAGGTAAACATACTGCCCTTCAAACTTCTACACTCTGTGTTTTCGTTAAGGAAAGAATTTGCTGGGGTGATTAAAAAAGACCTAGGAAATGTGGGATTGGTACAGCGCTTGTTCTTTTCTGTAAGCCCTCGGTCAGAGATGATTTGTAAGTGAGGTGGGGGGTTTAACTTATTTTTCTGCGGACGTTAAGAGTATCATACCCAGCCAGGTAGCAGTCGTCTTTCAGAGTGTGTGTGGCAAAGGGAAAGCCAGAGTGCAAAAACTGAGAAATGAGGTAGGTCCTCATTGAAGCTGGGCACACATTGCCAAGATTACCTGGCTGTCGGCAATGAAATAAGCCTTCACATTCGCAAAAGGTGAAGAGGGGCCCAGCAAACAACAGGGAAGAGGAAAGAGAGAGCAGGAAGAGCTTAAATATTAGTGTGACATTATCCAGATTTGCTTTAAAAGCCTGGAGATATATTGTCTGTGAAAATAGGGAGGTTTATGATATAGTCTGTTAAAGTACATTGATTCCAAGTGAATACAATTTAAATTGGTTTTCTCTCTAACTGTGGTAGTGGCTACAACATAAAAAATATATAAAAAAATCAGCTTTCATTTTTATAGGATAAATAATAGATATGTGGAAAGGCTTGATATTTATTACTCTGTATGAAGATTCTTTGTAAATTTATTGCTTTCATGAAGAGAGATCTGCATCTGTTTTTCTTCCTTGTCTACAAAGATTCAATGGGTTCTTCCTCCACGCAATGTATTCTTAACTGCATCTATTCTGAGATTTTTTCTTGTTTCCATTTGTAGTAGTGGAATTTTAAAAAGAAGGTCCTTTGCATCATAGATCTTTGAGAGATTATTTTTCCTTCTTCTTCTAGCATAAATCTAAAGCATTAGGAGGAAATTTCTCTAAGTGCCTCAACATGGCTGCTAAATCAAGATGCTGAAAGTATATTATTGCATGCATGAATGGCTTTTACCTTACAGATTTGCTAATTAGAGATACTGGAGTACCTGATGTGGATGCACATTTCTCAGTTATTTTCAAAATTCAAGGGTTTTAGCTAGTCATTTTAATGTGTTGCAGAAAAGAAGGCTGATTTTGAAACATTATCCCTTCATTTCCAAAATGTTATTTTTAGTGCATGCTGTATCTTTTTTAGTTCCAACGATGTTATTGCTATTTATCTATGCACAATATCAAAAACATGGTCCTGTTGAGAGTTAATGCATACAATAATATGTTAAACATGGAATATTGTAAAGAATATTAAGAAGAGAAGAAGACTACTGGGACAATGCCTCGTTATCAACGTAGTTTATTAGCAGAGCACTGCTTTACACCAGCGTGCTACTTTTGTGGTAAGCAGGGGTTTGGGGGCTCTAATGCCTGTTCCCTTGGTGGATCACATGCATCTCCTCCCACCTCTGCCTTCAGAAGGGAAAATATGGGACAGCAGATAGCCATTCTCCTGCCTGAATGTGGGATGTCCATCTCAGAGAAGACTCCCCTGACCATTCTGACTGGATCTCCATCTCCTTGAAGAGGTGCTCAGACTCCTCTCTCACATTGAAACACCTGTGTTCAGAGGTTCAAACTGAAACTTTTAAAGTCTAAGATTAAAGCTTGCTCTGCATGTCCTGGCTGTGGGACAGTGGGGTCATTAAAAGCCAGGCTGCACCAGTACTCTTGCATCTTTAGCACAGCACTGGCCCTGGCCCTGCAGAGGGCAGGATCTTACTTGTTGGTCAAACAGGGGTGATGGGGACTCTTGCATGTCCCCATTCCTGGGCCTATTGCTGCATCTCCTCCTGTGCTTCAGATCCCATGGCGAGGGAGGGGATGGGAGCCTGTGGCACCCCATACACCACATCCAGGATTTGTGGGTGCTCTTCTTGTCTCTGTGAGCACAGGGAGCTGAGGGTGCTGGAGGTGACCCTGAAGGGCCCTGCAGGGTGGGCAGGAGTCAGGGCTGCTGCTGGGCCTGTGGGAGAAAAACTGAGTGCATGGGAGGAAAGATGCAAGCTCATATTTGGATTAAGAAGGAGGACAAAGAAGAAAGTAGAATCAGTCCCAGCCCATCTTTTGTTGTAAAGCATCCCTAAGCACCAAAAAGGGTCCCTTTTCTCATGTCCCTTCCTCTTTCCCCAGCAGGCCACCTCTCCACACTGCTCATAGCAACAGGGGCCTCCTTTTTCATTTTGAAAATGCTGCATTATTTTTTCAAGGGAGAGGAGAGAGAGAGCAGAAATTGTTCCCTGCAGCCTCACCAGTTGCTGTAAGTATCAGTTTCAGCTCTCTAAGCACACCAACAGTTCTCCAGACTATTCCTTCTCCATGACACAAAACAAAACCTAATGAGGAAAATCAAAGCAGTCTTTGGGCGGTTTACATTAGCTTTAATAGTTTGGCAATACCTTAATGTGATGCCTAACCTTTTAGTCAGTCATTTCCCAGGAGACAAGATTAGGGTCCTGAAGAGCTGCTAATGTGCTGTAGCATCTATGTTAACAGGATTTGCCTTAATGCTTGGGATTTATTTAAAATTGAAGTTTTTTGTTGTTGTCTTTTTTTTTTTTCTTTCTCCTGGAGCCTGTGTATCACATCACACTGGTTGTGCAGGAGCAGGAAGCAAGCAGCTGGGATTTTGCCATCACCAAACCCACGGTTCCAGCAGCTCCCACCCCAGCTACAGCAGTAGATCTAGCAAACTCCCTTCACTAACGCTGCTGCTGTCCTTAGCAGAAATTCCCAGCACATCAAAAATCACGAAGTTTTGAAATACTTTCAGGCTGACTTCTTCTAAGACACAGGCTTGCAGCTTTTTCCTCTCGGGCACAGCACCCAAAATACCGTAAAGCAAAAGCAGACTAAAAGCAGAATAAAGGTTCACATCTCTGTGATTCCAGATCTTCATTGCTCTGACAGCACGGGCTTCACTGTAATTACAGCATCTCGTTTAAGATCAGAGAGCAGTGTGTTCCTTTTGAAACCTTCATGAGCAGCGATGCTATAGGATTTCTGTCCATCTTCCTGGCATTATTTTGTTGCTTAAACAAGGCAATTTGGCTTCTGCTACTGTGGTGCTGGAACAAATCTCATCCTTTTGTAATGGAGATGTACGTACTAATCTCTCCCATCGCATCTTCAGCACTGGCTGCCTTTTCCAGTTATAATTTGCTGTAGGCTTGGAGCAGACAGAGAAACATGCTGTGTTGTTAAAACTGGTTCCTGGTAATTTGATGTCTAGTCCAAGATCTTGGCCTATTGCCTATGGGCCGTGCTTTATTAAAGAAGGAAAATTTGTCCTCTCTTCCCCAGTCATCAGTGCTAACAATAAAAAGCTTTTTCACCATGGGGAAAAAAAAAAAAAAAAAAAAAAAAAAACAGTTTCTGTTGTTTGGTATCATTCACTGCAGTTGTGTTAACAATGAGGTTGGAATAGCCTTGCTAGGGCTTCTACCCAGTATGTGGCAGTTATCTGCAATTCACTAAAAACAGAAGTAGAGAGCAAAAAACTGAAGGAAGTCAGATCCAGAGCCAAATTCCTAACTTCAGTGTATTCACTCAACAAAACCAAGTGGCAGATCACATCACCCTTCAGTCTGAAAGTGTTTCAGAGTTGACATCCACTACCAGGAGGGTCTTGTTTCCTACACATTTTCAAGAGGCTCAAGTACCAGTAACTGTGAGTGAGTGTGTGTTGCTGGGGACCTTTCTCAAGCTGGCCTTCCTGTTAACACATTTCATTCTGCACTAGTGGGTTCTTGTTTCCCACATCCAGTTCTGTACCAGTACTGAGCACTGATGCTATAAAACCTGTTATCTCACTGGCACTTTTCTCCTCCATTGCTGTTTCTCTGATACACATGAAATTATATATATATATATATATATATTTGTCTGGGATAGAGAATATCTGTTTCCCAGGCTGGTGGAGATTACCCTGTAAGAGGTCCTGGGATGAATAACCACAATTAAATCATTCTGATAGAGTAGATTGCTGTGTCCTCCTTACCCATAGCAAAAGCATACTCAGAAAAGGTACCCAGCTTGTATTGAAACACTTCCTTCAGTTTAGTTCTTGTAATACTTTCTCAATATTTTGTGGAGAGAGATAGGTTCCTACAATATCCTTGGTTGTTTTTTGTTGTTGTTTTGTTTTGTTTTGTTTGTTTTTCTTGGCCATATCACTAGCTCTGTGATTTCAAATAAATCTTTGAAGTGAAAAAATGAATAAATCAGGAGTTCCCATCAGTTGCCATATTTGAGATGAAAGGGTAAATTAATAGACTGTAAATTATTTTATTCTTTAGGGATTTTCCTTCTGTTTATGTGCAATAATGTGTGTGAACTCTGCAACTAAGAGATTGTATTGTGACTAACCATATCTACTTTGATTCCTATTTAAAGGATAGTTTGTAGACCTAGGGGTTTTCATTGATGTAAAGCACAATTTAATGAATTATTTAATGTGTTTAACCATTGTGATGTCAAAAGCAATTGTTTTCATATATTTATTTGTTGGTGGTTTTCTGTAAATTGATACTCATTAAGAAATCTGTTAAAAATGAAGGAATTTTGTTGAATATTGTTGGGTCCATGAATAACTTATGA